>NC_139146.1:6924500-7411142 GCF_964270905.1 Leucopleurus acutus
GGTTTTTTAGTAGCATGTTTAGTCTCTGTGCAGTCTTTTTTTTTTTTTTTTCTCATTTCTCTTTTTGTGGTTGACTTCTAGTTTTATGCCATTGTGGTCAGAAAAGATGCTTGAAATAATTTCTATTCTCTTAAATTTCTTGAGGTTTGTTTTGTGTCCTAGCATGTGGTCTATCCTAGAGAATATTCCATATGCACTTGAAAAGAATGTATATTCTGGTTTTTTTGGATGCAATGTCTTGAAAATATCAATTAAGTCTAATTGTTCTATTGTGTTATTTAAGATCTCTGTTGCTGTATTTATTTTCTGTCTAGAATATCTGTCCATTATTGTCAGAGAGGTGTTAAAATCTCCTGCTATTATTGTATGCCCATCAATTTCTCCCTCTATGTCTGTTAGTATTTGTTTTGTTTTACCTTGGGTGCATATATGTTAACAAGTATAATATCCTCTTCTCGTACTGATCTTTTCATTATTATATAGTGGTCTCCTTTTTTTTTATTTACAGCCTTTGTTTTCTTTTACATTTATTTATTTATTTGGCTGTGTCAGGTCTTAGTTGCAGCATGTGGGATCTTTGCGGCATGTGGGATCTTGCATTGTGGCTCACAAGCTCTTCGTTGCAGATTACGGACTCCTCTAGTTGCAGCGCACAGGCTTCTCTCTAGTTGTGGCGTGCAAGCTCCACAGCACTCGAGCTCAGTAATTGTGGCATGCGGGCTCCAGAATGCATGGGCTCAGTAGTTGTAGCTCATGGGCTCCCTAGTTGTGGCACATGGTCTATAGA
Organism: Leucopleurus acutus; assembly: GCF_964270905.1. Taxonomy (NCBI): domain Eukaryota; kingdom Metazoa; phylum Chordata; class Mammalia; order Artiodactyla; family Delphinidae; genus Leucopleurus; species Leucopleurus acutus. The sequence goes on from NC_139146.1 coordinate 6,925,288, forward strand.
GTGAGTGGGCTCAGTAGTTATGGTGCACAGGTTTAATTGCCCCGCGGAATGTAGGATCTTAGTTTCCTGACCAGGGATTGAACCCACGTCCCCTGCATTGGAAGTTGGATTCTTAACCACTGGACAACCAGGTAAATCCCATGGCCATTGTTTTAAAGTTTATTTTGTTTGATATGAGTCTTGCTACCCCTACTTTCTTGTCATTTCCATTTGCATGAAATATCTTTTTCCATCCCCTAATTTTCGATCTATGTGGATCCTTTAGCCTAAACTGGGTCTTTTGTAGGGAATATATTGTTTTTTAAGTATGTTAATCATTACTCTATCTACTTGTTTTAGACTGATAGTCATATAGGCTGAAACACATTCTTAAAAAAAAAAAATCTATATTTTCTTACACCCCTCCCCCACATTTTATGATTTTGATGTCCTCTTTTATATCTACATATTTATCCTTTTGCTGTTGATTGTAGTTATCATCACTTTTCCAATGGTGATTTTCTCTCTCCTGTAGATTCTTGCTTCTTTTCTATTTAGAGAAGACCTTTCAATATTTCTTGTAGGATTGGTTTAGTATTGCTCCATTCTTTTAGTTTTTGCTTGTCTGAGAAATTCTTTATCTCTCCTCCTTTTCTAAATGATAATATTGCTTTGTAGAGTATCCTAGGTTTCAGGTTTTTCACTTTCAGGACTTTGAATATATCTTGCCACTCCCTTCTGGCCTTCAACATTTCTGTAGAGAAATCAGCTGATAACCTTATGGGGGTTCCTTTGTAACTAACTCTGATTTTTTCTTGGTGCCTTTAGAATCCTCTCTTTATCTTTAACTTTTACCATTTTAATTATAATATGTCTTGGTGAAGGTCTGTTTGGGTTCATCTTGTTTGGGACCCTATATGCTAACTGTACCTGGATATCTATTTACTTCTTTAGGTTTGGGAAGTTTTCAGCCATAATTTCTTCAAATAAATTTTCAGTCCTCTTTTCTCTTTCTTCTTCTTCTGGGATCTCTGTTATGCTTAGGTTGCCTCGATTGATATGATCCCATAGGTCTCTCGTACTCCTTTCTTTCTTTCTTTTTTTAATTTGTCTTTTCATTTGTCTGATGTTCTAATTGGGTGATTTCCTTTATTCTGTCTTCCACATCACTTATTCCTTCTTCTGCATTATTTAACTTGTTATTTATTGCTTTTAGTGTGACTTTCATCTCGGCAAATTAGTTTTCTAATATTAAGTGGCTCCTTTTTATATTTTCTTGTTCCCTGTTACAGTGATCTGCATTTCTATTGATAGCCTTTCGTACTTCCTTCAGTATTTTTATTACCTCCTTTTTGATCTCGGATTCTGGTAGACAGGAGAGGTCTGTTTCATTGTTTGTTCTTTCAGGGGAGTTTTCTTGTTCTTTAATTGGGGGTGGTTCCTCTGCTTCTTCATTTTACTTACATTTCTCTGACTCTGAATTTAGGAAAACCAGTTATCTACTGTGATCTTGAAGGGCTCTTTTTATGTGGGAACATCCCTGTGTAGCCTGCATGAATCTAATATTTTTGGTGTGAGGGTTATTCTTAGTATAGTAAATACCTTTTTTTGTAATACATGAAATTTATATTTTTTATTAAAATGTTTTTCATAAACACAGATTAGTACATCTTTGAGAACAACTCCTGTGAAAAACTTTAGAATTCAGTTTGTCATAAATTCAGTGTAAGTCACTATGACTATTAAGGTGTTAGGGAGGGAGTGTCACAAAACAAATGAACAACAAGATACATTAAAATAAACAGTTAAATAGAAAAGTGATGTTCCAAACATGCTGATCAGTTCTCATTTGAAATATGTCCAGCTCTGAGAGTCATGTTTTTAGAAAGATAGAGAATAATGTGAGAATATGGAGTCAAGTGAAAATGTGACACATGAAACACCTGAGGGAACGTGGAATGTTTAGCTTGTGAAAGCCTGAGGGACAGATATAATTGATATCTTCAAATGTTGAGCAACTGTCACATGTAAGATATTTTTCTCAGAAGTCTGATTAATAACATGTCATTTTATACTTAAAATGATACTTAAGCAACCCAGAATGATAACTCTAATTGGAATTAAAAAAAGATTGAAAATGTTTCTGCAGTATTTCTTTAGGCTTCTATTGTTGCTTCTTCCTCTCACACCTGGGACTAGATTTAAAGCTTTCTTGTCTCCTTTGGTGTAATAATTACATTCACTTTTGGTCATAAAATGTCAGTCAGTTAAATACTTTTCTTTGTCATATTATTCATTTATTTATTAAGGTATTAACTATGTTTTAAGCATCTATACTGTGTAAAATCTAAAAACAACTGTGAGGAAATCAGAGGAGACCCTGTTGAAATAGTTTCTTCTTGTCAGAGAATGTGCCAGGGTGCTAGGTCAATATGAATGAAAATAAAATTCAGCGAATTCATTAAAAATCAGTATAAATGGTTAGGGTGGTAAACTACTCTGCATGATAGTATAATGGTGGGTACTTGTCATTATACACTTGTCCAAATCCATACAATGTATAACACCAAAAGTGAACCCCACTGTAAACTATGGAGTTTGGGTGGCTGTGATGTGTCAATGTAGGTTCATCAATTTTAACAAATGTACCATTGTGGTGAGGATGTGTATAATGGAGGAAACTGTGCATGTGTGGGAAAAGGGGGTTTATGGGAAATCTCTACATACCTTTCAATTTTGCTGTGAACTTAAAACTGCTCTAAAAAAATGTCTTTAAAAGTCAGTATAATAAGTTATAAGTTCTCTAAATGGCTCATTTCCCAATATACTGGATTTACACACTGACCCAAAATTTATCTCTATAAACTATTTTTAAAATTTGTTACAATACATATTGATGTTCAAGAGTTTTGACAGATTTTGAACATTTTCACAAAATTTTGCCTGGCAATTTATTATTACTTTAAGCATTTGTTATTTATAATAGTATCTATACATTTTTAAGAATTCTTAAATTGATTTCTTTAAATTATTTTTCTGGTTCATGGTCTTTTTGGTATTTTTTAAATGTTTCCACAAATTATCAAAAAGAAAATTAATATCTGTAACCAAACAATGTATTGTGTGGCTAGGCAACTTGAATCCAAACTCATGTATGTATGTGTGTATATATTTATATTGAAGTATAATTGATTTACAATGTATTAATTACTGCTGTACAGCAAAGTGATTCAGTTATACATACATACATTCTTTTTAAAATATTTTTTCCATTATGGTTTATCATAAGATATTTAACATCATTCTCTGTGCCATATAGTAGGACCTTTACTTACACATTTTATATATAAAAGCTTACATCTGCTAACCCCAACCTCCCATTCCATCCTTCCCCCAACCCCCTCCTCCTTGGCAACCACCAGTCTGTTCGCTATGTAAATGATTCTTTTTCTGTTTTATAGATAGGTTCATTCGTGTCATATTTTAGCTTCCACATATATGTGATATCATATGGTATTTGTCTTTTTCTTTCTGACTTAGTTCACTTAGTATGATAATCTCTAGTTGCATCCATGTTGCTGCAAATGGCATTATTTCATTCTTTTTTATGGCTAAGTAATACAAGCTCATTTATTAATTTACCTATTTTATTTTTTCTAAAGGCAAAATTTAGTACAAATAATAAAATCCTCCCCTTTTCTCTGCAGAATTAATTTAATTCTTTCCAGAGCTTATTCCTAATTTAGCATGGGGAAATGTCTTTTTAACTTTGAAATTACCTCTTGTAAAGTCTTAGTGTTTGTGAGTATCAGAGGTTAAAGGTAAGAACGTGAGTTTAATCTTTTAGTCACTAGCATATTTGTATGTTGTGACAATACTTGGGGGTAATTAAATTTAAAAAAATGAATCCTGGCTCAAAATTAACCTCTAACAGTGTTAGATTTTGTTCAGAAAATAAATCCAAACCATTAAACATTTTTCTGAAGTTTAAGTGTATACTTTTGAAAGAATCTGAGTACTTCATAGTTAAATGAGAGCAAATTTGTTGGCTAGCATTGTACTCTGAAATGTAGTGTCACTGCTGTCTTCATGTAGGAATGTTTAAGACATCTAGCTCCTCATGTTGCAGCCTCTCCTACCAGAAACTGGAGAGCACATTTGCACAGATGCAGTTTATATAGCAGTAGTTTGGTGTTCTTTGAGAAATTTTTAAGAAAATACAATTTGTTCACAATGACAGAAGTAATAAATAAGTGCATTGTATAGCATGTGTAATAAAATGTGAACTGTATAAAAATATAAAGAATATATAGAGTGAAATGGAAACTGATCTCACAGCCCATGTTTTCTTTATTAAAAAACAGGGGAAGACCTATAGCCACTGTAAGGCAACGTTCTTATGACCCAATTTTATTTTGTTTTATTTGAGTTCATGAGTTTTGCATATCACCTCATCCTGTGCTGTGTGAGTTCTATTTTTCATACTTCTTGGTCTTATTACTAAGTCTGAGAAAGTTCATAATCTTGGCTTGTGTACTTGGTCAAATCCCAGACTTTATATAAACAATCCACCGTCAATGAATTTCCAGAAAAACCTTTGCTTCTCTCCAATGATCATAGATTAGTTGAATATCAGAAAAATAACGTAATCAAAAGTAAACTGATTACATTCTTTGATGCTAAATAATGTCAGCTTTTTCAACTTAAGCACTTTATTCATTAGTTTGATGAAGTGTCTGAGTCTCCTGAGTCCCTTCCTCCACATTCAGTGGGTGTGGAAATGGGAAGGTGTGGTATGTCATCCAGCTTTCCCTCACCCACTAAAGTGGATTGTTTTAAAGTATACACAGACAGAATAAAAGTTTACCCTTAAAAAATCATAGCTAAGAAATACTTTTTAAAAAATTACTTACATAAAATTACATAACATAAAATTACATAACCTGAATTCATTATTATACCTAAAAAAGGAAAATACTTCCTAATATCATCTAATATCCCTTCATGATTATGTCTCCATTTGTCTCATAAATGTCTTTTTTGATAATTGGTTCTTTCATATCAACATCAAAAAGAACTTCCTCTTTTATTTACTTTGTATATCTCCTGGTCTCTTTTAATCCATAAAATCTCTTCATTTTTTGTCTTGCCTTTTATTTCTTATTTCTTTTGCCTTAAATAATTTTCCACATTTTGGGTTTAATTATCTGTATCACTATGGTATCATTTAACATAATTCTGTATTCCCTATATTTTACATAGATTGATTAGATCAAAGGGTTTGATTAGACTCAATTTTAGTTGTTTTTTTTTTTGTCAAGAATGTCTTATGAGTTTCAGAGTATATGGTCAACTCTCATTTTTTGATCTCTCTGCTATAAAATTCTTCATCAATTTTTTATTTAATGTTTTAGCAGCCTTTTAACATCATTGGCAAAACCCATTACTTCATTAAGGGATGCAAAGTTGTGTTGTTTCAATGTTACCATTTTTTTCTGGATATATTAGGTGTGATTCTTCCATAAAAAAATTTACTCATCAACTATTTGATTACCCTTAAATACATTGGTACACGAAAGGAAGGGTAAATGCTTGATTCTTTTCTGTTATGTATTTATAAGTTTCCAGAACAATGACTTAATGCCCTAGCAACCCCGAGAGGAGTGATGAATGAAATTTTTAAAATTATTATGAACTCATGGATTTTTAACATGTTTGAAGAGTTCATTGCATTCATTATGGTTCTTGATGTTTAAATCAAACTGTCTTCAACTGGTTTTGTTTGACGCCCATGACCTTCCAACAGGACTCAAATAGTTTCTTTGTGCTGCTTTTTGGTGTGAGATATAGTTCCAGGCTTACACTGTATAGTTCTTATCACAGAACAGAATCTACCATTTCTGCAAGAGGTCTTGGCTTACTTTACTATGTAGTGCTATTTAGATACCACAGTCTTGGTTCTTTATATCTGGTTTGAACAGTTTGGCCATTGCTTCTAGGCCTTTTCAGCTTAACAGCCAGAAAATACATATTTTAAGAGAGAAAATAAACACCCCAAGAGTTTACATTCTGGTTGCAATTAAAATTTGAAAATACGAAGTTTTTACTAAAATTCTTTATCTTTAAATTTTTTTATCTTTGTTCTCAAAATTGTATTTTCCAAAGATATTAATACAGTTACTTATTTTCTACTTATCATCAATGTGTTTATCTAACATATCTGTCTACATGAAAATCTTCAAAGTAATAATGCCAATATTTTTACTACGAACATGGTCACTAAATACTGTTTGAGATTTCTTTTCAGTTCTTTTTAATTCTGATATATCCTAGTAAGGATGACCTTAAGATTACTGTGTTATAAGGTCATTAAAAAAAATATTGCATGGTTAAGCCATCAAATTGATATATAATCTAGTTTAGTTTAATTTTGCTTTCCACTTAAAGGGGTTATTTTATTAATTTATATTTTATTTTATAAGTATGCAAAATAGTTAAAAGGCTCTAAATTCCAATCTGTAAAACGAGATATATTCAGAGAAGTATACATTCAATTTCTTCCTCCTTATGTCTCTCTTCTTCCACTCTGTATGTGATAATTTTCATTAGTATTTTGTTTCTACTTACTTTTTTAAAATATAAGCATCTGTTGTGTGTATATATATATGTATAGATGCATATATATCTAACTTCTTTTATATAATACCTTTTACGCCATTCATAAATACAAGGTAGTATAGTGATCACTTCATTTTGCAAAAAAGATGAAAAGATTTTTAGAGATTAATCTATAATCATGTATAAAGATTTTTCTCATTTTTAAGAGATATATAGTACTCCCTTCCATGATGTATCATAGTTTATTCAACAAGTCCCTTACAAATGGACATTTTGATTACTTCCATTTTTTGTTTGTTTTGACAAATAGGACAACAGTAAATCACCTTGTGCATATGACGTTTTAGTATTTCTAGGGTATCTTTGGAAGAGATTCCTAAAGAAGGGATTTCTGTATAAAGAGACAAATCAGTAACTATATTTTTAGATATTGCCAAATTCCTTTTTATATATGTTGTGCAACTGTGTGTTTCTACCAGCAGTATAGGAGTGTATGTTCCTCTATAACATCATCAAGAGAATGTATCACTCACATTTTAGTATTGTACTTTTCTTAAAGGGAACATTCGTTTTCATTACATCTAGAGTTGAAAAGGAATCCTCCCATTAGACAAAATACATATCAGGGCACTTTTCCTGGAACAACTTTAAATAAGCCTGTTGAATTTAGATGTTCAATAGGTATAGGACTTTTGACAATAATACTTAATTTTGAAAGGAGCTTATCTAATTACTTTTCTGAAGGTCTTAAAATTTAAAGGAAATTTTTAGGAATGGATGCATCTACATGACAGCCTTGATCTAGCATGAAGTCCATATCCGTTACTATACTCTAAGGTCGTTGGGTATTTTAGGTTAACTAGTTACATCTGTTTAAAGAGATAATCAGGAAATGGCTTTTTCCAATGAGTGAGCACATACAAGAGGCCTGCAGAATTGTCATATTGTTTTTTTGAATATTATCTTTGGACATTACTGGTGCCCTCATCACTGTAAGGTACACATGTTATGCTTTACTCATCTCTATCATGACCTGTTCCCTAGGAAGCATCACAGGACAAAAAGTCACTGGAGAGTTAAAGAGTGTAGATGAGGGCAGTTCACCACCACAATGCACCTGTCAGAAGTCCAGCTGGCTCACATATAACTGAACATAAGACTGATTGGCTCTGTGCCCAGAGAAACCAGTGTATCCTGAAGGGTGCCATATTGACAATTATGGATATACAAACTTGTTCACACATTCAAGGTTAAGAGCAACTTATTTTGAGCTCATATCTTTATGCAATTCATTCGATGGCATATGGGGTCATTTTGGAGCCTAGTCTCTAGAGGCAAGAATTGCTGCTGGAACTCACTTGTTCTAAATTATTGTTGCTGTTCAAATAGTTTAAAAATAATCCTTCATGGTTTTTGACCAGCCTTTTAAATGATTATTCAGGGAAAATTGAGAAATAATGTAAATTAACATCTAAGTAATAAAGTATAAATGTATTGATTAAAGCTTGGGTTTGACAATGATGGATGATTTCTGCTGAAAACAAAGTGTCTATTTGATAATGATGTGTCATCAAATAGCATAATAGCATGAGACTAAATAATTAAAATTGTCCTCCTGTAAATCTTGTAAGGGGGTTCCCAACAAAGTAATTAACTATTTTCTGGACTTCTTATTAAAGATAAACTACCACATGTACTGTGGTGTTTTGTAATTTTTTACAGTCACTCTAGACAGAATCTTTATTCTGTATCTTTATGATACAGTCTTATGTCTTAGTCATTTGAGGCTCACATAATCAGTTCCTTTTTTTGGTAACAGAACATAATTTCCTCTTATATTATCTTTTGTCTCACAAACTTCTTGCACTTTGAGACATTGTCAAGTAGATTTATTGAGTGCATAAATTATTTTTTGAAAGAAAAAGACAGATATTATTAGAAATATTTAGGTCATATTATGTCAGTAAAATCATATTTTTTCTATGTCTATACAAGTAAATGCATTTTCAACCATTTCTCAGATAACATAGGGGGAAATATTTCTTAAATTAATTGTTGGAATTATGCCTAACTTTTCCATATCAGTTGTCAACTTAGGTAATACTATGTTGATAATAACATTATGGGATAAATGAGTTTGAATGAAATTTTTTAATGTCTTAATTTTCTTTCTCAATATGTTGTCATTATTTAAGGGTATTCTGTTCTTTTTCTATGAGCAACAATAATATCTAAGATGACTCATATTCTTTTGATTTGTGTCGCTTCTTATAATGACCTTAACCCATAAATTTTCTTCAGTTCATTTGAGTTTTTATGAATCTTTATTAGGTAAAACTCTATTCCTACTTCTGTTTATCTATGGATTCCCTAAATTTGCCTTACCGTCATCTCTATATGTCCAATTTACGCTCTTTGTTCATTTGCTACTGGTTGTGAAGCTGCTACCTGCTATTGATTTCAAATGAATCCTTGATTATTCACTAAATCTTGTGGAACACCTACGTCTGGTAAACACTTAGAAAAAGTATGTGCAAACTCCAAAATTAAGATACTTTCAAATAACCAACAAAATACAAAAGGAAAGAGCATTATTGTGAGTATATATCAAAATATCAAGTATTTCTATTTTTATTCTTCTTAAGCTGGTAGAACCATATTTAACCAAACTTATTTTAATTTTAGCTTGAGCATAGGCATTCAGTTTAGGAGAATTAATCTGCTTGTTTCTATTCGAGCATCAATTGTTTCTCACTTCCTAAAATTTGACTGATTTTTCTTTTCTTTATTCTATTCTTTATTCGATTCTTGTTGTCTTTTAAAAATGCATTTCTCTAAACCAAACTTCTCAGTTTGGTTAAAATGAGTTAATCAATCTCATTTTCTTTTCATTTTACTTTTTGTCAACATTTAGATACTTTTAAGCCAACTTTAGTAATTTTGCATTGCTTTTAAGAGTTTAAAAATTTTCTTTTATAAATGAGGTGTGTATCTTGAATCCAATTACATATTTCTGCTTTTTACTTCCATGTTTTTAACTAACCATAAATGGGTCAAACATACTAATTTACTACACTAATTTATAAAGTATTGTTGACAGAGTGAGAAGCTCTATTTAAAATGTATCTCAGGTAAAATATTGAGATGAGGTGTGTAAAATATTCATATGAGGGAGTTCATACATTATCTTTAATTTTTTGAACTAAAAATATACACATATATGACACTATTTTTTTTAAGTCAGTTAATGTGATAAATTGAAGGACTACCCCAAACTGTTCACCCCTACGTGAATCCACATACGTATCATTGCCTTAATTGTGGGCTGTTTTATTTCCTCACTCTTTGACTTTTCACTTTAGCCAGTTGCATGAGCCAGAAATGACATTGTGGTGGTGTGAAGCCTAGGGCTAAAGAGGCCTCATGTGTTTCTTCTTTTTCTCTTGTGTCTTTCCCATTGACATGAAAACAACATACCCTGGCTAGCCTGTTGGCACAAGGTAGACCCACATTATGATGAGTGAGCATGTGACCTTGATATTCCCTTGTCCTACCATGTACCACATCATACAGAAGTCACCAGACTAATAGAATATTGGATTGGACTTCAGGCATTCTAAAGCATCAGCTTGGGCCTGAAACCCTGAAGGATTTCAAGACTTTTTGAGCCAATGGCTATCATATGGTGCTGTGTTGCTTTAGATAGAATACATGTATCTCTGAACCAGAGGGTGGTAGAAGTACCCACTTGGGGAATTTCTGCTTCCTGTTTTCACAATTGTAATCTCTGCTGGACTAGAGGTCCAGGTTTCTGTGGAGGAATAATTCTAATAATAGGCAGAAGAAAGATTCCACTAAAACAAAAGCTGAGGCTGCCACTTGATCATTTGGGTTCTTCATTCCAGTAGACCAGTAGACAAAGAAAGGGGCCACTAAAATGTTCAGTCTCATTAATACTGATCATCATGAGATGGTAGTTCTTACTACAGGATGAGATGACAGAAATACTATGTCTAGGACTTGAAATGTACTCTGAATCCATTTATTGTTTCCATGATCATAACCATGATTGGGCAATTGCACCAACCATGCCTAGAAATGGCATGATAGTCAGAGGTTCAGATCCCTTTGGGAACATAGATTTGGGATACTTCACATGGTAAGAAATACAGATCAGCAAATATTCCTATCCAGAATGAAGAGCATCAAAATATTTGACAGAGGAGGAAAGTGATGAATATTAATTATTTCCTCAGCATTAACTACTACACCTAGCTTGACACACCAACTCTCTTGCCTTTTCTTCAGATATTGTTGTGACTGCTCACTACCTTCAAGAAATATTCACAGTTTCTATGGTTCTAAAGTGGTATAGATCTGAACTGTGCATGGGTCAACAACAGACACAACCAATGTCCCATCCCCTCGCTTTTCCCATTGCTGTGCATGTAGCCCAGACCTCCGAGTGCCAGAACTTGGATCTGTATGTCTGAAGGCTCTCTGCTCCCTCAGATCTGCTCTCCCTGTGAACACTGCACAACAGAAGTGTCATCAATGTAAAGTCCCTTCCAGAAGGGCCGTCAGTCAAGGATGGACAGCACAAAAACACCCCAGATCTTTTGCGTCTAAGTAGCAGTACAATGAGGCATGTATACTACACTGGCTTCCAAACTGCCCCAGTAGGAATAAACTCAGATTTCCCACAGTAGTAACTTACTTGAAAATGCCTTTATCTGACAGCCTTCCATCTTTTCTGACTCCTGCTTCCCTATTTTGTTTCCTGGGATCATCTACCAAATAAAACCACTTCTACTCAAAACCTCACAATTGTTAGGATGGCTGTTATTAAAAAAAAAAAAAATTGTTGGCAAAGATGTGGAGTAAAGGTAATCCTTGTGCACTGTTGGTTGGAATGTAAATTGATGCAAGAACTAAACAGTATGGTGACTCCTCAAAAAAATTAAAAGTAATACTATCATATAATCTAGCAGTTCCATTTATGGTATAAATAAAAAGAAAATAAAATTAGGATCTCAAAGAGATATCTGCACTCCCATGTTCATTGCGGCATTATTCACAATAGCCAAAGACGTGGATGTAACCTAAATCTCCATTAACCAATAAATGGGTAAAAAAAATATGGTATATACAATTAAACAGTATTCAACCTTAAAAAAAAAGGTGGAAATTCTGCCATTTGAAACAACATAGATGAGTCTGGAGAACATTATGCTATGTGAATAAGCCAGACACAGAAGGGCAAATACTGCATGATACCACTTGTATGAGAAATCTAAAATATTCAAATTCATAGAAGCAGAATGTGGAATGATGGTTTCCAGGGACTGGAGGGAGAGGGAAATAAGGAGGTATTAGAAAAATGGTACAAAGTTTCAGTTGCCCAAGATAACTAGGTCCTAGAACTCTACTGTACAGCATAGTGTCTGTAGTTAACAATATGGTATTGTATACTTAAAACATTGTTAGGAAGGTGAATCTTAAGTGTTTTTATGAGAAAACTAATAATAAATAGACTAAATAAATAAATAGACTAATAATAAATAGACTAAAAAAACTAATAATAAATAGACAAAGCAGGAGGAATGCTTTGTCTATGGATATGTTTATGGCATACATTGTGGTGATGTAATGCCATATGTTTATGGCATACATTGTGGTGATGGCTTCATGGGCGTATACTTATCTCCAAGCTCATCAGTTGTAGACATTAAATACCACAGCTTATCATATGTCAATCATACATCATAAAATGGTTTAAAAAAGAAACTTTACTCTTAAAAATACTCTCCAGTTTAGAACAAAGTAAAACAAAGGAAAAACCTGTGTTACTTAGTACATCATTTTAACATAGATGTGTGTGTATAATTTCATATTATATTCCTTCAAAAACTGTAAAGATACCCTAATATTTACTGGACAGATAAAGAAACTAACTCTAAGTTACAAACTTAACTACATCATGCCATGTGATAAGTTAAGAGCTATATTTAGAAATAAGTTTCTCTGATTCTTGCTATAGTTTCTGTCAATTGTGATTTTCCTCTTTGTCAATTCATCTGCTAATAAAAAAGCTCAGTGCTCACCCAAGAACATTCTCTTTGAACTCTTGAGAGATAGTATGTGCCATATATATCATAAACATTTCCAATCATACCAAAGCTGTTCTGAGTAGAGAAGAAATTTCACTTGTATTATTTGAGAACGAAATCATTTCTGTGTTTAACAGAGGTATAGGTTGAGATTTCTATGGACCTTAGTACATGAAGGAATAAAGTTATTACAATACTCAAATTAGTATCTTGAACAGAGACTCCAACAGGGGGAAAACAGTCAAGAAAAATAATAATTATGTCTTATATTTACAAAGAACATTGTATACTAGTAGGTATTTCCACTCAGTATCTCGAGACTCACAGTAACACTTTATGGCCATCTTTTATAATAAGGAATTCAGATTCTGAACTGTTTAAGTGGATTGTTCACTATTAAATGCATTAAGTTCTAAGGTCAAAACTACTAATTAAGTTATAATTAAAACAACACTATGTGTAAATAAAGCATGAATTAGAGGTGACCTTATGCCTTCATATTGAACTCCCACCTCTCCACCTACACTTTTCCTCTATTAGAAAGTCTTCTGAAAAAGATCAAATAGCTTAGCATAGAAAAATAAAAAAAAGCTTGTTTGGGGTGTTGAATTAACACTAATACTACTCCCATTTATATTGCAAACACTTCTCTACATGGGAGTAGATACAGGAAAGTAAGAATTATCCTGTATTCTCATAATCAGTTTCCTAAAGAGAATGAAAGGGGAATCTCATGCCAGCTGCTATGAGTGAAACATATCTACAAAAGAAAAAATTAGTAAATTTCAACTCAGTAGAATGCAGCAGTTCTACTGTTTACTAGTAATTGACCACTTATCCTAATAACCCATACAATGAACTATTATTAATTTTTAACTTTTTTCTGATTGAATTCATCATATTGACTGACATTTAGCATCACTTTCTGAAAAGCCAATGCAACTTATGTAAATGATTAATAAAAATATTTCATCAACAAGCAATTTAATTTTTGAAATCACAAGTGATAATTAGGTAACTGAATTAGATAACTAAAATAAACTAAGTACAGTACCAAATTTAAAGCGGGAAAAGAATCAGTATATATGGCATCAGAAATTGTAGATAATTCTGTCTGTTAAGCATTTTTTGTCCCTGAAATAATCTTCAATATCCATGAATTATCTATTAAAATTATAAAATAAATTACAATAAAATTAAACATTTTAATCCAGTATTTTATCAAATGAATTCCATTTGTTTCAATTATGAAATTTTTTTAAAAATCCTTTTTTTAAAAGCTGGGACTATTAGAATATTTAATTTACCCTTTATTCATACTTGAAACGATGCTTATATCAGTTATAAACTAATTTAATTACAAGATAGCTATTAACTTCAGAAAATAGATCACTTACCTCTTCCGTAATTTTAGCTTTGAAATTCAACAAGAAAATGTTGCATTATTCAACTTTTCTAATTAACAGAAGGAAAATTGTATAAATAATTTAAGAATTTGTGGATTTGCAATAATTTTCCATTTAAGAGAATTTTTGTATATGTATATTTTAAATTAAAATGCCATTTGCAACTGTTTTTTTTCTTTTAATAAATGACATTATCCTTTTTATACATGTGCACAACTAAATAGCATATTTTTGCACTTCAGTAGGTAACATTGTGCCTCCACAATGTTCCTGACTACATTTCTATATCCTAACGTATTTATATCCATAACAATGAATTTTCTAGACTTGAAACTGCAATCATTAGGCCTTCTCTTTGATGCAGCTTTTCTAATAATGGTTAAAAAAAATTAGTTAGAGAATAGTAGCTAGAAATAGTGTTTGAGTGAAATACTATGTATCTGTTGAGTGTAGTTTCCATAAACTTCATTTTGTTTTCATAAGAAATAGACTTCCACATCAGAACTAAGTTTGAATTTTATCCTTGCTGCTTGCTCAGTAGCAGTTTGGAGCTAACTCCTTAAAACTCTTTTAGCCTCACTCTTCTTTTGGAAGGTAAACGATCATAACATCTAATTCATAGGGTTTTTTTTTTTAATAATTAAACAAAATAAATTGTGAAAAGCACCTTCACAGTGTTGAGCTGAAAAAAATGTTTATTCTGCATCTTATTTCATAGGGTTTAAAGAGATATTAATAATTGATTTGACTTTTACATATTTCTTTTATTTCTCTCTCTTTAAACTTACCTAAAAAGAGAAAATATAGACATTTTGAAGATGGATATGGTAAATAAGGTATATTGAACAAATATTATATCAGAACTACAGAAAATCTGTTGAAGCAGAACAAATCATAGGAAGTTCTAACAGAAGTCGGGGAGAGGTTAAAATACGAAAATGACTTATTTAATTTGTAGATTTTTGAATGAGTAATAAAACATTTCTAAAGTTTGAAGTTGGCATCATGGAAATAAGTATACCTTTTGTCTCTTAGAGTCAAAATACAGCCTAGGAAACAGATCAGTTTAAAATTTCAGTATTCTAACTAAAATCCACAGAAGAAATTACTCTCACTGATCAGTACAAAGATACACTTGGTTTCTCCTGAAAGACTTAAATTTTTTCACCTGATCAACACCATGACTAACCCAAAATCTAGAAAGAGACAGGGGCCTATAGGAAGAAAGAAGACCCTAGCATTTGTTTGCCTAGGACAGAAGCTACAGACCACAATGTAAACTAGTAAAAAGAATAAACTAGACTGTCTTTTCTCCATTGTATATTCTTGCTTCCTTTGTTGAAGATTAATTGACCAAATGTGTGTGGGTTTATTTCTGGGCTCTCTATTCTGTTCCAGTGATCCATATGTCTGTCTTTGTGCCAATACCATGCTGCTTTGATTACTGTAGCTTTGAAGTATTGTCTGAAGTCTGGAAGTGTTATGACTCCTGCTTTGTTCTTTTTCCTCAGGATTGCTTGGGCAATTCTGGGTCTTTTGTGATTCCATATAAATATTAGGATTGTTTGTTGTAGTTCTGTGAAAAATGTCATGGGTAATTTGATAAAGATCACATTAAATCTGTAGATTGCTTTGGGTAGTAAGGCCATTTTAACAATATTAATTCTTCCAATCCAAGAGTATCTTGGGTATCTTTCCATTTCTTTGAATCATCGTCAGTTTTCTTTATCAGTGTTTTATAGTTCTCAGCATATAAGCCTTTCACCTCCTTCGTCAGATTTATTCCTAAGTATTTTAATTTTTTGATGCTATTTTAAAAAGGATTTTATTTTTTTACTTTCCCTTTATGATATTTCATTTTTAGTGTAAAAAATGCAATTGATTTCTGTATGTTAATCTTGTATCCTTCTGCCTTGCTGAATTTGTTCATCAGTTCTAGTTTTTTTTTTTTTTTGAAGATGTTGGGGGTAGGAGTTTATTAATTAATTAATTTATTTTTGCTGTGTTGGGTCTTCGTTTCTGTGCAAGGGCTTTCCCTAGTTGTGGCAAGCGGGGGCCACTCTTCATCGTGGTGTGCGGGCCTCTCACTATTGTGGCCTCTCTTGTTGCGGAGCACAGGCTCCAGATGCACAGGCTCAGTAGTTGTGGCTCACGGGCCTAGTTGCTCTGCAGCATGTGGGATCCTCCCAGAGCAGGGCTCGAACCTGTGTCCCCTGCATTAGCAGGCAGATTCTCAACCACTGTGCCCCCAGGGAAGCCCAGTTCTAGTAGTTTTTGTGTGGAGTCTTACAATGGAGAAAACACAGTGTCTTCAGCAAGTAGTGTTGGGAAAGCTGGACAGTTGCATGTAAATCAATGAAGTTAGAACCCTCACACCATACACAAAACTATACTCAAGATAGCTTAAAGACTTAAACATAAGACACGACACTGTAAAACTCCTGAAAGAGAACAGAGGCAAAACATTCTCTGACATAAATTGTACAAATGTTTTCTTAGGTCAGTCTCCCAAGATAATAGAAATTAAAGCAAAAATAAACAAATGGGACCTAATCAAACTTATAAGCTTTTTGCACAGCAAATGAAACCATAAAAAAAAAAAAAAGAAAAAAAAAGAAAAGAAATGACAAGCTACAGACTGGGAGAAAACATTTGCAAATGATATGAACAACAAGGGCTTAATTTCCAAAATATACAAACAGCTCCTACAACTCAATAACTAAAATACAAACAACCTAATCAAGGTATGGGCAGAAGACCTAAATACACCTTTCTCCAAAAAAGACATACAGATGTACATGTGCCAATAAGCACATGAAAAGATGCTCAACATTGCTAGTTGTTAGAGAAATGGAAATCAAAACTGCAGTGAGGGGCTTCCTTGGTGGCGCAGTGGTTGAGAGTCCGCCTGCCAATGCAGGGGACACGGGTTCGTGCCCTGGTCCGGGAAGATCCCACATGCCGCGGAGCGGCTGGGCCCGTGAGCCACGGCCGCTGGGCCTGTGCTTCTGGAGCCTGTGCTCCGCAACGGGAGAGGCCACAACAGTGAGAGGCCCACGTACCGCAAAAAAAAAAAAAACAAACTGCAGTGGGGTATCACCACACACCAGTCAGAATGGCCATCATTAAAATGTTTAAGAATAACAAATGCTAGAGAGGAAGTGCAGAAAAGAGAACCTTCCCACACTGTTGGTGGGAATGCAAACAGGTACAGCCACTATGGAAAACATTATGGAAGTTCTTTAAAAAACTAAAAATGGAGTTGCCATATGATCTAGCAATCCCACTTCCAGACATATATCTGGAGAAAACTCTAATTCGAAAAGATACATGCAGCCCAATGTTCATAGCAGAACTATTTACAGTAGCCAAGACATGGAAACAACCTAAATGTCCATGGACAGATGAATGGGTAAAGAAGCTGGTGTATATATGCACAATGGAATACTACTCAGCTGTAAAAAAGAATGAAATAATGCCATTTGCAACAACATGGATGGACCTAGAGGTGATCATACTAAGTGAAGTAAGTCAGACTAAGACAAATACCTTATGATATCACTTTTATGTGGAATCTAAAATATGACACAAATGAACTTATTTACAAAACAGAAACAGACTCACAACAAAGAAAACAAACTTATGGTTACCAAAGGGGAAAAGGGGTGGGGGAGAGATAAATTAGGAGTTTGGGACTAACAAACTACTATATATAAAATAGATAAACAACAAGGTCCTACTGTATATCATAGGGAACTATAGTCAGTATCCTCTAATAAGCCATAATGTAAAAGAATATAAAAAATAATATATATATGTATAACTGAATCATTTTGCTGTACACCAGAAACTAACATAACATTGTAAATCAACTATACTTCAATAAAACAAAAAACAAAAAAAGCCAACACTCCCTAGAAAAGGAAAAAAATCAGAAAAGGAGAATAAACCAGATATTTTTAGTGAATTGATTAAATTTGACTGTGACCTGGTGTGAGAGTGTAGCTGTTAAGGGTTGTAAATGTACTAAGAAGTTAAGATCCTCTTGCAAGCTTTTTCTCCAGGAACCTCCATCAGGAGTCCCCAGGGAAAATCAGAAAGAATTCTGATAAATCTCAGTTGTGGGTCTAGCTGGGTGAGAAGAACAATGGTCACTGCTAAAAAACACCCAGACTTATATTCTCTATAATGTTTACATATGTGTCTGTTCTTGGTATGTATTGATTGATTTTGTCCTTATTTGGGGGACGGTTTTCCTACTTTTTTTGGCTAGCCTTGGAACATTTGATTCAATGCCAGGAACTGAGAATTTTACCTTGTTGCATGCTGGATATTTTTGTACTTGGATCAATATTCTTGTGCTTTCTTTCTGGAGCATATAGAAGTTACTTGGTAAAAGCTTGATCCTTTCATGTCTTACTTTTAAGATTTAGTGGGCAGGTCCAGAGCAGTGCTCAGTCTTGGCTTAGCTATTTTCCCACTGTTGAGGCAAGGTGGTCTGTAATCTCTGCACGTTTTCCCTTGGATCCTGGGGTTTCCCGATTTTATTAGTGGAATAGGAATTATTACCAGTGTTGTGTATGTGTCCCAGGTACTTTTGACTCCATTCTTTTATGTGGTGCTTCCCTTGGCTTCCTTTTGTTGTTTCCAAATAGCCTTGTTCAGCTGAATACTCTCGGGCAACCTCTGCAGATCCTTGTGGCCCTCTCTGTGTGCAAGTCTCTCCTCTATCATTTTTGTCCTGCAAACTCCAGTCTTCTTGTTCCCTCCCAACTCTCAGCTCCATCTCAACTCAAGAAGTTGGTCACTTTTCTTTGGTTTGTCTTCCCTGTGCAACAGACTTGAAACTCTCTCAAGGCAATAAACTTGGCTATTTGTAGGGAATCACCTCATTTGTTTCCCATTTCTCAGGGATCATTGTCCTTTGTTGTCTGATTTCCAGGATCTTGAAAAGCATAGTTTCATTATTTTGTTCGTTTTTGTTGTTGTTAATTTCAGGTGGGAGGGGCAGTCCAGATCCTGTTAATCCACCTTGGTCAGAAGCAGATAGCTCCATCATTATTACTATTATTCTCTTGGAATGAAATAATCTTTAGAGGAACCAGTACATAAAATAGCAGAATTTGAGAAGCTTATACATGAAAAGATATAGAGATATTTACACATAAAATGGTAAACCCAGTATACTTACAACAATCCAGATCGGTAACATAAGGCACAAATTACAATGTAGAAGAATGAAAGAACAATACCAAAAAAAATTATGCAGAGCCTAGGCTATTCTGAGGCAGCTTTGACCAGACAGAGCCCTCTCTATACTTTATAGTTCCAGGACTTATGACATAAAATAAATAGGGGTACAAACGGTGCAGTGAGGTACTGCTATGGTTCGGTTCTTTCTTTCTGTACTCATCTTGACTACCTTGTAACCTCCTCACCTAGACAAGCTTATGCTTTTTCCATTTCTCCCACGTAAGTAAAGTAATGTGACTGTATCCCTAATTTTTGTTGTTCATCATCTAGACATGACTCCTTGGATTCCTGAAAGTTGGCATGTCAGAGTTTTCCTGGGACCACAATTTATCTATATATTAGGATAGTGAAGTTATTCCTTGAAAATACAGCTTGTTTCTACCATTTGGGGGTCTCAGTTGATAGACTGTCTTGCACTCCTGGAACCTCTATGCCTTTATATGATTTTTCTGTGTTCTTGTATATGCTACACTTAAATAAGCAGGTTTAAAACATTTCAAGACTGGCCTATCCAAGTTTGTCCCACCTCCAGCAATTAATCGTTCCATTTCGTACTAAATTTTGAATTGAATATATCAAGGACAGTTGCTTTTTACAATGAATTTGCTGTACTTATACATGCATGTGCATATGTGTATGTGTTTCAAGCTACAGACATTTAAATAAGCTTACCAATGTGTATTATTGTGACAGAAACTGAAAGATACAACTACTGTTTCTGTATGTTGTCATGCAAATTTACACAGCCAAAATTGAAGATATCTTCAGATTTATTACCACTATTTAGCAGACATTCTTAAGGTTATATTTGCTGTGCTCTTTAAAATAAAGTATTTAGAATTATTTATATTCCTAGTCTCAACTTACCTTCTTTATAAGCTCAATATTACTGCATTAGTTTTATTTATAATAGCAATAAACCATCAACCAAGCATTGTGTGAGATGAACTTTGTTTCATACAAGGATAACAAATACCTGCCTTACTGCAACTTATAGTCTACTGCCATTGATCACTTCAGTTACTCCCAGAGTTATATAACTCCCATAGCAATAGCTTTATTTAGCATATCCAGTTTTTTACCCACATTATTCCATAGTCCCATATTTTAGGAACGTGTGTTCTATTTACTAGTCTACATCTCCTTTTTATATTCACATTCAATTACACACAAACACACACAGGGAATATAAATTTAAGGTAAAATATTATATCATTCAGTATGTTTTTCTAGTTCACCCAGACCCAACAATCAGTCTCTTGGCATCTGCATGTAACCACTTTATGCTTATTATCTTATTTTATTCAACAGTAATTACTTAGAGTACTTTATTCTTCTCCAATTCCTACTCTATACCCATATCTCTATACCCATCTTTTTGTGTGTCAGTTTTCTTAAAGAGACCTTAAGAAACTTTGGAGAGAACTAGAGAGAACATATATTGATTCCTTAATATGTGTTGGTATTTTACATACATTATTAAGAAAAATCTGCTAACTTCCCTATGACTTAAAAGTTTTTTGCACAATTTTACTATTGATAAAACTTCGGTTCAGAAAGTTTGCTTTCAAAGTTGAAATATGTAGCATTGTCAGGATTTAGTTCCAGTTATTTCTGAATCAAATATATGTCTATTGGTCCTCATAATGTCAGCCAGGTTTTATTACAGCACCTCCATACATGTATTTTATTGAATATCTATCCTCTCCATGTTTTCTCCCTTATCACTTCATTCAGTTTTTAATCTTTGTGTTCATTTCCGGTCCAATCACATTGTTTAGTTCTTTGCTCAAAATCACTTAGAATGTTTGGCACACGTATGGTGGGGGTTAAATGTTTATCTATGGTCATTTATTTTAGGAAATGCATGCTTATTATTGTCTTTTAATAACTGAAATGAATTCAAGCTTTGCGATTGCCAGGCTAACGAATAAGCAACCATATGGAATCCTAGCAGAAGGAACTGCCTGAAATAGAGGAAAAGAAGGAATCTATATTTTTTTAAGTCCATAGGACATGTTGGAGTTACTGAGCATTTTCAGTAAATAGCCCCCTTCTCAATTGTCCAAGTTCTGAGAAGAGTGATAATGAGAAACAAAAATATTCCATTATAACTTCTAAAGTATAGGTTGGGAGACATAGATTATATATAAAACCAATAATAAGCTTCTTAATGTCAAACATCAAAATTAATAGTGACCCAGTCACAGTAGCACAGAGGAGACCTATCCCTAAACGAGCAATAGAGAATGGATTATCTCTGTAGACTTGCTTACTATCAAGATGAAGGGCAGAGATGAGCAAAGCTTGCCTGGTTAATTATTTCCAAATTTGCCAGTCATGTAAATTACTCCACCTCCTGTGGGCAGAGTGAATAAAGAGGTAGAAAGAAGCTAGGAATTAAGGTAATTAAAAACACTTCTCATAGAGTAAAACACCACAGAGAGAAGAACTTTTCTCTAAAACATTTTATAAGCTTAGTTAATATTTATGATCATTGACTGAAAGAAAAACATATGGAAACAAGTTCATTCTGTATTTAAGAGTGATGATCATCAACCACATTTCACTGAAGCAAAGACTTCCATTTCCAAAGATTGTAATACTCATCAGGGATACATACATAAAATGTGAAATTTTAGAGGATAGAACTATTGGATATTCCTAAATATGCTTCCACATTAATGTCAAATAGACGAGTTCAAAGATAGGGAAACCATTCTCAGTGCATCTGCCAAGCAATTTCAGAAAATTTGACTGATTTTTTTTTTTTTTTTTAGGTAGTAAGTTCTGAAAACAGAAACTGTTGAAAGCTATCTGACCTGAATTTATTCCACAAATTTTTATTCCCTTCTAAAACTGTGCCTGTGATTTATTCTCTGTCACTGCTGTATCTACACTAATGCACCATTATGC
The DNA here is from genome assembly GCF_964270905.1 of Leucopleurus acutus. Lineage (NCBI taxonomy): Eukaryota > Metazoa > Chordata > Mammalia > Artiodactyla > Delphinidae > Leucopleurus > Leucopleurus acutus. The sequence continues at coordinate 6,947,570 of NC_139146.1, forward strand.
ATAGTGGATGTTTCGGATGTATAACCATCACTCTTCCTGAAGCCAGAACTTTATGATTACGTCAGGCATTGTCTGGCATAATCTATTTAGCTAGTCGATTTTACCTCCGTAGTTTCTGATTAATCTGGACTAATTACTTAAATATTTACTCTTCTATGTTTAAAATTTGCTAGAACAAAGAGATTATGCATGCAGGAAGTGTGCAGGGGGGTTGAAGATAACAAATGATACATTGAGCACAGCCTAATGTGGCTTTACTGGAGTAGAAACAGTGGTAATAAATCACCTGCCAATGTTGATAATAAAATACTGCATTGGCCTCCATCAGCCACAAGAGAAAGGTTAAATGTTATTTCTCACAATAACCATGTGGTCTTCATAGCTGACACCTCCAATATTAAATCCCATCATTATTTTCTATAGAAAACATTTGGTCTTTATTCCTAATGGAGCATTTTTGTAAAGAACTACTTTGCAAATATCTAATATCCTTGAAATACCTTCATTCATTTTATGGTTATTTTACTCTATAAAAGTATCTCTTCTCTTTAGTATAAAACTACTTTTATGTAATGGGTAGCTTTGGGAGGTTGAAATTCATTCTGGTCAACTGTAAGCGACCTTTTAATGATAGGATTCATGTGAACTCAGTGTTGGTGTAGGTTGCAAATTGAAATATTATCCCTGAATAAGCTCAGTGATTTATTTTCTAGTTTATTTATTAAATCAAATCTCAATTTTTGTCCATATTGCATTCTAAATTACTCTTATTTCAACACCAACATCATCTCTTGACCTGTCTATACAACAATTATTTCCTTAATATGCTTTCTGTAATGAATTAATTTTTATAGAGTGGGTTTGAAATGAATGTTAGTCTGAAAGGGAAGGCATGAAATGTATTTTAGGCGATGTACACATGAGGCTTATATTTATCAAGGTATTGATATATATATATATATATATATATACACACACACACACACAAGCTTATATCAGTGAAGATATTGACGTATGTACATACAGCTAAATGATAGCAAATACTTCCAGCTGTGGACACAAATGAAATCACACTATTCGTGACCCCAGGTACACTGGCACCGCCTCTACTACCTATGGCTTATTGCTCACTCTTATTTCTGAAAGACATCAAATTGGAAATCTGTTTGTACTTACAAAATAGTTTTTCAGCTATAATGGCCTTAAGCCTTTCTTCCTGTGCTTCTTCTATTCAAGAGACTGTTTTAAAGGAAAGCTCCTTTCAGTACTCATCCAGAGAACAGCAAGGTTCATTGAAATCGTTTTATCTCCTAACATTCCCCAACCAACCAACCTTCAAAGTGTCAGTGCAGTCATGTATAATGTGCAGAAGTAGAGAGAATTCCTTCCTGCATAACTCATTGCAGAGAATTGTTAACTGGGCATAGCAGCATTGCATGTGACCAGTTACACACTTACTCATAGCCCTTCACCAAAACTAGCAATGATTTTCTTAATAACTCAACCCAAGACCTTCCTCTGAAACGGCACATTTCTTCAATAAAACCCTCTTCTATTCATATATGATTTTAAACCTTTACATATAGTGTTTCTGAACTTGGAGCTACAGAGTTGCTCAGGCAACCTAACTTAAGAACACAATCTTTGCTTTCCACTCCAGGATTGTGAACAACTTATGAGCAAGTGCTGTCATCTTTCTTTCTCACAGCTGTATCCCCAGAACAATTCCTGGTATACAATAGGTTATATTGCCAGGGTTGTTCCTGGCAAAAGTCTTTGCTTCTGTTTGTTTCCTGGACTGAAAATGGGAAATATCAAATCTATCTTAATCCCTGCTGTATCTCCAGCACAGTCCTGGCATTGACTATTTTTAAAATGAATACATGGGGCCGGAGGGGCCGGCGGCACCCGCGTGCCGCCAGACGCGTCCACGTCCGCGTCCGGGTCCTCCGCCACCCTCGGCACGGGGGGTGGGCTGGGGGTTCCCGGGCACTCGCGGCCCTTGCGCTCTTCCTAAATAAATAAAAGAAAAAAAATGAATACATGAATAAATGAAGGACAATTGGATGTTTTTTTTTAAGATGGGTCAGTCTGTATAAAAGGATATTCTAATATTCTATATCATATAAAACTGAAAATTATATATATATATGTATATTTGAAAGTCAGACTTTCCAAGTTTTTCCTTTGACCATCAAGTTTTGAAATATATGAGGTAAATTATCTTTTGTCAAGGACAAAAGCACCTTGACATAAATAATGGAAAACAATATTTTTTCAGGATATAGAAACTAGGACTCATTTCTTTCTATCTTTTTAAATTGAAATATAGTTCATGAACAATATTATGTTAGTTTCAGGTGCACTGCATAGTGATCTGACATTTGCATACATTATGAGATGATCACCACCATAAGTCTAGTAACCATCTGTCCCCACAAAAATGTATTACAATATTATTGACCACATTAGCTATGCTGAAGACTTTTTCACCATGGCTTATGTTATAACTGAAGGTTTGTACCTCTTAATCCTCTTCATCTTTTTCATCCCCCCATATCCCTTCCCTCTGGCAACCACCCATTTGTTCTCTGTATCTGATTCTGTTTGCTTTTTGTTTTATCTTTTGGTTCTGTTTTTTATTTTCCACATATAAATGAAATCATACAGTATTTGTCTCTCTCTGACTTACTTCACTTAGCTTAATATCCTCTAGATGCATGCATATTATGACAAATAGCAAGATTTCCCTTTTTGTGACTAATATTCCACTGTATGTATATGTAGATATGTATATGATATATATATGGTACATCTTCTTTATCCATTCATCTATCAGTGGACACATTGGTTGCTTCTGTATCTTGGCTATTGTAAATAATGCTGCAATGAACATGGGGTGAATATATCTCTTTGAATTTGTGTTTTTGTTTTCTTCAGGTAACTACTCAGAAGTGAAATTGCTGGATCACATAGCAGTTCTATTTTTAATTTTTTGAAGAAGCTCCGTATTGTTTTCCATAGTGGTTGCATTAATTTACAATCCCACCAACAGTGCACTAGGGTTCCTTTTTCTCCACATCCTTGCCAATATTAGTTGGTTCTTGACTTTTTGATGATAGCCATTCTGACAGGTATGAGGTTGTCTCTCATTGTGGTTTTGATTTGTATTTCCCTTATGATTAATGATGTAGATCATCTTTTCATGTGTCTGTTGGCCATCTGTGTGCCTTCTTTGGAAAAATGTCTATTCAGTTCCTCTGCCCATTTTTTAATGGAGTTGCTTGGTTGTTTTTGTTTTTTGTTTTTTTTTTGCGGTACGCGGGCCTCTCACTGTTTTGGCCTCTCCTGCTGCAGAGCACAGGCTGCGGACGCGCAGGCTCAGCAGCCATGGCTCACTGGCCTAGCCGCTCTGCGGCATGTGGGATCTTCCTGGACTGGGGCACGAACCCGTGTCCCCTGCATTGGCAGGCAGACTCTCAACCACTGCACCACCAGGGAAGCCCGGCTTGGTTGTTTTTTGATATTGAGGTGTATGAATTTTGTGTGTATTTTGGATATTAACCCCTTGTCAGACACATTATTTGTAAATATCTTCTCTCATTCAGTAGGCTGCCTTTTTTTTTAATTGATAGTTTCCTTCATTGTTAATAATCTTTTTAGTTGGACATAATCACTTTTGTTTATTTTTGGTTTTGTTTCTCTTGCCTGAGGAGCCAGATCCAAAAAAATGTTGCTAAGACAGATGTCAAAGAAGGTACTGCCTATGTTTTGTTCTAGGAGTTTTATGGTTTCAAGTCTTACATTTATGTCTTTAATCCATTTATGAGTTTACTTTTTTACAGTGTGGAAAAGTAGTCCAGTTTGATTCTTTTGCATGTAGCTGTCCAGTTTTCCAAACACCATTTATTGAAGAGGCTGTCTTTTCCCCATTGTATAATCTTGCCTCCTTTGTTATAGATTAATTGACCATATAAGCGTGGGTTTATTTCTGGGCTCTCTGCTTTGTTCCATTGATCTATGTGTCTGTTTTTGTGCCAGTACCATACTGTTTTGATTATTGTGGCTTTGTAGCATATTTTGAAATAGGTGTGAAACCTCCAGCTTTGTTCTTTTTTCTCAAGATTGCTTTGACTATTTGATGTCTTTTGTGGTTTCATTTAGATTTTTAGAATTATTTGCTTTAGTTCTGTGAAAAATGCCATTGGTATTTTGATAGGGATTGCACTGAATCTGTAGATTGCCTGGGATAGTATGGTCATTTTAACAATACATTTTAACAATACAATTCTTCCAATCTAAGAGCATGGTATATTTTTCCATTTGTTTGTGTCTTCAATTTATTTCATCCATGTCTTATTGTTTTCAGAGTACAAGCCTTCATGTCTTTGGTTAGATTTATTCCTAGGCATTTTATTCTTTTTGATACAAGTGTAAGTGAGATTGTTTTCTTAATTTTTCTTTCTGATAGTTTGTAATTAGTGTATAGAAATGCAACAGAATTCTGTATGTTAATTTTGTATCCTGCAACTTTAATGAATTCATTTATTAGTTTAATTGTGTCCTTAGAATGTTTTATGTACAATATCATGTTGTTTGTGAACAATGGCAGTTTTTACTTCTTTTCCAATTTAGGTTCCGTTTATTTCTTTCTCTTGTCTGATTGCTGTGGCTTGGACTTCTAATACTATGTTAAATAAAAATGGTGAGAATGGGCATCCTTATTGTTTCTGATCTTAAAGGAAATGCTTTCAGCTTTTCATTGTTTACTGTGATATAGGCTGTGGGTTAGAACTCATTTCTATAAAGAGAGTGTCGCCCTTACCTCTTTTGGTGGGGGCGGGGTCTTTGCAGCAGTCCTTGTTAGAACAAAATGTAGACAGTGGAAAAAATAATTCTCTCATTCTTATCTTGTGTTTTCATTGAGTTCTCTTATTGTTGATGCCTATAACTGATTATTTACCAGGAATCATAGATCCTTCTTTAATATCCCTGTTGTATATGTTCCTCTATCACAATCTTCTTCTAGTAATCACATATTGTGATAATTTGGGAAGGTGGAGTGCATGCACTACTAGCATAGAATTCCAAATTTTGTGTGTTTAAGTTTGGACATATTTTAGAAGGAGAGAATCTGTATATTGGTTTCATCTTCTTAATAGTGTTTGGACCAAAATAGATAAAGAGACACTTCACTATATTCCTCATGTTCAGAATATACCATCTAATCCTCAGAATAGTCTTAAACCAACACTTTTTACATCTAACATTCTTATTCTAAAATAATAATTTTCATTCAAATCACTTAGCATAATTATTAAATTTCCCCATAGCTAGGAATTTCTCTTTACAGCCTGACATAACCCTAACAACACAAAAATGTCATTTTCAAACTTGCTTTCATATGTTGTTATAGTCTGAAAAGCCAAATTCTTTCATTTATAAATATTCACAATATATTATTTTATCTTTGTGGACTTGTATGTTCAGTTCTTTCTCCAGGTTTAGGGAGTTTTCAGATATTATTTCTTTAAATAACATCTCTTTCCCCTTCTTCTTCTTTTCTCCTTCTGACATAACCATTATTATGCTGGGTCTCCTAATGGAGCCTGACAGCTCTCACACGGTTTCTTGACTTTTTAAAAATCTTAGTTCTGTCTCCTCTTCCAGCTGAATTATTTCTAGATTTCTATCTTTCAGATTGTGTATTCTCTCTTCTAGCTAATCTTTCTATTTCCAGTGCTTTCTAATGCATTCTTCATCTCATTTATTGAGTTTTTCAGCTCCAGAATTTCTGTTTGATTCTTTTCAATAATTTCAGTCTCTTTGGTAGAGCACTCCTTCTGTTCATTAGTTTTATTCCCCAGTTCCTTGAATTGTCTTTCTGAATTTTCTTGTAACTCATTGAATTTATTCATAACAGCTATTTTTAATTCTCTATCAGGTAGATCACACTCTTCTGTGAGTTTGAGTTTACTTGCTGGAGAATTGTCATTTTATTTTTGTAATACCGTATTACCACAATTTTTCATGTTGTTTGATGATATGTGCCTATGCTGGCACATTTGAAGTAGTGAACATCTTTCTTCTTTAGGTAAAGCTTTGTTTACTTTGATTCTAACAGTCCAGCAGATTGGCAATTAGAGGCCTTTCTATTGTTTCCCAGCAGGTGACACTATAGCACACATTTTTTTTTTTTTCCCATAGATCCTTGTGGCTGTATTTGGAAGCTTTCAATAGAAAAAGAAAGGAAAAAAAAAAAAAAAGGCTGGGAACAAAGTGGGGTGAAGTATGTGCTTGGACCTTAGGGCTTTGGGTGTATGACAAGCCTGTAGGGGAGATCCTCAAGTGAGGGAATCCTAGAGGTTTTGAATGGTCCTCTTGCTAAATTCTGGGGCAGATAGCAGGTAACAATGTTCTTTTTTGTCTGATCCTTCCCTTTCCTTTCCCTCCTCCCAGTTACACATGTCTCTCCTCTGAGGTCTGGGTACTGCTGAATTGCAACAGGACCCCTCAGCTGTAGTTCACAGAGCCAGATAGACTTCCACTCGCCACTTTTTACCTTAGATCCCCTCTGCCAGAGGGGGTGCCGGTGCTGCGGTCACCAGTGCTGTTGCTCCTGGGCTCACCAGTGCAGCTGTCACTGCTGGACCTTGAGTGAAGGCACTGCTGCCACTGCTCCCCTGGTTCTGCAACCTCCACAATGTCCAATCCTCCCACCATTAGCTATACAGATATGTGTATCTCTACAGTGTTATGGTGTGCTGTGCAGAGGAACCATTGGCTTATGGATGTCCTACTAGTTGTAAATTGAAGGGGAGAGACAAAGGAAATGATGCTGACCCCATATTGTTTTGAATAATAGAATAGAGATATTTACTCCAACCCCTTCAGTTGCCTTAATCCTTAAAAGTCATATTAAGTCTCTCCTCATTAGTGATGCACATCAATCTGATTTTATCTTTTACTAAAATTCCAGACACACCATGTTTTGTCTTGGGGGGGGGAAATAAAACCATATTTGATTACTTAATGAATCTTAATAAAGTTTCTATAAAGAGAGTAGAGTAAATATAGAAGCAAGAAAAATATCAATAGAATAATAGAAGAAAAATTTCCAGAAATGCATAAAAATAGGGATTTCCAAATGGAAAAGCCCTACTAAATGTGAAATAGCATGGAAAAATAAAAGACAAAATATTACACACATCCTTATGAAATTTAATTGTTATACTCTACATTTCTCTCTTTAAAAAGTATTATAAAATAAAAAATGGTCAAAATGGAAGGAAAATTGCCTCCTGAGGAAAAACTTGTAGATTATTTATAAATCAATGGAAATTGAACATCCTCCAGATATCTTAACATTAATAGCAAAGGAAAAGACACATTTTGTCAAAGCTTTCAAAATTTGGGGACAGGGGATTATTTTGAAATCCGAATCTTATTTCCAGGTAAATGATATCTACTGTGAGGGTAAAATAAAGAAATTTTCAGTTATAGAAAGACTCACAAATTTATCTCTCAAGAACCTTTGCTGAATAACCCCAACAGCAGCAACAGCAGCAGCAGAAGTAAAAAGGGTATTTCTTAATTGGTACTTAATAGGTGATGATTATAGTATGTTATTTAAAATGTTACTAGATGAAATGGCTCCATAGCTTTCTCCTTTTTTTTAAGTAAAATCCTGATAACCATGATTTTTCTTTTAAAAATAAATAGAATAACTTTATATGTTCTAGAAAACCATAAAATGTTGGCAATAGGGCATTGAATACATGTTATTTATGGATACATGAATGTAACAAAATGATATCATACCATTTCATATAGAAAATTATGCATTTTGCTTTCTTTTCACAAAAGATTACATTTTTAGCAAACATCTCCTATAAGTAAACATAGATCTATACTATTTCTTTTTTTAACACATCCGTCAAAATACATATTTATCTATAGATAGATACATAAGACTTTTTGGGTGAGAATATTTAAGTTCTACTCTCAGTAAATTTCAGTTATACAATACATTATTATCAACTGTAGTCACCATGTTTTCATTTGATCCTCAGATCTTTTTTATCTTACAGCTGAAAGTTTGTACCCTTTATTATCCTCTCCTTATTTCCCCATCCCAGGCAGGTAACTACTTTTCTACTTTCTGTTTCTATGAGTTTGACTTTTATCGATTGATTCCAGATATAAGTGGTATCATGCAATATTTGTCTTTCTCTGTCTGGGTTATTTCACGTAGCATAATGCCCTCAAAGTCCATCCAATTTCTTATAAATGGCAGGATTTCCTTCTTTCTCATGGCTGAATAATATTTCAGTGTATTTATATACACATTTTCTTTATCTATTCATCCACTGACAAACAGTTAAATTGTTTCCATATTTTGGGTATTGTGAATACTACTGCAATGGAACATGTGAGTGCAGATAAAGCTTCAACATCCTGTTTTCTTTTCCTTTGAGTATGTACCCAGAAATGAGATAGCTGGATCATATGGTAGTTCTACTTTTAATGTTTTGAGGGACCTCCATATTGTTTCCCATAGAAGCTGCATCCAATTTACATTCCCATCAGTAGTGCACAGAGGTTCCCTTTTCTCTATATCCTCACCAACAGTTGTTGTCTCTTGATATTCTAACAGGTGTGAGGTGATATCTCATTGTGTGTGGGGTTTTTAAAATAAATTTGTTTATTTATTTATGTATTTTTGGCTGCATTGGGTCTTTGATGCTGCACACAGGCTTCCTCTAGCTGTGGAAAGCAGGAGCTACTCTTCTTTGTGGTGTGTGGGCTTCTCATTGCAGTGGCTTCTCTTGTTGCGGAGCACGGGCTCTAGGTATGCGGGCTTCAGTAGTTGTGGCGCATGGGCTCAGTAGTTGTGGCTTGCAGGCTCTAGAGCGCAGGCTCAGTAGTTGTGGTGCACGGGCTTAGCTGCTCCACGGCATGTGGGATCTTCCCGGACCAGGGCTCAAATGTGTGTCCCCTGCATTGGCAGGTGGATTCTTAACCACTGTGCCACAAGTGAAGTCCTCTCATTGTGGTTTTGATTTGCATTTCCCTGGTTATTAGTGATGTTGAACATTTTTTCATGTGTCTGTTGACAATCTCTGTCTTCTTTGGAAAAAATGTCTATCTAGATCCTCTGCCCATTTTTTACTCAAATTATTTGTTCTTTTGCTATTGAGTTGCTTAAGTTTTTAATGTATTTTTATATATTTTAATTAGTCCCTTTTTGAATATATGATTTGCAAGTATTTTCTCCCGTTCACAGGGTTGCCTTTTCATTTTGCTGATGGTTCCTTTGCTGTACAGAAGCTCTTTAGTTTGACATAGTTCTACTTGTTTATTATTGTTTTTGTTGACTTTGCTTTGGGAGTCAGATCCAAAAATTCCATACCAAGCAGCTTACCACCTATGTTTTCTTCTAGGAGCTTTATGGCTTCAGGTTTTGAATTTAAGTCTTTAATATTTTGTAGTTGATTTCTGTTTATGGTGGAAGTCAGGGCTCCAGTTTTATGCTTTTTCATGTGGCTGCCCAATTTTTCCCAACACCATTTATTGAAGAGTCTATCCTTTCCCTATTGTATATTCTTGGCTCCTTTGTCATAAATTAATTGTCCATATATTATGCCTGGGATTATTTCTGACTGTATATTCTGTTCCATTAATCTATATGTCTATTTTATATCAATACCATTCTGTTTTGATTATATAACTTTGTGTTATATTTTGAAATCAGGACGTGTGATGCCACCAGCTTTGTTTTTCTCTCTCAAGGTTGCTTGGGCTATTTGGAGTCTTTAGTACTTCCATACAAATTTTAGGATTTTTTGTTTTCTTTCTGTGAAAAAATGGAGTTTTGATAGGGGTTGCATCGAATCTGTATACTGCTTTGGGTAATATGGATATTTTAACAATAGTAATTCTTCCAATCCATGAGCATGTAATATCTACCATTTATTTGTGTCTTCCTCAGTATCTTTTATTAAAGGGTGTGTGTGTGTGTGTGTGTGTGTGTGTGTGTATGCATGCTCATGTTTCTTTTTGAAACAGAGGGTTAGAGAACCCTCATGATAAAGTAGGATATGTGAGAAGGATTTTGAAAACCCTATGGAAATAGCATAGTGTGTAACATATCTCATCTCCGTAAGGAACAACCATTTGGGGTGTTTATTGTTAACTGTTTTTGAATTAGTAAGACCTGATATTAATCATTGTTTTATGATTATATAAAAATATTAATATTGGTGGCATCTTTGTACAGGATACATATGGAAATATATATGGAGATAAATATATTTATGGAAATTCTTTGTACTTATTTGCAACCTTTTTTGTAAGTCTAGAGCTTTCAAAATGTAAAGGTAAAAACTAACTATAGTATATGTACATACATATGTAATATATCCCTTATTTACCTTATCTTCAGTAACATTCTGTATAATTCTAAAATATTCACAAACTTAACTCTGTAATTATTTATGTATCATTCAATGGCAGGAAATTGGGTGCATTAAAAGGAGGTAATTGCAAAGAGTTTAGTGATGAATGTTAACTAGACTTATTGTGGTGATCATTTTGCAGTATATACAAATGTCAAATCATTGTATTGTACACCTGAAACTAATGTAATGTTATATGTCAAATTATTCCTCAATAGAAGCAAGGAGGAAAGCAAGAAAGGAAAGAAAGGAGAAAAGGAAAAGGAAAGAGTTTGGGGAAAAGTTTATTGCAAAAGTATGGACAGGATTTTTCCACAAACCAACAAGGGTTGTTGAATCACCCCAGCAAAGCTACCAATAGTGTCCAATGACCTTAACAACCTAGGCCAGAAAGAACAAGATTGGGTAAAGCAGTTTCCAAAATGTGATCTTCAGTGTAGCCATATACATACTACCAACCTAAAGCCTGGTGGGGTGAGAGCTGGGGAGGGGGTGGATGCACTGTCAGTTTTCAGTCCAGTGTCCTGGCAATGCATCTTATTTGTCAAACCAAATGAGAAGTCAGAGGATGAGATAAGACAGTTTATGGGCAGATAAATATCTGCCTCCTGGGTAGAGAGCAGGGTGGAGAAGGATGCAAAGTGGTTGGAAAGGGACAAGAGAAGAGTGTTCAGCATGCCTGGAAAAATCTGAAAGCACTCTGTCTTTCTTTGTCTACAGTATTTGTAAACACGGATTTAAAATGAACTAAGTTTTATATAACATCAAGAAATCCTGTATTAAGTGTTAAGAAATAAAATAACAACCATCTCTCTCAATCTTAATGCGTTGACGATATCTTCTTTTGTAAAAAACAATTTTATTGGAGTATAGTTGCTTTACAGTGTTGTGTTAGTTTCTACTCTATAGCTTCTTTTGATTTCCATTTAAATCCATGGCATTTGCAATGTGTTTGCATTAATAGAACATAATTGCAGACTTTTCATGAAATGGTTTGTCTTTTGAAAAACTGTGCAGTAATCTTGGGTGGATGACTTGTTGTTCCTGAAAACAATTTGGGAATTCCTAAAAGACCATTCTCAATCAGAATCAACAGCATCAAGTGAATTTACTCAATATTTTCCTTGCTGTCTACTTTTAAGTGCCACATTTCACTTAGCAAAAACAATAATATTTTTAAAATAGTAAAGAAAATTCAAATATTTTAATATCATTTTCTTCTTTTATATTTTCAGCTATTAATTAATTCTATATAACCTGAAACATAGGTCTTCTTTGGCTTATGAAAAAGAAATATTTCTGCTGTATAAATTTTGTTTTTAAAATCTGCATTGTATTTTGAAGACATTGGACCAGCTACAAATGAAAAAGACAGTATGGCCAATTATTTAATGGAATGAAAAATTATTTTCAGTTTTCTATCCACATTTCTTCCTCTAGTTATATATAACTGTATTATATGTAGTAATAGCTTATATATACACAGACATTTCTAATTTACTTTTTGCTGGTTAATATTATTTGTCAACTTGGCTGGGCCATGGAGTACTCAGATATCTGTTGAAATGCTTTTCTGGGTGTTTCTATGAGGATGTTTTTGGTTGAGGTTAACATTTAAATTGGTAGATTGAGTAAAGCAGATTGTCCTCCCTAATGTGGGTGAGCCTCATCCAATCACTTGAAGCCCAGAATAGAGCAAAAAGACTGAACTCATCCGAATAGAATTCTTCCTGCCCAACTACCTTTAAGCTACATCATTGGCTTTTTTGCTGCCTTCCCACTGAAACTGAAACATCAGCTCTTCCTGGGTCTTGAGCCTACCAGTCTTTGGACTGGAACTACACCATTGACTCTCCTAGGTCTCAGTTGGCTGGTTCACCCTGCAGACCTTGGGACTTGTCAGCTTCTATAAAATGTCAGCCAATTCTTTATATATATATATATATATATATATATATATATATATATATGGGGCAGAGAGGGATGTACAAGCATAGATTTCTCTGGAGAACCCTGACTAATACACACTGCATTTTGTAATATGACCAGCCTGTAAGTTAATGATCTATAAGGAATTATGCAGGGAGTCATAGGTATTGGAAGACTGGCTCAAGAAAGAAGTGAGGGAAATATTATTTGATCTTTGATTTCATGTAATCTGCATGAATTCTGGAAGTTTGAGATATCAACCATGGCTTATTGTGGAGGAGCAGAAAAAACATATGCTGTGGCTAGAATTTGAAAAGTTTGATATAAGAGATTACATCTCAATTCTAAAAGCAAACTCACAAGGTTAACTGCTCAGTTTACTTCTAGAACATCCAATCTTAAGCTTCACATCAATGGTTTCACAATATGAAAAACTAAGAATCTATTTAACATCAATTTTGGCCAAACTTTGGAAGGAATTGAAAGGGATTTACAAAGAAAGACAATTCGGGTCAATTGTTATATCCATTGCAGGAAGAGGTCTCCAATATGTCTGAAATAGTTCAGTATCATATGGAAAAAGTTGGTGTGCTTATGTCTAGAAATGTACATCAACAATATTTTATAATACCAAGCCCAGGGAGAATGGCAGCAGTGAATGATGTGTCCCAAAAGGGATTCCAACAGGACCCTGTATGGAATAATTTGCTGTTGGGACTGTAAAAGGCTGATGCAGGGGCAAGGAGCAAGGTAGAGTTGTGACCTTCAAGAGAAGCACTAGGGACATGAGGGAACAGTAACTATTCATATTCTGAAGGGGTAAAAGAGTAAGAAATGAGAGTGAACTAGGGGGTGCAAGGAAGTGGTGAGAGCTGGGATCCTGCTTAGCACAAATGATCTTTCCTCAGACTTAAACTGAGGGCAGTCAAGGGAGTTGGCCAATTTTTCTAGCTTGGGGTGTTGTACTAACTTGGTTTTTTTATTCCCTGGGCTTTGTGTGACTCAGTGAGATTTCTATACACGGAAATACCAAGAAGGGTATTTTTCCGCCTTTTTTTTTGAGTCATGAAGCTTAAAAATCTGTACATTTTTTATTCATTATATTTATATGTAGGAAACTCAGGTGGATACACAGTGGATTATAATACTGAGTTTCATGATTCTCCAAAGTGAGGAGATGGTGTCAACCCTTCTCAAGTATATATAAGGGAATAGTTATGATCCTGACAAAATGTTTCAAGACCTAGTGGTCACCCATGCACTTTCTGGTTCACTTTATTTCTTATTTGCTGCTTCTGGCCTTGCTACTTGCCATCAACGTGTTGGCATCCTGTTCTTAAATAAAGAATCCATATACCTAGATTAGATAGAACTTAGTCTTTCCTGTTTACTGGTTTTAGTAATTGAAGATTTGTAAATTGATTTTTCCAGAAAGTTTCACTTTCTAACATGATTGTGTTTTTAGGTTGATAATAGTATCTTTATCATACTGGTTTTCTTTGGAATTCTGCAAGTACAAGAGATATCTTTTAACTTTTACTTGAGTCACTTTGCTTGCAGTCATGGGTAAAAAAATTTTAATAAATAATTTCTTATAATATAGATATAAGACTGTCATTATGCTTACTGTGCAGTATTATATAATTTTATTTATCTTTCCCACTCATCTTACTAATTCAGAATTTTTTTAAACAATTCTCTGCCTGCTATGACATAAATTCTCCGTAAGTGCTGTGCAAAATGTGGCTTGGTGGTGCAGTTGGAGGGAGAGGCAGATAGTTGTCATAAACAACAACAAGAACAACAAAAACACTTAGGAAATGACATACAATTGCTTATTTTAATTTAGCCTCCAGCATCTTCTGCTTATAAATAAAACATCAATACCAAAACATGTAAGAGGATATAATCTCACATTTTTTAAAAAGAATAAATTTAAATTATATAATTATTCTATATCTTCCTCTTAATTCTCTGTGACTTGATGAAAACTTTGTCATTGACTGGTGATTTTTCAAGATTATATTGGGAACCACTGGCTTAAAGAGTAACATTGACACTCAGAATCGTGACATTCTTGCAGACATTGAAAATAAAATACATTTGTGTTGTTCCGAGCATTAACCACCCACCTCAAGAATCTGCTAAATTTAGAGAGAAATGACTCAGTGGACTTTTATGGAGCCAACTTACTGTCAAACCTAGCCTATCGCTTTAGTGCATGTCATGATTCTATATACTATACATACGGTAGTATAAGATCGCTATCGGTAGCTTGTTCAATAGAATGAGAATATAAGGTTGCTGGGAAAATATTTTCAGAGTTGTTATATTTCAGAATAAGGATATGCTTAAACATGCATTAATATTTTAAATATTTAAGATTTAGAAAAAATAAATTGCACCTTAAATTGTATTAAGCTTTTTTTCTGTGATTATGTAGTTATATGTCACATAGTTGATGTTCACTAAATAATATCTCATACTCTCTTCTCTGAACCTGTGTTTTTTAACTAATTTATTAGCAAGATTCCATCATTGCTAATCAAATGTAAATTCAATACATCTTGTTCATCGCATAGGTTTCATTAAGAGTACACTGTTCAAATTAGATTAATCTGAAAAATTATTATTTCAAACAGCATGCCATGAAAGGAATCAGTCTCCATAAATATCTCTTTGAACTATATATTCTCATTGGCCAAAAGAACTTCTTAATTTTAGCAAATTAAGTTCTTAGATTAATACCCTTTATAAATTAAGTAATAAATTGCTTTTACAATGCATTGGGTTGCAAGCCTTGTTTCTACTCAAGAGGATTTTAATTGTATTGCAAGTTAGAAGTGCTAGGAGTATTGTGAGTCAATGAAATCTATACATGTGATTATAATAATGTAATTTCTTCTAGGAGCCAGATGACTCCTTATATAAAATAATGAGCAATTACTGCTTGCTAATAGTCACTTGTTACGTATTATTATTAGAATGTCTGCAATCAAAATGGAATATGTAAAACATTTCCAGCCTTCAAAAGTATCAATTTAGAGCAACGTATAATCTTTCTACTACACAAATGCACCCCTGAAATTTCAAAAAAAAAAAAATTGGTATATGCTTGCTGTCAGGAACAATATAGTTACTAGGTTAATGCGTATTGTTGAAATAGATGCTGGATATGCCTCTCATATTCCTCCAGCTTCCAGGAGTTTTGATTGCTGAAGGTTCAAAACTGAGGCCATCTCCAGAAATAGCCTTTCCCCAATATTATACCCCTGTCCTGGGAACAGCCTACTTCTAATAACTGATCAGTTTGTACAAAGCCTCAGCCCCCTTGTCTCAAGTCATGATATGTTTGAAGAATTATCTCAGTTTTAGATTTTCCTAAGAGATAAACTGAGGCCCTTGTTGCAACCATATCTCCGTTCAATCCCTGCCCTCCGGCTGATTCTCTTGTAAGATTGATAAAGAATGTTGATAATATTATGTTAATTAATATTAACATATTGTTAACATATTCTACACTTGGGAATACTACTCCTACCCATTTACTGATTACAATGGAAAAAGGCCATCTTTGAGTGGGGCCCAGATATGGAATGGCTGTACAGCAGATTCAAGCTGCAGTGCAAGTGGTTCTGTTGCTGGGTCATCCAAACAAGTAGATACTAAAGAATTAGAGATGTTTGTGGTAGAAAAACATTTTTATACAACAGAGATTTATACACCATTCACAGATGGTGCTTGTACATGCTCAGCCATGAGAAAAATACCATGGGACACAGGTGACCATGCAGCCATACCAGCCTTCCTGAGCTGGGTCCTGTGAAACCCAACAACAAATCACATGGTTCCTAGATCCAACAGCTGTCTGTTCCAAAACTGAAGGAGTACATTTGGAATTGGGCAGGATCAGATTAGGAGTATAAGTAATTTGCATTAAATGGCTCAGACTTCCAGTTTCTCCACCACTGTTGCACTAGCTCCTGAACTTAGCTCAGCCCTCTGACTAGTATTCAAGGGCTTACGAAGTGTTGGAGCCACCAAAAAGGTATTCTGCATTACATTACATTATAACAAGGGACTCAAAGAGTGTAGGGTATGTGGCAATAGAAAAATGGAGGCACGGGTGAAGAGCTAGGCTGGAGGTGACACCCTGTTTAGATGAAATACTATTAGGAACAGTATACACATTAAATCAATGTCATTATTTGGTGTCTACGCTCATTAAATAGAGCAAATAATCTTTAGAAACAAGAGATAAAAGTAGTAGTGGCTCTGTTTACCATCGCTCCCAGTGACTGACTTTAGGAATGTGTGCTTCCCATCCCCACAGCTCTAGTCCCTTCAGATCTGGAAGTTTAGGTTCCCTGTGAGGTTATGCTTCAACCAGGGTCCACAGTCAGAGTCCTATTAAACTTTAAGCTATGGCTGCCACGTCACATCAGTATCCTAACGCTAAAGACCAGCCGGGAAGAAAGGAGTCACTATCCTGGCAAAGGTAATTGATTTGATCATTGGAAGGAGGCAAGGGAAGTTGCTGTTAAACGATGGTTTGAAGAAAAATTATTTGACGCCCAAGTGATCCGTTGGGTCATATGTTGGAACTTTACACAATTTTTTAAAAATAGCTTTAGTGAGATATAATTGAGATATAATAACCATAGAATTCACCTATTCAAGCTGTGTGATTCAGTGGTTTCGGTGTAGAGTACATTATTATTTTTGATTGTAATTTTATATGTGTATACATTTGGTCATCCAGCCGTTTTAGATCAAATTCAGTGTCACTCACAGTGTTGTGCAACCCCCACCACTCTGTTCCAGAAGCTTCTGTGTTACCCTCCCACCAATTCTGTTAAGCTGTTATGCAGTAATTTTCACTCCTGCCTCCCCTCATACCCACTCTCCCCATCTAATCTACTTCCTATCTCTATGAATTTGCCTGAATGTTTCATATAATTGGAATCACGCAATGTTTGTCCTTTTTTCTCTGGTTTATTTCAGTTAGCGTCATGTTTTCAAGTTTCATCCATGTTGTAGCATCCCTTTTGATGGCTTAGTAATATTCAACAAAATGTGGTATATACATTTTTTATATTCATTAGTCAGGATACTTGGGTTATTTTCACCTTCTGGCTATTGTGAATAATGCTGCAGTGAACACTGATATCCAAATATCCATTTGAGTCCCTGCTTTCTTTTTTTTTTCAATATCTACAAAAAGAGTGCGTTATATGGAAATTCTGTGTTTAGCTTGTTGAGGTTATTACCCCACCAGGTAATATCTCTTAACCAGTGGAAATGGTAATTGAAGGTAAAGGGCCTCTAGAAAGAGTGATAGAGGGGGAACACTACGAATATTGTTTATGGCCCTAAGACCAGCTGAAGTCAGAGGAGAAAGGCTTGTGTTAGTCTTAATAGCATATTTTTTACTCCAGGAAAAGAGACCTGGAGGATCTATTTCCAAATGGAGTAAACTTATCACAGGAAACAAGTGGATCTAAGTGGTGCAGGGGGTGGACTATAGTGGAGGTTATGTTATAGTACTACTGAAATCCCCATTCAGGATGGGGACACCTGTTACTCCAGATGCTGGGGCTGATAGCTGCTGATGTCTCATGGAAACTTCCCTCACCAGGAATTGCCCTCAGTCTAAGGAAGCTGCCTCATACACCCTTACATTGCCTCAGTGGGAAGAAACTTATATCCAATGCAGTTAAAACAGGGCTACAAAGCCCCAGTACCTTTCCTCAATTTGGGGCATTTCTGAAGGGCCTCAGCAGCTTGAGAGCTCTTCTTGATATCAGCTCAGGCCTCTGTTGCAGCTGTATCATAGTTTAATTTCTTTTTCTGCCTAGTTCCATTTTTCTTTTAATTTCTACAGATATTATTCCTGAAAATACTCCCCAATACATTTTCATTTCATTGACTGTTTCCCAGGTAACCTGATCAAAAATTATTGGTTTAGAAAAACTGACAATAGAATAGCAATAACTGAAGACAAAAAGAGGTTGTTGGCTCAGTTATATCCATGGCTTACTAGTCCTCATTTGCAGTGGAAATTCAGGTTCCTTGACATTTAAAATGTATATTATTTTCAGAGTGATGCTTTTTAAAAAAATTCTGATAGTGCAAAGAATTCATTACCATTTGCATCTATGGAATAAAATGGATAGTGAAAATTGTAAACAAAATCAAAGCAAAGCAATAACTGAAGAAAAAATAATAGTAATGTATATATACAGAATATGTAAGAATAAAATGTATGACAGTAATAGTACAGAGGATAGGGTAGAAATAATTGAGAATATGTGCTTATAAAGTGCTTAAACTACACATGAAGTGGTATGATATTGTTTGAAGGCAGACTGATTAAATAAGAAAATAAATTTTAAGCCTGGGGCAACCACTAAAACATTAAAACAGGCATAATAGTAGGTCAATAGTGTAGACAAAATGTAATTATGTAAAATGCTCAATTAATCTAGAGAAGGCATAAATAGAGGGGGGAAATACCTGGATACCATTGGAAAAATAGAAAACAGCTGGGAATCTAATAGATTTTAATCTAATTATAGTAATAATCACATTAAATATAGGTAGTTACAAGACATTAAATAACAAATATTGATAGATTGAATAAGCAAAGAAAGAACCAATTTTAAGCTACCTACAAGAAACCCACGTTAACTATCTGGGCATAGGGATGTTAAAAGGAAAAGAAAGGTATACTAATATCTTATAGACTAGATTCAGAAGAAATGTTACCAGGAATAAAGAGGGACATTACATAATGATAAAACTATCAATTCTCCAAGAGGACATGACAGTTTTATATGTGCATGTATCTAATAACAGAGCTATAAATAATATAAAGCAAAAACTGATAGAACTGAAATAGAAATAGAAAAATCCACAATGATAGCTGGAGATTACAATACTACTCTATCTGTAATTGATAGAACTAGCTGCCAGAAAATCAGTAAGGATTTAAAAGAATTGAATAACATCACTGAATGAGACAATTGACATTTATGGACCACTTGCCTAATATCAGCAGAATGTACATTATTTTCAAGTACCTATGGAACTGGACCAAGGCAGAGCATATTGTTGGCTATATGACAAGCCATACAAACAAAAAGAATAGAGGCAATAAAAGGTAATTTTATGACCATAGAATTAATCTTATAATTAATAACAGGGTTATTTGGAAATTCTCAGATATTTGGAAATTAACCAGTAAACTTCTAAATACCTTCTGCATCAAAGAGCAAGTTTTTTTGTTTTTCTTTTTTTTCGGTACGCGGGCCTCTCACCGCTGTGGCCTCTCCCGTTGCGGAGCACAGGCTCCGGACGTGCAGGCCCAGCGGCCATGGCTCACGGGCCCAGCCGCTCCGCGGCATGTGGGATCCTCCTGGACCGGGGCACGAACCCGCGTCCCCTGCATCGGCAGGCGGACTCCCAACAACTGCGCCATCAGGGAAGCCCAAACAGCAAGTTTGAAGGGGTTTTAAAGAAACAAAATTTGAGCTAATTGAAAATGAAAATAGAACATATCGAATATTTGTGTAATCCAACTTAATGCTTAGAGTGGAATTTATATCATTAAACTTTTATTTTAAACAAAAGTATAAAACAGTAATTTAAAATTTTACCAGTAAATACATAAATAAGCAAATGAAATTCAAAGCAAGCAGAAGAAACCATAAAGAATTAAGGAAAAATCAATGATATAGAAACCAAAGAAGCAATTATACTCCAATAAAGATGTTAAAAAGAAACCAAAGAAAACAGAAAATAGACAAACTCAATGCAACAAAAAGCTGCTTCTTTGAAATGAGTCATAAAACCAAATGAATTTTATGGATGAGAAAATTAAGATTTGGAGAGATTAATTCATTTACTGAAAGCCATATAGAAGCAGAGAGAGAGTCCAAAATAAATCTTTCTTAATCTACAATCTCCTCGCCACTACTTTGAGAGGTCACATAATTTGTCTTGGTTCATTTAAATAAAACAAGACTCTAAGATTCTTCATTTAAATAAGAAATCTGACTGTGTTTTTATTTGTTTCCTCCATGTATAGAACAGGTAGATATTCCAATCCCATCTGACCAAAGAAGCATGGCAAAGATATATGCCTTTGAGAAATCAAAGGTGCCAATTTAAATGTTATTGGTATGATAAAGTGTTATGAATTACGACAGTCCGTTGTTATTAATTAATCAGTCCGTGGTTCAGAGTTTAGTTACACAGGACTGAATAACATTCTCCAAACCTTTGGTGTCATACAAGACTTACTTAATAGAAAATTACATGTAAGGACACTTCATTTTTCTATAACTCTGAGTATTAAATGTTTTTCTTTCATTTGTGAGGGAATGGAAAACATTCGATCCTTCTAATTTTGCTTAAACTTCTTTCATGCACAGTTAGAAGAGCTTGCAGTTTCAGATCCTTAATCACAAAGATAGAGAGCTCTCAATGTCTCTGCAATTTCTCAAAGTTCAAACTTTATGTACTTAGTCATCATTAATTGTTTGTTTATATCTATAACTGCGGCCTAGCTTCACAAGATGCTAGAATTTGTGTTTTGCTAAGTTGCACTTTACTGTACAAAATGATGATTACAACTGCATTTTATGCCAGTGAGAGACTCTCAAGAGTGCTGTCTGATATATGCTGTGATAAAATTTGGGTGGCGGGTGTTAAAAGCCATAATGGTTTTTAGTGGAAAGGACAGATTCATGACTGAGTCTAGCCTCAGAAAGAATCTTTCTGTTTATATCTTCATGAACTTTATAATACTAGCTAAACAGTCCCTGACTTGAGGCTCATATTTTTATTTTCTATTTTATGCCTAATATAGGATAAGTTACTGTATATTTTAGGTGGTTTCTGTAGAAAGGGTTAAGAAAACTAAAACTGGCTTAAAAAGGGAACTTACTTGTTCACATTAGTAAGAACATAGAAATAGAACTAGCTTCAGGTGGAATTTGAATGTGAAATCTTAATATCACCAGATCTTTGTCTTTTTCCATTATTTCTCTTTACTTATCTACTCTAAGATGGTTTTATTTGTAGCTCAGCATAATAGTTGCCAGTGATGATGTGGCTATATCATCCAGGCCTCAGATCGGGGACAACAAAAACAAGAGTATGTATTTTTAGTCAGTTCCCCCATATGTCTAATTATTAATATTAATTAAACCAGTTTAGGTCATAAGCTTATCCCAGAACCAGTGGATGTGGCCAGGAATTATATTGTTTGGCTTTGTCTGGGTTCCATTTCCCCTACTACACTCAGTGTTATCTGAGTCACATGAGATGAGAGTGATGAAAGGTTTTCTGTTTGTTTGTTTGTTTCCTAAAGGAAATTTGGAAGTCCCAAAGGAAGAGAAAGGAGGCACAAATAATAACCATACACTGTAACTACGTATATGAAAAAGATAGCAGGATGATTTGGGAGAATTGTTTTCCTTTCCCATTTCCCATTGGCAGCACAGCTTCCTGCGTGAAGCAACCCTCACAGCGGCGTATTTCAGATGGCACGCCACTTAGCACTGCTGTACTGACTACTCTGGGAGGCAGTTATAACGGGAGCAGTTCTTGGAGCTACTCTACTTCTGTGTTTGCTAACGAATTCAGAGAAGCCTTGCTCACCCGATGGGGAGACAAATGTCTTAAGAATTAAGAGGAACTTTATATTGATGTTTTAGAGACGACTGCAGTTTTCTTGCTTAGAGAGGTTAAAAAGGGAGAGCTGCCACTCAGTGCTAGCTGAAAGAGCATTTGGATTATGACGTGCTGTGCTCGAACTGCAGGAAGAGTGAAGGGTTTGCCAAGAAAATGGGCTGGCCGTTGGGCATCTCAACCCAAATTCAACATTTCTGTTCAGAAACCAGTGTCTTAAATCAATAACTCTGCCAATCTGTACCTGCAATTTCCCCACAGTTATCTTCCAACACCCACATGGGCAATGCTGAATTTAATGTGACCTGTGACATGGATATTTTTTTCTATTCTTACTTATCCTCCTTAAAAAATTATAATTGCTCCCTCAGGGAATCATTCAGGACGTTCTTCAGCAATTCACCCCTAAAAATGATAGGCTATTTTCAAGCTCAAGTCCAACACAATAAAATGCAATATAATGTATAGTCAAAAAGACTTGCTGAGGATTGAAATAGGTTGTTTAATGGAAAACTGTGACCCTAGATTTCAATCTCTCCTTGCTTTACTATCTTTAGAAACTAACTTTCTATGAAACTTTCTCCTAAATGCACATTCTTTTCCTATTTTTACTCTCATTTTACAAGTTAACAAAATCTAATTAAGTATAACAAAGACTTCTGAGACCACTGACTTTATGCTTTTTGTCACTTTAATTGTATGTATATGTTTACTTGGTCATTGTCAGTGTGTATACACCAAACAGTTCCCTTTCTAGTGTTGATGAAGCAGCTGAAATGTCATCACTGAATTTTTAATACTTTGTTCTTTTAATATTCCATCTTTTCAACAGCAAATATAAACATTTTGGAGATAGTTGAAAAGCTGAGTTGTCAGATCTATACAACTCTCCCATGTCAACGTGTTAGATCCTATTACTAATATATGGTTAAAATGGATGAGGCAATACCCCAAGAGGAAGAAGAGGAAAATCAAAAGTGTGAAATGAGTTCAATATACGTATGGAAATTCTCTCATTTATAAATCGTACATCTCTACCTATGTTAAGCAGTGAAAGATGTTTATGTTTTAGTACTGTCCAACTGTTGTTTGAGATTCTAATATAATTTCTGCAAACCTGCCACATTACATATCTTGGAAACCAAAGTAAATTCCCTAATATCTGAAACTACCATTTTGTTGCAAGGTGGGGATGGAATGGGGTGGAGATTGTGATATGAGGTTGAATAATTAAAGTTTTCCTTTACCCATGATCCTAGGGTTCGAAAACAAAATAATTTAGTGACTTGGGAATGTAGATGATGAAGTGGAAATATGTCATTTGCCAAAATGTGTATAAGATAATTTAATATAAAAAAATTAGTAACAGGCAGGTATCACAGCCCCAAAACTCAAATTTAGAAAAATTATCAGTTTTCTCACTCTCTTAAAAGTCAATTCAACACAATTCCAAAGCTCCTTTTCCCCAAGGTATTGGAATCTCTATAACATTAAGGGTGTTAACCCCTTCTCTCCTTTCTGAAAGTCATACAAAATCCAAGAGAACCCATAAAATTGGAAAGGCCTCTAACAGTCAGGTTTTAGAATCAATGACAGTGTCTTAAACTATTAATAGATGATGCAAGAAAAAGAAGCTCTACTCTTGCGCAAGCCAACACACACCACAGCTTGAAGGATTGGGAGAGCACTGTCCTTGTTATCTTGAGTAGGATTTAGAATATATTTTGCTACAGAAATGATTATAATACCATGATAGCTCATTTAATATGGAACCTTCCTAACATATGAAATAATATCAGCCTTGTTTTATTTCCATATAATATGCAAATCTCAGAGTTGGACTAAATTACATAAGCATATGTTCTTCCAAATAAATTAAAAATTTGTATCAATATGCATTAAGTGAGTCTGAAGGATACAAATATGTTTAACAAATTAATATTGGGATATGAACTCAATATGTTTTATTGCTATTTAGTTTTGAATACCTAGGATTATGCAGGGTGTGATAATTATATAAATATATCTCCCTTTGGTTTACCACAAATTATAATAAACAGGGGATTAATATTAGTATGGAATTGCTCCATTATATTTGTTGTTAATGTGTGCATACTTAATACCATAGACATTTATTTTAGGGTTAAAATCATCACATTACTTATTGATAGGAGAATTATTTATCCCTAAATCTTTTTTTAAAAAAAAAATGTCTGTTAATCTAATCTAGCACTTTCTTTTTAGTTTCCTCTCAAGGGAATCTTTTACATATTAGACTTCCTTGTTATTTATTTGCTATAAGAAATTATCACTTTGAAGAAAAGCTTTAATGTTCAAAATGTTCTCTATTAAAAGTAAATATCATTATTGTTTATTTGAAATCAGAAAAATAACAATTATTCCAAATTGAATCCAATGATAGTTAAGTGACTAGTCATCTCTTCTTTCCACAGAAAGCATATTTATTGAATCTTAAAGCATTCAGAACAAAAGAAAGTCGTGCCTGAGCACATCTTGGCAGCAAAATATGCAATTTACTTAAACGTTGAGGATATTTTAGTATCGGGTCTCATCAGTGATTTCATGGTGCCATTAGAGATGCCTGCCTGCAGGGCCACTGTCACCATGCCCAACAAAACAGAAAAATAGAAAATGTCATGCATTTCTACTGTTTGTCTAATTCTCTTCTTATGTCTACTTTTGTTTCTTTTCCTGGATTTCCCAGTAATTATATTGAGTCCCTAGTCATCTGTCCTCTTGTCACTTTTGCCTCTATATTTTTTCCTTAAAAATCTGAATTTTTAAAATATTTTCCCCTCAAATATTTGATTTTCAGTTGTATGCTCACTGCTTGCTCGCTTCACATTTCAGTTATCTTTACAATATCATTTAAAACGTGCATTAAGTTTTTTCTTAATGTTTTTCATTTCTAGACAACCTACCCAAGTATTATTGAGCATTCAGGCTTCTAGCAGTCTTATTCTGTTAAATGCATAAAGAAGGAGATAATCTCCTACAGAAAATGTTGCATATATGGCTAAGTTTTTCCTTGTGAACAACCTAAAGTTTTGATATATATTATAAAATTTCCCTTATGAAATTTGAGTCAATTTACAGCTTACTTAACATAGCATAAAACTTATATAATTTGTGTGCTTGGAAATTTGTTGGGCAAAACAAAAGCGGTATTGTTTCAACTTGCATTCCTGTAAATACTACTGGTTTGAGTAGTTTTCCTAATGTTTTATATGCACAGGATAGCCAAGAACATCTGCAGTCATATGAGAGACGGTAAGAGCAGCGTCCGGGTACTCAACTGTACAGTTATGAATTATACTTAAACCAAGGCTAATTCTGAGTTCATTTCTGCTCCACGGATTTCCTAACTTAATAAAAACACTGTATTTTACTCAAATGAATACGACATTGTGTTCTACCAAAATTTGTATCTACCCCAACATTGTGATTTTGCTTGGCCATTTCAAGTTATCCACCTGCAGCCATATATTCATATTTTCCGTGTCCCCAATCATGTTGATGAAATATAATATATTCTATTTATTTTATATTCTTAAATAGAACAAAACCTAAAGATTTTGCAATGGGTCCTATCAATTTCCAGTTCTTTTGTTATTAAGGTGCCAACTCAGCATGGACTCTGCTATATAAAACATAGAAGACCCAGCAGCTCAGGGCCCCGTGTCACCTAGCCAGACCCATGTGAACACGAGAGGTTTCCTCCCTCCACTCCACGGTTCAGCTGAAGCTCTGTGCTTTGGGGGATCAGACTTCCCCAGTGGCTACCAGAAGGGCTGGAGAACACAATTCTGAAATGCAGAGACTTAGTACCCACTCCATGGGACAAAATTGACAACTGAGAGCCAGGAGACGGCAAGGAGCTGGAAGTTAAATATTTCTCACTTACTGTGAAGACTGTTCTGAGTTAGTTGTAGTGATCCCTCACCGAGCTGGGCTGTGCATTCTCATAGAGCAGTCTCTAACTCAGTAGTGCGCTACCTAGAAGTTTCTCCCCTTTCTTTCTTAACTCACTGCCCCTCCTCTCTCACCTCTTGTGGCTTTGAGTCCATACTCCCAATAGATTGTAAGGTTTACAGAATCTATTTTCAAGGTTCCTCAGGCTATGATACTTGGTCACATCCTAATTATTCCTTTGCATATCCCTCAATTCTTTTTTTTTTCATCAGCACGCTATATTTGTAAAATTACAATTCTGATTAGATCCAACTCTGTCTACCCCAAACCTAAACTTGTGCTATTAAAGATAGGTGAAAAAATACATGAAACAAATTTAATTTTCAATTTAAATTTTCAGTTTAATTTAAAAAGTATGTCTGTGTACCTAATTAGGGATCACAAATCTTGTCTTTGCATCTGTTATGACTTGTGACTAGGAAGGTCCGATTAAAGTCAGTCCCCTCACGTATATACTAAATCTCATTCTTCCTCATTTACTTACTTACAGACATTGCTCCAGCAAACTTCTCTTTATTTCCTCCATCATCATTATTTTTTTCATAACTCTTTTGGATGTTTCCTATCAGTATGAAATTATTTTTATGTCCCATCTTAAAAAATGGACACGAAACACTTCTTTGACCCTTTTTACTCTCTAGATGTGATCTTGTTTCTTCTCTTTCAATATAAAATTTGTCTCTAACTCCTCTTCTTCTAGTCCATCTTTAATGCATTCCAATCAGATTTATCCTCTATTATCCAACTGAAACTATTCTTTTTTTTTTTTTTTTTTTTTTTGCGGTACGCGGGCCTCTCACTGTTGTGGCCTCTCTCGTTGCGGAGCACAGGCTCCGGACGCGCAGGCTCAGCGGCCATGGCTCACGGGCCCAGCCGCTCTGCGGCATGTGGGATCCTCCCGGACCGGGGCACGAACCCGTGTCCCCTGCATCGGCAGGCAGACTCTCAACCACTGGGCCACCAGGGAAGCCCCAACTGAAACTATTCTTGACTAGATCAGCAATAACCTTAAAAGTTGCTAAATCTAATAAGCATTCACATGTCATCATCATTCTTGACTTAAAGAGCAGCAGTAACTTATTTCCTCCTCCTTGATATGCTGGGGTTTTTCTTGTTTCTGTTTTTTTTTTTTTTTAACTTGGCTTTCAGGATGTCAAACTTTCTTTGTTTTCATTCTGTCACACTGATTGCTTCAGCTTAATCTCTTTTGAGTGTTTCTTTTCTTCACTCTGGCTAACATTGCAATCATAAGTTAATGCTATAAGTCCCCAAACCTCAATCATTGACTCTTTTTTCTTTTGAAATGCACTCATTTCCTTGACTATTTTATCTAGAGTCATTAGTTACAATAAATTCTGTATGATGATGAATCTGCTATTTATAACTCCAGCCTAAAGTCCCTATTTGTTGATGTAACTTTCTTATTATCTTCTCCTGTTGGTCAAGTGATAGACATCTCTAACTCAATATGACCAAAACTAAACTCTTGTTTTTCATCTTGAAACCAGCTTCATCCATATCCTTTTCTACAACCATTAATGACAACTCCATAATTTCAGCTGATTAGTTCAGAAACTTTGCAGTTATTCTCTATTCTGTTTTTCTTTCCACACCACATATGAAGTGAGCTAAATACAGTTGATTCTTGTATTCACCGTAATATGTTCCATAAAACTGCTAAAAACATTTTATTATCAAATAGTGAACCATTGCTCCTAGGGGAAGTACAGAGTTAAGCTCCTGTAAGCCTCTGGTCACAACATTTTTGCCCACTGATCAATAAATTACCTTGTTTTATGTGTGTTTCTGTTTAAAGACATCTTATTTAATATATATTGATTAATTAACATTGAACTCAGCCCAACAGCACAGAAACTCATACCTGAGCAGCCTTTATCTAACACTCCTATTTTCTCCAAAAAGTACATCTTAGCATTCTTGCACTAAGGAACTCTAGATAGCCTTCAGCACTACACTTGGGGGCCATTTTAACAGCAAGATTACAAAAAAGAAGCACAAAAATGTGAAAACTGTGGCACGAAATAGATGGTGAAAACAAGACATGTTTATAGTATGATAACTGAAACGAGAAAGCAGAGCATTGCCTTGTTTGACCTCAGCTGGAAACCTGTACACAGTGCAACTCTGAGTTTGTGCAGCTCTGCCCTCAAACACAAATGATTGCAAAAGCATCCTCAGCATTGATTTGAATGTTGCAAACAAATTTTAGTGAGCAGGCAAATTTGTAAATATGGAATCTATGATTAGTGAGGATATACCGTATTTTGAAATGGTACTTTCCAAAAAGAACTAGAGTGTGAGCATTTATTACCAGTCCAAATTATAATAGTCTTCCACCTGTATTATTCAGACTCCTTTACTATTCTCCGTGCTTCTGCCCTTGTTTCTTTACTGTCTACCTTCAATATAGCCCCATACATAATGTGTTACTAAAGAAGAAAGAAAGGAAGGAAGAGAGAAAGAGAAGAAGGAAGGGAGGGAAGAAGGGGGAAGAAAGGAAGGAAGAAAAAAGGAAGAAAGATAAAGAAAGGAAAGAAAGAAAGGAAGGAAGAAAGAAAGGAAAGAAAGAAAGGAAGGAAGGAAGAAAGAAAAGAAAGAAAAAGAAAGAGAAGAAAGAGAGGGAGAGAAAGAAAAAGGAAGAAAGAAGAGAAAGAAAGAAAAGAAAAGAAAGAAAGAACGACTGTTAGTTATTATGGTAGGGCACTTTAGATTATGAGTCACTCCAATTTCAGACATGCTAAAATTTTAGGAAAATATGTGTTTCTTAGAGCTGATGAAATCCTGTATATTCCATTTACTTTATATACTTAAATACAACAAAATCTAAAGGATATACAGTGGGTTCATATTTCTATCAAGGTACCTATGTAATCCACTTGTTTATCATGACCTAAGAAAGCATGTCTTTTCCCATGACATTACCATATGATGCCTACATCTTGTTTCAATGTTTTAAGTACCAGTGAAGTGTCTGCCTTTTCTTATGTTTTTACCAGAGTGTAAAATGTAAGTGTTTGCCAGTTGTTTCTATGGAAATACTTTTTTTCTCATCAGTATTTTTTTAAACAATGCTGTATGTGGCTGTGTCTTACTCTTGTTTTTATCTATCTGACTTGAGGATTCTGCATCTCTTTTTGTCTGTATTCTCTTTACAGAAAGAATTGTAGGTACATATAAAATGTTATCTTTTTAAAAATATTTGAGAAAATTACTCTCTACTTAAATAGAATTTGGTAATCTTTATCACCAAAACAAAAATTCTGTTTAATACCTGTTTGGCAGCAGTAACTTCTGGATTACATGCTGTCAAAAAGTTCATGGCCAAGTATTATATGTACTGTACCATTTGTCCTTACTCCTAAGGCTGAGTTAAGTCAGAACTCATGTATGTAATTCACATGTAATCATTTAGTGAAACAAAAATTTCATTTTTAGTGCCAGTTTATGTCAAATATTGTTTGCAATTACATCCCATAATCTCTCTGAGATTTTAACTATTATTAACTCCCAATTGCCATTTTTAATGAAGGCAAATTAGTCTTTGGAGGTTGACATGTAAAGCTCCAATAAATGGGTCTCAACTGAATGCAAGAGGCAGAGGGCAAATTTTAGTAGCAATAAATCAATTGATAGAAATACAGCTCCAAGTCAATTAAAGTCAAATAGTAACCTACTTAAATTTGCATAGAGGCTAATAGGCTTCTTGGCTAGAAATTATCTCTTTCAGATAAAAAGACTGATTTTATATGACAGAAGCTGAATCTAACCTGCCTGAACTTATTTGCTCTGTTTTCTCTTGTCTTCTCCTTCCTTTCCTCCCTCCCTTCCTTCCTTTCTGACTTGTCTCCTTCCTTCTTTCCTTCCTTTTCCTTTTTTTAAACATCTTTTTATGTATGCATAGTGGTTAAACACACATGCTCTAGAGCCAGAGAGCTTTGGTTACATTCTGGTGTAAATATTTACTATTTGATCTTGAACAAATTGTGAATTTTCCTGTTCCTCAGTTTCCTAATATGCTATTTGATGGTGATAACTTTCTCAAGAGTTTATTAGGATTTTCAGCATTAATGCAAATAAAGAGCAAAGCAAAAGACTTTGCACATAGTAACTGCCCAGTTAATGGTAACTAAAACATTTTACCACAGCAGATAGTATCTGGATATCTTTACACATTTTATCATTTGCATGTAAGTTATTATTTTAAGTGATATAATAATTTTATGAATTAAGTGGTTCATGTTGCTTTAATTTACTCAGTCTTTTGTTTAATTTTTCATAATTTTGTACATTATCAAATCCCCTTTACAACAAAGTGCTGCTAAAAATATTAAATAAGTCAAAGTAATAAAATTTCATAGTTTTATTGACCCATTACATATGATAATAACAATAAGTATTAAGTACTTACCATATGACAGAAACTATGTTATGTGCTTTAAATGGATTTTCTAATTAAATCCTCACAACAATACGATGAGATCATTATTAAGCACACTGCTTGAGGATATATAGGTGTTCTGCAAACTTTTTTTTCTAAATAATTTTATGTGCTTTCTTATCTTTAAATATGTATACAATATTTTTTTAAAAATACCATCTCCATTTCAAATTGTCCTTAGCATACTCATTGCATTATGTACATGTAAATTCAAAAATAAATTTCTCAATTTTACTTAGCTCACAGGTGTTCTTTCAGAAAACAGGCAAAAGAGTAATTGTCAATGGTTCCTAAATAGTTAGATTGTACTTATTGTGCTCTTTCTATGTGTTAGGCACTCTGTTAAAGTTTTGCCCATACTTTCCTCTCTATTCCTGCCACAATTCTGTGAAATTAGTCTTGTTGTTTCCATTTTATCTAAAGGAAAGAAGTTGAAAGAATTTGAGTAATGTTCCCAAAAGATGTACAGCTCGAAATAGTCCCAGGTCTATTTGATTTCAAAATCCATGATATTAAGCATGATATACACCACCAGTCTCAGCCTGAGTTCCCCAGAAACCAGCACCTAAGACAAAATTATGTACTACCAATTGATTAGGAAGCATAAGAAAGTATTCGAGGTTGTGTATAACTGGGCATCAGGCAGTTCTTGTGGCATCTAATACATCAGAGGCAATAGGGAAGCCCCAAGATGCAAACCAGCAGTCAAGATGACAGACATGAAACAGGGAGCTAATGTCAGTGAAACCTATCAAACCACACAGGGCTGCTGCATTGGAGGCTGGAGTGACATCAGTGTCCAATGGCTCAAGGTGGTGTGTACAGAGTGTCTGATAGACCCACTTTTATTTCACTGATGGAGCTTATAGTCTAAGAATTTCAATTTTTAATTTGGATGAAACTTAATTGTGTGACACGTAGGTTTAATGGTGACCAACATAAATTGTAAGCATGAAACCCATAGGCTTACATAGCAAGAAAAAAGAATAAGGCTTCCAACATTCATAACTGGCAATGAAGAAGTGCTTTACATAATACAGGTATTCTGAATAGAGCAGAGAATTTTACTTGAATCATCTGTTGAAAACCATAGTGTTATTTCAAAAAGTATCAACATTAAATTATAAAATATTTGTAATTCACCCTTCCCCTGTGTTCTAAGAAAAATGGGATCTAAGGAAGATATAATTGTTTCCTGGGTAACAGTGGCAATATAGGCTACCTAATTCAATTGACAATTTTTCAGTTGGTAACTGAGGAAAACCAATAATCTAAAAAAGAGAGGGTATTTGTCTTTTCCTGATACTATTGGTGCCTATTTCTTTCTTTTTTCTTTTCTTGTTTTTTTTTTATAACAAATGTGGTAGAAAGTAGGGAACTACAATCAAGCGACATTTAAATAGTGGACTCAGACATATTTTATTTCTGAATTTTCTTCCAGTTAACAATATAATGAGAAAAAAAAATTGCCTATGAATCTAGGAAACATAAATATATCATGAGCTCTCACTCTATGGTTAGCCACTAGGGAATCTGCAAAATTTGTAGTTAGAATATAATATATACAATATATACAATATAATATGCATAGAATTATTACATGGGGATGTTATTTATCAGCTATTTTATGATTATGCTTTAGTAATCAGATATCTCATTAATTATTTGTACACAAACGATTGATTCTTTTTGTGTGAATAAAAGTTTGCTTTCCAAATTAGTGACATCAGAATTTTTGTCTTAAACTGTGCTGAACTTCTTTTGGCAATGAATTATATCTTTTATATTTTATTATTACAATCCACAAGTGTCACTTTGTATTTGCCAATATTACACTCATGAAATTTGTGAGTAACATTAAAATGTAGTTCTGGAAGCTATTGTCTAATACCCTGTGAACTAAATTACTAAATAATAGGTTGGTTAATTAAATATTAATGATAAAGGTAGAAACACAAAGCAATAATATGAATTTAAATATATGATCTAAAACGTTAGTAAAATAGACATCTTCTAAGTTTTGTCCCTGCAAATAATTTATGTTGTTGATTATTCATTGTAAGTTTCAGGTCTGATTAAATTTTATTCAAAAATTCCTAACACTCTGCATTGTTATTTGCTTTATTTTATATATATATGTATATATATATATATATATATATTACTCTATATAATAACTCTTTAGAGTAGTTATTAACATTTTAGAGTGGAAGAATCTGGGGCTCAAAAAGTTGAAGTAACATTTACAAGGTTATGCATTTAATAAATGGTAGGGCTAGGGTCTTCTGACTCCAAACACACCATTAACTTCACTATACATCACAAGCTAAGATTACACTGTGCTTAGGTGGCAGCTTTCTATAGAACAAGTTGCTTTATTCTCCTTGAGGTTATATGTTTTCAGCAAGTAAAACACATAAATCCAGAGATACAACAATTACAACAAAAACCCAGTTTGTGCTAGGCCCTTACAGGACTTTGGCGTAAAACACACACACACACACATAAACACCCACATACACACACACACACACACACACACACACACACACACACACTTCAAATAAAAACAGCCCCAGCCCTGAAAAAGTTTACAATATTGTAGAAAAAACCAAGTACACTAGAAATTTGTACGACATGCACAGAGGCTTATGAGAGTGCAGAATGCTAGGAGACCATTCAAAGAAGACCTACGTGGATTGGGTGGATTAAGGAAGGCATGAGGGAAGAGATAACGTGCAGATTAGGAGCAAGTAAGAAGTTGCTGAGCCAGTAGAAAAGAAGAGGGGGGAGTCGAGGGTTGAAAACAGCAACAACAACAAAAAAAAATGTCAGCAATGAGAATGCTTTACAGCAAACTAAAAGTATCTATAGAAAGTATATATATATATATATATATATATATATATATCCATATAGAAATTTGAATTGTGTAGTATAAAAATTACATTTTCTCTCTCTCTAGATTCCGACCTCATTTTACCTAAGGAGTCAGATAAAAATATAATGTGACCTATATGTATAACTGAATCACTTTGCTGTATACCAGAAACTAACACAACATTGTAAATCAACTATACTTCAAAATTTTTTTTTTAAATAAAAGCTATAAGAACTCTGAAAAAAAAAATAATGTGACCTATAGAACTTAAAATAATGTGGTTTTTGGTTTCAAATGTCTTAATGAGGAAAAGTAGATTTTGCTTCTGTGTTCTTTTAAGAACAAATAAAGTAGAAGTAGAAATTTAAAAAAAAAGAACACGTGTTCTAGGGCAATGGAAGAGATGTAGACTCATCTTCAGGTAAGAGAGAGCAAAATCTTTTTTTTTTTTTTAATTTTTATTGGAGTGTAGTTGATTTACAATATTGTGTTGGTTTCAGGTGTACAGTGAAGTGAATTGGTTATACATATCACTCTTTTTTAGATTCTGTTCCCATGTAAGCCATTACAGAGTATTTAGAGTTCCCTGTGCTATACAGTAGGTCCTTATTACTTATCTGTTTTATATGTAGTAGTGTGTCTATGTCGATTTGCAACAATATGGATGGACCTAGAGATTGTCATACTGAGTGAATGAAGTAAGTCAGACAGAGAAAGACAAATATTGTATATCGCTTATATGTGGAAACCAAAAAAAAGGGTACAAATGAACTTATTTACAAAACAGAAATAGAGTCACAGATGTAGAAAACAAACTTATGGTTACCAGGGGGTAAAGGGGGAAGGGATAAATTGAGAGCAAAATCTTTTAAGCAGAGAAGTGACCTATCAGAAATGCACTTCACTAAGACAGAGGAACTGAGGATAGACTGTTGATAGTTCAGAGGAGAGTAATGGTGCAAAGCACTCACGGGGTAGCAGTAGCATAAAAGTAGGCTCTCATCTGGGCCTAAGATGTAGATCTCATTAGCTAATTGTAATAAAAAACACACATATTACACTATTTTACATATATTAATTCATAGTATTTATTCCTTATTACAACCCTGGGATTACACACTTTTTATACACTTTCTCTTGTGAGAAAACTGAGCCACAGAGTTTAAGTAACTCGCAGAGGTACCTCCAGTTTATGAGGGAGACACAGAAATTCTAACTCAGGAGGCTGGCTCCAGAGTCTGTGCTCTCAACTCCAATGCCGCTCTGCTTCTCTGGATGATTGGTGGTTTGGGGGTAGTTGTACCACACTGAGCAAACCACACAGCTTCTTGTGTATCAGTTGCCTTGAATATACAAGTGCATATGACCATAATTATTTACGTGACCATTGTGTATTTTAAGATTGGGGGACAATGTCTTATAATCAAAATTAGATTTTACTAATAAAGAGATAGTTTACTGACTTATTGCTTTTTAGTCATTTAAAAAATATCTCAAGCACTCACTGCTTGTACTTGTATCGCAAGTACTCAAGCCCTACTCATTCTAAGAAGCTTTCTCTCGTTGCTACCAAATATCACTCCCTTCAAAGGAGTCCATAGTAGCACTCATCTGAAACTCAATTGTAAACCTTTATCAAATTTACTTTTTACAGGCAACTTTTTATTTATAAAGCTTAACTGTAATTCCCTTGAAAGCTTAAAATCTAACTTTTGTTTTTGAGAGGTTCTTATTTAGAGATCTAATATGTATTTGTTAGAAGAAAAATTCTAAACAATTCATTTTACTAATAGTATAATTTACTGTAAAGACAAGACAAGTGACTGGAGGTTCACCAGTCAACACATTGGTCACTTAAGGAAATTCTTTCTGTCACTGATATGCTAGTAGTTGATAAATGTTACTGACAGCCATTATTCTAGCAGTATCTTTGATTATCCAGCATCTATATATGAATGTGTATATGTATGTATTTATGAATCTAAACTACATATTTATGTCTGTGGCAACAAGTAAATAATAATGGTGGACTAAGAAGATACTTCCCATCCAAATCACACACACACACACACACACACACACACACACACACACACACAAGATATTTCAGGTAGAGACTAAATAATTTACAGTACTATATAACAAGAAAGTTTTCATAATTTCTTTAAGTAGAACTCAGCCCAATTTCAGTTGACAAAGATGCTTTGTGTGTGTGTGTGTGTGTGTGTGTGTGTGTGTGTGGTAAGTGTTTGCATGCAGGTCAACCTGAGATTGACAATACGATATTATCCACAGTCTTGTCATATCTGACTCACATATATGTTTATCACATCAAGGGCTTAATAAACTTCTTCTTGAAGTGAAAGATCCTGGGTTATAAATAAGCTAATATGCTAAATAAATATTTGTTGTATTGAATTGAGTTGATTCCAGAAAGAAAAAAGTAAAAGCTGTATCATAATTTAGTATCATTTCGTTTCAGACAAAAATGCAGTAGGTTAACATTTTACATTGTCTTGGTATCACAAATAATTTAAAAAATACCAAGTAAGTAAGTAATTCTGATTTTGCAGATGATTATTTCTAAGTCTTAAAATAAGTAATAAACTTTTAAAATTATTTATCAGTGTTCCCAGATCCTTAAACTTTATTGAGACTCAGTAGTTGAAGATAAAATTTCTAAAGCTTTAAGTTATCTAAAATTTATAGACCATATTTACCCCTAATGAATATTACTAAAATGTATATCATTCTATGATAAACTTCCTTGATTCATTTTAATCAAGAAATATATCATGAATGACAGAATCAAATATCTCCATGTATTTTATTGGACATGTCTCTTGGTATTATGCTTGCTTATATTAATATTTATTTAATAGTAATTTAAGTTGCCAGAAAAATGGCAAATGCTTAAGTTACATGAATTTAACTTAGTTAATAATTAAGTAATTTAACCAGTTACATCACTGGTTTATACATGCACAGAACATGCCTACCATGTTTATCACACAAATTATGGATTTTAGAAAAAGTATTTCTTTAGAATAAATTTATAAAAATTAGATGGGCTATGTAAAATGTTTATATTACTGCACTCTTTATGAAAGTGTTGGTTTATTACTTTTCCTCACCATGAATTTATGCAACATAAATAATAGACTCATTGCAATGAACGAAGAATTTTTCACACATTCTATAGAGAAT
Source organism: Leucopleurus acutus (assembly GCF_964270905.1). Classification (NCBI taxonomy): domain Eukaryota; kingdom Metazoa; phylum Chordata; class Mammalia; order Artiodactyla; family Delphinidae; genus Leucopleurus; species Leucopleurus acutus. The sequence goes on from NC_139146.1 coordinate 6,984,192, forward strand.
ATTTCCCAGTAATTTTACTCATCAGATATCTGATCAAACCTAGCAAGTGTATAATCAGTCAGAATCTTGAATCAATTACACATGGCAACTTTGCTATTCTCCCAGAGCATGCATAAAACTACCATTTAACATTGATAATATTTGAAGTCTTTGGAAAAGCAGCTGCTTGTAAAGGTAAAAAAAAAAAAATGCTTTTAGTATTTTTTTTTAGTAATTGTGTACAATTAAATTCATGTAACTTAAGCATTTGCCATTTTTCTGGCAACTTAAATTACTATTAAATAAATATTAATATAAGCAAGCATAATACCAAGAGACATGTCCAATAAAATACATGGAGATATTTGATTCTGTCATTCATGATATATTTCTTGATTAAAATGAATCAAGGAAGTTTATCATAGAATGATATACATTTTAGTAATATTCATTAGGGGTAAATATGGTCTATAAATTTTAGATAACTTAAAGCTTTAGAAATTTTATCTTCAACTACTGAGTCTCAATAAAGTTTAAGGATCTGGGAACACTGATAAATAATTTTAAAAGTTTATTACTTATTTTAAGACTTAGAAATAATCATCTGCAAAATCAGAATTACTTACTTACTTGGTATTTTTTAAATTATTTGTGATACCAAGACAATGTAAAATGTTAACCTACTGCTTTTTTGTCTGAAACAAAATGATACTAAATTATGATACAGCTTTTACTTTTTTCTTTCTGGAATCAACTCAATTCAATACAACAAATATTTATTTAGCATATTAGCTTATTTATAACCCAGGATCTTTCACTTCAAGAAGAAGTTTATTAAGCCCTTGATGTGATAAACATACATGTGAGTCAGATATGACAAGACTGTGGATAATATAATATTGTCAATCTCAGGTTGACCTGCATGCAAACACTTACACACCACACACATACACACACACAAAGCATCAGCACTAACAAATAGATACAAATATCCAACTACAAAAATAATTTTATGTCATTTATTCTGTAAGTTATTTTAAGGTAAACTATTCCAGGGCCACAAATTAGGTATATATTATTTTCACATATTTTTATGTTTTTCAACTTTAAATCTTCTGCTGGAACATGGTTTAATGTATAAATAAATTAATACATACATGAGGCATAAATAATATTATTTCTCATGAGATTTATTTAAGTCAGGACTCTGGTTTTGAGTGTGTTAGATATTTCCGTCCATCATTTCATGTCTTTACAGTGGCTCCAATGGAAAGCAGCTCAGAAAGTGGGGCTTCTTTTATTTTTTTAAGTAATTCATAATATATTTCTAGTTTCACATTTTTAAAAAAGATGTTACCTGATGACAACAGGTGATGATAAAAAGTCTGAAATTTAAAATCAAAACTGAGAAGCTCTGAATATATATCTAATTTTCATAATGATACATGTAAAATTTATTTTCTTATTTTGTATGTACAGAAAGTGTTAATTACCAACACTGAATGACTGATAGATTTAGCCATATTTCTTTTACCAAATACTCTGGGCAGAAGGTTTTTAGCAAATACTTCATTTTGATATGGAAAGAACACAATCCGTTTCTGAATAGTTCTGAATTTATATCTCTAACTAGTCAACAGCTAGTTATTTCACCTTGTGAAGGGGCAATACTTAATAAATACTTTAAAATTTATACTGTCATCACTATCTTAAGAAATTTATGGTATAAAGTTTAGACGAAACAGTGCTGGTTTATGCTTGTTGTCTTAGCATAAATAAGCAGTCACTCCCCTGCTAAAACCTTCCAATGGTTTATTGTTACAGAAAAAAATAACACTCAACTGTTCCCTGTAAGATCTGCCCCCTGTCAACCATTCCAACTTCATCTACCTCCACTCTTTTTTTTCTCATAGCACCTAGTACTACATGAATTACCTCTTTTTAAAAATGTTTAATAATTTCTTCTCACAAAAAACCTTCAAAAGAAGAATCTTATGTCATTCATCATGATACCCCTAATGTGTAAATTATTGGAATGTAATAAGAATCCAAAGAACTGAAGATGTTGAAATGATTATTTAAGTTGCACAATACAATTGCCATGTTAATAACAGAGGAAGATTGTTAAACATACTTTAAAGACTTTCTGAGTTTTCTGTAACGTTTATAAACTTCCATAAATATGGACGTACGATACGTATTTAACAGTAAAGTATAAGATTCTTACATGCATTGACTTTTATTGTTTCCTTTTGTATTTCTTGTCCTACCACTGTATGTGTGCGCATGTGCATTTAGAGAGAGACAGACTGGTTGAAGATCAAATTTGAAATTTTTTTTAAATGAAAACTATATATACATGATTTATAATAACCTTAGGCATGCAGATAAAAAGAAAAAAACTATTCTACAATTTAAATATGCAATATTGTATATTTTTATAAGGATTAAATACTTTGTATATATCCGTAATAGATATATGGATAAAAGTTTTCTGGAATCTGTTGCTTAGACATAATAATCTATAATCAATTCATAGTTTTTCAATAAAAAAAAAAGAATTTGTATCAAAAGTCATAAACTATTTTTTGCCTTTGATACAGTAATTCTAACAAATCATTCTTCAGTGATTGAAGATGTATGAAAATATTTCGCTCAAAAATACATATTTAAGTGTAATTTTAATAAAGATGAAAGAAGACAATCTCCAAATTTCCTAAAATAGCAGAAAGGTTAGATGTATTATAATACACCTAACAATGAAATATTACACATATATAATACAGAGATTTAGAAAACTCTTTAATGAAATGGGAAAATATTTATGAAATATATACTGTATATGTTTATATTTTAATATTTATGTATATACATATTTATAGGTATCTAGAGAGAGAAATGTGAGGCCAAGAAATAAATCTACCAAAAAGTCTATGAAATGCATGTTTTAACCACTCTAGAACATGGATGCATTTTACATTCAATGGGATTTTATAATCACTGCCAGCCAGTTGAAGTCATGACATACATGTGTGAAAATCTTCCTTAGCACCTTCTGGTGAAATCACAGAACTGTCAGCATTAAAGCTGCTTAAGTTTCATGAAGTATGACTTTGTGATTAGACAAATTATTTTGTTTTCCTTTCCTACTTTTACCCATATTTGTCAATTTGTATAATTTTTAAAAGAAAAAATATTAATAAATCCTATAAAAAAGAACATAAACTATAAACACATAAACAAAACAGTAAATTGTATTTTGGAAAATCAAAAAGGCATAAAAGGAATTTCACTAAAATACTACCTTCTTTACTTCTTTACCTTCTTTAATTTTTGAGAAAATTAGTTTTATAGTATAAATAGGATTTTAAGTAAATATACAAATAAAATTGGTTTTAGATTCAAGTCCTGAATAACCCTTACTACCTATGACCTTGGTGAAACCACCACTACTGACTCTTACATTTTTTTTTTCTTTTTTCATTTTAAAAGAGAGATACCATATTAGCTTTGGGGAAGTTTGTAAATTAAATCACAGATGTGAAAGTTTTTCAAAATTCTAATTTATAAGTTCTCCTGGTTATTTAATTTTGCTTTACATTTATAATTACAATTAAAGTCATTAAATTGAAAAAAAGAAACTATTGTGGATAAATTATCTTAAGTATGGAAATGTTCTAAACACCTATTTGAAAATGACTCCTGAATCATCCAGACTTTGAAAAGTCAGTTTTCTTTACAGATTTTTGTGGGATAACTTAAGGAACACAAAATTCACCCTTTTAAAATGTACACTTAAAATAGTTTTACTAAATTTGTAGAGTTATGCAAGCATTATCATGATCTAATTTTAGAACATTTCCTTCACTAGGACAATTTTCCTCCTGCCCCTGGAGGCAGTCAACCTCCACTCCCTCCCAAAGACCTTGGAAAGCACTTATCTGCTTTGTGTCTTTATAAATGTGTCTTTCCTGTACATTTCATATGAAAGAATTAAGCAATATGTGGCTTCTTTCACTAGATAATATTGTGAGGTTAATACATGTTGTAGCATATATCATAAATTTGTTCTTTTTATTCCTATTTCATTGTATGCGTATACTGATTTTTTTAACTGAAGTATAGTTGATTTTCAATATTATTTTAGTGTCAGGTGTACAACATAGTGATTCATTATTTATATAGATTATATTGCATTTAAAATTATAAAATATTGGCTATATTCCCTGTACTGAATGATATATCCTTGTAGCTTATTCATTTTTTACATAGAACACTATACCTCTTAATCCCCTACCCCTATCTTTCCCCTCCCACTTCCCTCTCCCCGCTGGTAACCACTAATTTGTTCTCTATATCATGAGTCTACTTCTGTTTTGTTATATTCATTCATTTCTTTGTTTGAATTCCATATATAAGTGATAACATACAGTGTTTGGTTTTCTCTATCTGATTATTTCACTAAGCATAATACCTTCCAGATCCATCCATGTTGTTGAAAATGGCAAAATTTCATTCTCTTTTATGGCTGAGTAATATTCCATTGTGTGTGTGTGTGTGTGTGTGTGTGTGTGTAGATAGGTAGGTAGGGAGAGAGAGAGAGAAATAAAACACATCTTCTTTATCCATTTATCAGTTGATGGACATTTAGGTTGCTTTTGTGTCTTGGTTCTTGTAAATGATGCTGCTATGAACACTGGGTGCATGTCTATTTTCAAATTAGTGTTTTTGTTTTCTTTGGATATACACCCAGGGGTGGAATTGCTGGATTGTATGGTAGTTCTATTTTTAGTTTTTTGAGAAACCTCCATATTTTCCATAGTGGCTTCACCAGTTTATATTTCCACCAAGAGTATACTAGAGTTCCCTTTTCTCCATATTCTCACCAACATTTTTTATTTGTAGACTTTTTGTTGATAGCCATTCTGACACGTGTGAGGGGATAACTCATTGTGGATTTTATTTGAGTTTCTCTGATGATTAGTGATGTTGAACATCTTTTCATATGCCTGTTGGCCATCTGTATATCTCCTTTGAAAAATATCTATTTAGGTCTTCTGTTCATTTTTTGATTGCACTGGGTTTTTTTTTGATCTTGAGTTGTATGAGCTGTTTATATAATTTGAATATTAACACCTTATTGGTCATATCATTTGAAAATATTTTCTCCCATTCAGTATGTTGTATTTTCTTGTTGTTGATGGTTTCCTTTGCTGTGCAAAAGCTTTTGAGATTAATTAAGTCTTATTTGTTTGTTTTTGCTTCTGTTTCCTTTGCCTTAGGAGACAGATCCAAAAAAATATTGCTACAATTTATGTCAAAGTGTATTCTGCCTATATTTTCTGATAGTTTTATGATTTCTGGTCGTCTTACATTTAGGTCTTTAGTTCATTTTTAATTTATTTTTGTGTATGTTGTGAGAAAATAGTCTAATCGTAGGCTGTGTATTGATATAAACGTCCCTCTTATAGCTGTTTTTGCTGCATCCCACTGGTTTTGGAAAGTTGTGTTTGCATTTTAATTTGTCTTGAGGTATTTTCTGATTTCCTTTTTTATTTTTTCATTGACCTATTGGTTTTTCAGTAGCATGTAGTTTAGTCTCCAGGTGTTTGTGCATTTACCATTTTTCTTCCTGTGCTTGATTTGTAGTCTCATATCATTGTGGTCAGAAAAAAATGCTTGATATAATTTATATCTTTTTAAATTTGTTGAGATTTGTTTTGTGGCGTGGCATGTGATCTATCCTTGATAACATTCCATGTGCACTTGTAAAGAATGTATATTCTGCTTTTGGATGGAATATCCTGTAGATTTCTATGAAGTCCAAATGATCTCATTTGTCATTTAAGACTACTGTTTCCTTATGGATTTTCTGTCTGGATGATCATCCATTGATGTAATTAGGTTGTTAAATTTCCCTACTAGGTGTTATTTTAATAATCCTATCAATGTAATGGATTAGGGTAGGCATTCTCAATGGTCCATGGGCCATATGGATCTACAAGACAATTTAAGACATTCTATAAGGATAAAACTCTTTTCCTAGTAATACTAAGATAAAATTTCCAACTTTCAATGCATTAACATTTGCAATGATGGTTCAAAATCTATAATAGGTAATACCGCAATCATTTCAGCATGAGTCATAGCAGGGGCACCAAACTCTACGTGTAGTTATTGCTTTTTCCACTGCCTTATACCTCCAATGAAATTAAAAATAGATCTCTAGCAATGAATTATGCATGTTTATTATTTTATGAGACCAAATATGGAGCATGCATAAAGCACTTATGCTGAGTACCAAATTACGTTGGTTGTCTCAAGGAAAAAAACAAGAATATTTTGAGGGCTTAGTTGAGCTAGCCATTTTTTCTTTTTTATGGAATATAACTTTACTTAAAAATGAAATATGATTATTTAGACTTTGGTAATTGAAAGATATTTTTAAGAAAATGAGTAAGTGAGGTTGACAGTTCAAGAAAAACAATTGACAGTGTTTATTACCAATAATAAATTTTGAGCTTTTGAGTGAAAATTAGAATTTGGAAATCTTGTACCTTCTACTGTGAGCTTGGCAACTCAAACCCTTAACTTTTTTGAAGCAATTGGTAGTGATATTAGTAAATGTGAATATTTCATATTTTATACCATGTCAAAATTTGTATAACTCAGTGAACCAATATTTTCAAAATAAACAATGCATGATATTGTAAAACTATGCCTAGATAAATGATTAATTCAAAGTGCAAGACAAACTATTATAATGTAAAAGAGTACCAAAGTTTATTGGTATGGTTTCAGATCCCATATTGTAAACAACTTTAAGGAACTTGTTAAATTTTGGTGAAAATCAAAGAAGAGCATCCACAATTACCAGTCATTCTTAACTTTTCCAAGTACCTGTTAGTAGTTGATCAGATTTTTCTCCATATACTTCAACCAAAACAATATTTTGAATGCAGAAACACATATGAGAATCTACCTGACTTTTATATTAAGACAGGCATAAAAGAGTTTTGCAAAAATATAAAACAATGCTGCCCTTCCACTACTTTGTTTTAGAAAATACAATTATTTTAATAAATTTCTGTTATTTATACTATGACAATTATTCATAGTAATTAGATTTATTATTGTTATTCTTAAATAATTTCAATAAATAAAAATTTTTAATTTATATTTTAATATTAATATGGGAGATAACGATAGACAAAACCTAAATAAACAAAAGGTTTGTGGGTCCTCAATAAGTTTTAAGAGTGTTAAGGTGTACTGAGAGCAAAAGTTTTGAGAACTGTTAAATTAGATGGATGGTAGAAAGTCAAATTTTTGTCCTGTAATATATCTCATACCTCGTTCAATTCACACGTATCATGTTTAAATTAAATCCCATAAGCCATTACAAAATTTGCAGCTTTTAGGTGACATCAGTTTTCTGTCCCTTCATTTCAAATTGTTTAGAAACTAGGTATTTTTGAGTTCAAATTATTTAACATTCTATTTTATTATGATGATTGCTGTTTTATTCAGGGCTAATAATTGATTTATGTATCTAGGAAAGAAAAGATGTATATACTTAATTTTAGTCTTCTTGAACTTAGGCAGTGCTATAGTACTATACCATTTGTTCTGCCAACATGGTAAACAGAATGGTGAGGGAAGTTATATTATATCCCTTAGGTGTTTGCTAACAATGAGGAGGTAATGATAGAGGACAGCAGAGAGCATCAAATATTTATGTAGTGCCACTTGTTTTGCCCATTTGGGAAATCAGTGTTTTAACAATCATATTTATAATACCCCAGATCATGAGTCTACTGTGCTAAGAGAAAGAGAGTTTACAGAAGTGGAGACTGAAAACACCAAGTGTATAAAACTTCTTAAAAGTATACATCCTGGAGCTATAAAGAGAGAGCAAACATACCACTAGCAGAAGCTAAACCAGCAATGATCTTCTTGCTTTTCACCTCATACACATTACATGTTCCTTATGGTATTCGATATCCTTCCAACAATATTTTGTAAAGTAATAATATTGTGCTGTGTTATTTAGGTTGTTTGTAAAAATCTGGGCTGAAACGTAAATATCCAAATTGTACAGAGATATAATTTTTTTTCAGAAAGTGAAAGTATTCTCTGTAATGAATATAATTTGAATAATTAATAATTATACATACATATCTTCTTTATTTTTAAGAATTCCATTTCACCATTTGTTCTTTTCACTCAGGTTTTATAAATACTTTAAATGTAATTTTCAAATAAGGAATTTAAATTATTAAAATACTTAAATAAAATAATAAAGATGAGAGAGGCCATAAAAAATACAACAATTTGGATTAATTTATAATTTTAAGGGTAATTGTGTTGTCATTTTTTTAAGGTAGAAAACTGACATAAATACTGGAAATCCAAAGAGAAGACTGACTATTAGATTTTGGTTAAGGCAAGTAAATTTCAATTTTATACAAATAGCCAATATATCGTTGCATAATTACTTATTCACCTTTTTATATTATAGATTATAATTATGTAGTAAAATTTTTCCCTTTTTACTGTATACTTCTCTGAGTTTTGTTAAATGCATATAGTCATGTAACTGCCACCATAACCAAGATTTAAAACAGTCTATCAATCCTACCCACTTGCACACCAGTTCTTCCTTAACCCTTTATGTTCAGAATTTCAACACTCTCAGCCCCTTTCAACCACTGATCTGCTTCCAGTTCCCGTAGTTTTGCCTTGTCCAGAATGTCATGTATATGTTATCTTATAATCGAACCTGATCACACGCTCAGATCTTATAGTCTTTAGAGTTTGTTGTCTTGCATTTAGCATAATGAATTTGAGATTTATCCAGGTGGTTGTGTATATCAAGAGTAATTTCTTTTCATTACTGAGTAGTACTCAATTTTGTGGACTTACTATAATTTTGTTATCTGTTCACCAGTTGAAGGAAACTTGGATTACCTCCAATGTGAGGGCAGTTACAAATAATGACACTGTAAACACTACTGCATAGGATTTTCCATGAATGAAAGTGTTCATTTAAGTTTGCTAAAAACTTGTTAGTAAGACTGGTTGCTAATTTATGTTTAACGTTATGAAATCATCAAAATATTTTCCAAAGTAGTTGTACTCTTTTACATTCCCCCAAATATTGTAAGAGAATTCCAGTTGCTATGCATCTTTTCTAATTTAGGGCTATGTTTTATCTTATTTATTAGCATTTTACTCATTCAAATGTTTGTGTAGTATATCTTATTGATGCTTTCTTTTGTGCTGCCCTACTGATGAATGACACTGAACATCTTGTCATGTTATTTTTGCTACCCATAAATCTTGTTGGTTAAGTGTCTATTCAATTCTTTTGCCAAATTTTAATTGGATTTTGTTTTCTTATTCTTGAGTCTTAAAAGTTCTTTATGTATCCTCTGCCAGTCTGTGCCTTGGCTTTTCATTACTTTAATGGTGTTTATCAAAGAGTATTTAAATGTAATGAAATCAAATTTATCACTTTTTTGGGAGATAATGCATTTGGTGTTGATTTTAATAAATGTTTTCATAAGCAAGAATAAAAATTTTCTTCTAAACTACTTATACTTTTATACTTTATATTTAGGTCCTTGATCCATCTTTGGTTATTTTTGTATAAAAGTTTTAGAAGAAGATCTTTGTGACTTGGGTATGACAAAGATTTCTTCCACATAATAACCAAAGGAAAACATGATCTATAAGAGAAAAATTGATAAATTAGACTTTATAAAAATTAAAACATCCTGCTCTTTGGTAAACACATTTGAGAAAAATAACCAAACAAAACACTGACTGGGAGAAAATATTTGTGTATCACATAAAGGACTTAGAATATGTAAAAAACTCTCAAAACAATGATTAGAAAACAAACAGCCCAATTTAAAAAAAAAAAGAGCAAAAAATGTGAACAATTTACCAAAGAAGATATACCAATGGCAAATAAGCCCATGAAAAGATTCTTAGTATTATTACTCATTAGTGTCATTCAAATTTAAAAAAAAAGATCATATACCACTCACACTTTTTAGAATATTTAAAATTTAAAATGTCTAAAATTAAAATTGAACACAGCAAATGTTGGCAAGGATGTGAAATAACTGCCACTGTTATACACTGCTGGTAGGAATGTAAAATGGTAAATAAAAGAACCTTGAAAAACTGGCTGTTTCTCAAAAAACTGAGCATACACCACCATATGATCCACCCATCAACTCTTGGGCTTCTACCCAATAGAAAAGAAAGCTTGTGTCCATGAAGAGATTTGTACATAAATATTCATGTCAAGTATATTTTTAATAGCCAAATTGAAAAACAATCTAATTGTTCATCAACGTGTAAATATACATGTGTTCTATCCATATAGACAAAAAGTATACATATTATGTAACTCCATTTATATAAATGTCTAGAAAATGCAAACTAATCTATAGCGACAGAAGGCAGATCACTAGTCTCCTGGTAATGGTGGTGCAGGACACAGGGTGGGCCGGTATGGAGGAACTAGAAAGGGGTATGTATAAATTTGGGGAGGTATAGATATGTTCATATCTCAATTGTGGTGATGGTTTCACAGATGTATACATATGTCAAAACTTATCAGATTATACAATTTTAGCGTAAGCAATGTATTGTTTGACCACTATACCTCAATAAGTTTGTTTAAAAAGTGGAACATAGGGCTTCCTTGGTGGCGCAGTGGTTGAGAGTCCGCCTGCCGATGCAGGGGACATGGATTCGTGCCCCAGTCCGGGAAGATCCCACATGCCGCGGAGCGGCTGGGCCCGTGAGCCATGGCCGCTGAGCCTGCGCGTCCGGAGCCTGTGCTCCGCAACGGAAGAGGCCACAACAGTGAGAGGCCCGTGTACCGCAAAAAAAAAAAAAAAAAAAAAAGTGGAACATAAACAATAAATGCATACTTATTGTTGTCCAACCACTTTTAGACAATTCTTATTATAATAAGCTAGAATCCTACTAAAAATAAGACAGTTAACATACTCATTTTCTCAATAACCTCATTTTCTCAATAACCAAAGTATTCAAAGTCATTCAATGGCCTAAAACTTCCTACGTCATTAGTTCTCAATATACTGACCCCTAGGAGAAGTTTTTGTTTGTTTGTTTGTTTGTTTGTTTGCGGTACGCAGGCCTCCCACCGCTATGGCCTCTCCCACTGTGGAGCACAGGCTCCGGACGCGCAGGCCCAGCAGCCATGGCTCATGGGCCCAGCCGCTCCGCGGCACGCGGGATCCTCCCGGACCGGGGCATGAGCCCGCGTCCCCCGCATCGGCAGGCGGACTCCCAACAACTGCACCACCAGGGAAGTCCCCTAGGAGAAGTTTTAGAAATTGGTGAGGGTACCTTAAGGTATCAATGATTGTAGTGATCACCTTGCCCTTAGTGGGATGCTACATGGTCTACAATGTTCAGGAAAGTCCCACAAAATAATTTTTCTCATATTTCCCACAATGTTTGAATTTTCTGCTAGGCATTCATCAAGATAAAAAATCTTGAACGTAAAACTCAACTCTATTTTCTGGATAATCACTAAGTTTTTTTAGACAGTTTTAATATAAAATATACTTTTTAGGAATGTGAATCTCATGCAAATATAAGAAAGTTGCATTTCTGTTTTGTTTAGAATTTTTCCTTTTTTTTTTTACCATTTCAAAAAATCACATCACATAAAATAACCCTAGGCATCTGAGGTATCTCAGTTATCAACACAAAAGACTTGCATTGGTTCTGTATTTATAGCTGCCACATTCACACTTTACAAACAGTGACATCTCTCCTGCATCACTGCATGACTCCCGCATCACTTCTTCTATAGTAGTCATACCTGAGCATTTACCCATTGAAATGGGTACTTTACCCATTGAAATAGTAATTTCACATCAATTTATTTTTTCTAGTAATGTCACATGTCGCATATTGGGTTCTCAAGAAAAAAAAGTCTTGAGTAGGAATTTAAGGTTTAAGCTGTTTATTAAGTAATATTCTTCAAATACAAACCTGTTGAAAAGAAGAGAATGAAGCAGGACTGAGCAGAGAGAGAAGTAGATCGGTAGAAGAAGTCTAAAAACAACCTAGCCCAATGCCCTCAGAAGTTCTGTGGCTAGAATATCCCCTCAGAGTTGGACCTAATTAGCCCAGGATATTCAGGGCTCTGTTAATCACTGATGTGGACTACCTTGGTATTCCCTGTGGCTGGAGCCCTGCCTTAAATTTAATAGATTGTGCAGAATATCCAACCTCTGGCTCTCAGCATTTTGCCATTATGATGGTGAATCATTTCAAGACTAGAATATATCTACTGTGAATTAACGATTTAAAGGAGAGTTTTAAGAAGACAGTAGGTTGTTTACTAGCATGTTTTCTCAGCTAGTATACAATCCTGTGAGTTAAGTCCTCTTTGAGGTAGTGCTTTGCACAGAGTAAATAGTGTTATTTCTGTGCCTGCCTACTGGAGGGTGAAGCTATGCATTTCCAAACTTGGCTTAGATTTAGGGGTATACTTTTGTCTCTGATTGGATGTGCAAGTTTTATTCTACAATGGGAATGTCCGGAGTTGGTCCCAACTCAAGAACTCTTGGCACCCATTGCCAGAAGATTGTGATGGGTTGGGAAGTCATATCTTTACTTTTGCTGAGATGGTCTGCCTCTAAGAACAGCTTAGCAAGAAGGATTTTATTTTTCATATTAGGTGAAAGTCCTTGAATCAAAACCCCTAGAGGTTTGTGGAAACAAAGCAACAACAACAACCAAAAAACCCATATTGTTGCCAAATCTTCTGTAAACTATAGAATTAGTCATATATACCTATAATTCCATGAGATCTCAGAGGTATAGAAGACCCAATTTCTGGATCATTTTTAGTAATAGGACAATTTCTAGGGAATTTTATTATGCAGGGCTCCCAGTTAATGTGAGATGCTTATTGATTACTTGGTGTAAAGAATTTAGTTAAATTTTTTGATATCAGTTGCACCATATGCTACATTTAAAGAAATCAACTTGTTTACAATTGATATCTGCACATCCAGTGGTTTCTTACTTATTAGGTATTAAAATTTCACACCCAAGTTGTATAACCGTGGGTTTTGTTCTCATCCTAGAATAGGCAGTATTTAGAAGGCATGAAATGCAATGCAAGAAGTTGTTTTGTTTTTCTTTTTCTTTTGTCCTTTTTTACATTTTCTGGTGGAGGTGACCAATACAAAAATGTTATGAATATAATTAAATATTTGGATACCAACTAGCAGTTCACAATGTGTAAAGGTTTGCTCAACCTGTCGATAATACACTTTAAGAGAATTAAAATACCTCTGTGGAAGGATGTCAAATGTGTATGCCTTTCTTGAAGCAAGCATATTGATTGTTGTGTCTTGGGTGTGTGTAGAAAAGAAGGTATTAGCTGCATTCAAATGCCAGTAAAGGCAGCAAAATTATTCTGTTACTATAGGTTTAGCAATGGTCATGTTCTTGTTAAAGCTTTGGTAGTTTATAGTGCAGTGCCAAACAACAATGCCTTCCAGAAAATGATTCATGATACCAAACTACTATAAATCTTGTAAAAAAAAAAGATATGTTTTTCTTTCTGCAGACCTTAGTTCATTATATGTCTTTGGTAGCTGTAGGTAGTACAGACGTTCTTGGCCATGCATTTGTGTAAACATTCTAACAGTAGGGTTATAGTGGATGCATTCAATCAGTATATTTACATACCTGCATCTGCAGAATATCCATATAAATTACATAGGCTCTCTAAAAAAGAACAAGCATAGTCCATGCAAATGATAACAATAAAAATAACCATTATTATAATCATGATTATAACCTTGTAAGGCTCAGTATGTAGTAAGCTCACAAAGGTATTTAGCCTCCACTTGGAAAGGCAGTGGAAAATTGAGTTTCAGCCCTAGTCCTTGGCTCTGTCCCTTGGCTCTGACCTTAAAAGGAAAGTAAGTTCTGCATTTTCACATTAGCTTCTCAGCTTATATGTGTTTCTGTCTAGTGGAAGTAGCCAAATCCATTCCTGACTTACCCTTGGCTCATCTGCACTTTTGTTTTTCACCATCATTGTAACTCTTATAGCTTTTAGCTGACCTCATACAGGTAATGTATAAGGTCCCGTTAAGACTCACAGTATTCTGCACAGGGGTACATAGACATGAACCACTATTGTCATTTGGTATTAATGTAAATTAAAGCTTATTGGAGAAACTCAGAGACAAGTGGAACACCAAAGCACACATGATTCTCAAGCTCTAAGTATCCTACAGTAGGTTAGTTGGGGCTGGATGTAGTTGGAAAATCATGGAAAAAAGTGTCATGAAAGAGATTCCACTCTGTGATAATTTACATGTTTACGTAGGAGAATTGAAAGGGGGACAGGAAACATGTATTCAACCATGTAACAATTAGAGCTTCCTGGTCAAGGAGAAGACGTTGTTAGGACTCAGTTGCCATTATTGTCCAAGAGCCATATGTTCTGTTGAGTTAGATTTTTATTAAGCCATCCATATTTGCTTCCTTTTATTAAAAATTATATTAATTTATGAAATTATATACCTATTATAGTGATGCTTGTAAAGTATCAATAGCATGGAAATTAACGGTCCATGGTAGAATTTCATTAAAAATTTTTTTTAATTTTTTTAAATTAAGGTATATCTTAACAATGGACTATCTATCTCCACCTATCTAGCTATATATTTACCACTTCTATATGAATTGATGTGACTAAAGCAAGACTCAGTGCCATCTATCTTTCTGTTTTTGTAACTAGAACTAATAGTTAGAAAAATTATTAGAGAGATATAGTTGTCTAGAAAATATCAAAGTACATCTGAAATATAGGTGGATTTGAAAAATAAAAGAGGAATATGAATGTGGGAGAAATATTTACTTTTCATTGAATACATTTTTTGTGATAAGGATTCTTTAACCCGTTTAATGTGCTGAGTGTTTTTAAGAAATAAATTTATTTATTTTTGGCTGCGTTGGGTCTTTGTTGCTGCACATGGGCTTTTCTCTAGATGCGGAGAGCAGGGGTTATTCTTCGTTGTGGTGTGTGGGCTTCTCATCACGGTGGCTTCTCTTGTTGTGGAACATGGGCTCTGGGCACGTGAGCTTCAGTAGTTGTGGCACGTGGGCTCAGTAGTCGTGGCTCACGGGCTTAGTTGCTCCACGGTATGTGGGATCTTCCCGGGCCAGGGCTTGAACCCATGTCCCCTGCATTGGCCGGCAGATTCTTAACCACTGTGCCACCAGGGAAGTCCTAATGTGCTGTTTTATCAAGAACCCTCCTACATTGTTGGTGGGAATGTAAATTGGTACAGCCACTGTGGAGAACAGAATGGAGGTTCCTTGAAAACTAAAAATAGAGCTACCATATGATCCAGCAATCCCACTCCTGGGTGTATATCCAGAGAAAACTATAGTTCGAAAAGATACACGCACCCCAGTTGTCATTGCAACACTGCTTACAATAGCCAAGATGTAGAAGCAGCCTAAATGTCCACTGACAGATAAATGGATAATCATACTAAGTGAAGTAAATCAGCCACAGAAAGACAAATATCATATGATATCACTTATATGTGGAATCTATAGCAAAATACAAATGAACTTATTTACAAAACAGAAACAGACTCACAGGCTTAGAAAACAAACTTATGATTACCAAAGGGGAAAGGTAGGGGGGAGGAATAAATTAAGAGGTTAATATTAACATATACACACTACTATATATAAAATAGATAATCAATAAGGACCTACTGTATAGCACAGAGAACTCTAATCAATTCTCTGTAATAGCCTATATAGGAAAAGAATCTGAAAAAGAATAGATATGTATATATGTGTAACTGAATCACTTTGCTGTACGCCTGAAAGTAACATAACATTGTAAATCAACTATACTCCAATAGAAAATAAAAATTAAAAAATAGAACAGTGCTCAGATCTTGATTTTTAATATCATTCTCCGATAAAAAGAACTAAGTTTCCATGAAAAAATAGCTGATTCTAGGGCTGGGGCATGGAAAATCAAAGATGAACATGGAGCATCTTGTAGTGCAAGAAATAAGGAAGTATACAATGATTTGGGTATTTTAAATGATGGTAGTATTTTAAAGGGACACAGGAGCCATGATAAAGAGCCCCCAGTGCTAAAAGCTGGAACAATTTGAGCAATAAAATAACATAATATTGGATTATAACCCAAAGTATAAAGTAAATACCCATGAGTCCATACTGATACAAATAAATGATTAAATGAATAAATAAAATTGGGGAAGGACAGGCAAATCTGTGCAGAAGAGTTTCAAATAATTTATGTAGATATTCTCTATTCAAGGAGGTGCTACCTAACTCTCTCTTCTTTAATTGTGGGCTGCACAAAGTGACTTCCTTCCAAAAAGTACAGTATGCAAATGGAGAAAACATAGTAACTTTACAGTGTAGAAACATGACAAGCACTGTGTCATCTAAATGAGGAAGGTTAATAGCCGTAATGATAAGTGGTATTGATAGCACGTACCTTTGATATGGTGAAATGAGGATGGTACTTTATTTTCCTCCTCCGAACTTCATAAATCTTGTCTAACACTGATAAAAAACGGTCAGGCAAACCCAAACTGAAGGACAGCCTATAAAATACCTTATCAGCACTTCTTAAAACTGTCAAGGTTATCAAAAAGTCTTAGTAAACGTCACAATCTAGAAGACTCTATGGAGACGTGATGACTAAATGTAATGTTGCATCTTGACTAGGATCCTAGAACAAATGACACATTATATAAAAGCTAAGGAAATCCATATGAAATACAAAGTTAATTAATAGTGTCAATATTAGTTCATTAGTATGACAAACATACCATACTGATGTATGATGTTAAAAATAGGAAAGCTGAGTGTGGGGAATATTGGAACTCTGCACTAACTTTGTAACTTGGCTGTAGATCTCAAACTATTCTAAAATAAAATTTTATTTTAAAAAAAGAACAAAAAATATAGGGATAATGTTAAAACTCTTCTTTAATTTCAAAATAGATAAAAACAATTGTGACCCCCCCAATAAATAATTTTGTGTTTTGCATTTATAAAAGTATATTATACATTTTCCTCTTAAATATTTTCAGTAAAAAATTAGTATATTCAAAGGATAAATACTATCAATAATAAACTAAGCATAAGTTACATGCACATATGGCTTCTTTCTCTGTTTAAATGTGTTTTCTAAATTTATTTATTATTATTATTTAGTTAGTTATTTTTTGGCTGTGTTGGGTCTTTGTTGCTGTGCACGGACTTTCTCTAGTTGCGGTGTGCAGGGGCTACCCTTCGTTGCGGTGTGCAAGCTTCTTACTGCGGTGGCTTCTCTTGTTGCAGAGCACGGCCCTAGAATGCACGGGCTCAGTAGTTGTGGCTTGCTGGCTCTAGATCACAGGCTCAGTAGTTGTGGCGCATGGG
The DNA here is from genome assembly GCF_964270905.1 of Leucopleurus acutus. Classification (NCBI taxonomy): domain Eukaryota; kingdom Metazoa; phylum Chordata; class Mammalia; order Artiodactyla; family Delphinidae; genus Leucopleurus; species Leucopleurus acutus. The sequence goes on from NC_139146.1 coordinate 7,001,682, forward strand.
CTTAGTTGCTCCGCGGCATGTTGGATCTTCCTGGACCAGGGATCGAACCCATGTCCCCTTCATTGTCAGGCGTATTCTTAACCACTGCACCACCAGGGAAGTCCTAAATGTGTTTTTAATAAAATTTGCAGGATGATTTATAAAATGAAGACTGAATATTATTGAGATAATTTTTTGAAATTAAAATGGATTTGCTTATTTTTTCCTCAAGGCTTGATCAAAATATGTCATTTTATTCTTTAACAGAACATATTGTATTTAATTCAAAATACTTATTTTTTTTTGCTATCGTGACTTACACAACTCAACACTTGATGCTGAATTTCCTGTGTAAGAACCATATTGTAGAAAGAATACTGGCTCTCTTACAATACAAACACTTCACAGCCTAGAGATTTAAAAGAAACTAAGCAAATTAAAAATTCCAAGCATTCCAGAGTAAAAAGAGTTCAGAGATTTGGGGCATATTTTCATTCTATTGTGAGTAATTCTAAAGTATTCTCATATTTCCTTATACATTAAAAATCTTTCACTCTTATGCTACCAGAAAACTACTAGAGCTAATCAATGAATTTGGTAAAGTAGCAGGATACAAAATTAATGCACAGAAATCTCTGGCATTCCTATATACTAATGATGAAAAATCTGAAAGTGAAATCAAGAAAACACTCCCATTTACCATTGCAACAAAAAGAATAAAATATCTAGGAATAAACCTACCTAAGGAGACAAAAGACCTGTATGCAGAAAATTATAAGACACTGATGAAAGAAATTAAAGATGATACAAATAGATGGAGAGATATACCATGTTCTTGGATTGGAAGAATCAACATTGTGAAAATGACTCTACTACCCAAAGCAATCTATAGATTCAATGCAATCCCTATCAAACTATCACTGGCATTTTTCACAGAACTAGAACAAAAAATTTTGCAATTTGTATGGAAACACAAAAGACCCCGAATAGCCAAAGCAATGTTGAGAATGAAAAAAGGAGCTGGAGGAATCAGGCTCCCTGACTTCAGACTATACTACAAAGCTATAGTAATCAAGACAGTATGGTACTGGCACAAAAACAGAAATATAGATCAATGGAACAGGATAGAAAGCCCAGAGATAAACCCACGCACATATGGACACCTTATCTTTGTTAAAGGTGGCAGGAATGTACAGTGGAGAAAGGACAGCCTCTTCAATAAGTGGTGCTGGGAAAACTGGACAGGTACATGTAAAAGTATGAGATTAGATCACTCCCTAACACCATACACAAAAATAAGCTCAAAATGGATTAAAGACCTAAATGTAAGGCCAGAAACTCTCAAACTCTTAGAGGAAAACATAGGCAGAACACTCTATGACATAAATCACAGCAAGATCCTTTCTGACCCACCTCCTAGAGAATTGAAAATAAAAACAAAAATAAACAAATGGGACCTAATGAAACTTCAAAGCTTTTGAACAGCAAAGGGAACCATAAACAAGACCAAAAGACAACCCTCAGAATGGGAGAAAATATTTGCAAATGAAGCAACTGACAAAGGATTTTTGGAAATGGAAGGAACATTTCTCACACCAGTCAGAATGGCCATCATCAAAAAATCTAGAAACAATAAATGCTGGAGTGGGTGTGGAGAAAAGGGAACACTCTTGCACTGCTGGTGGGAATGTGAATTGGATCAGCCACTATGGAGAACAGTATGGAAGTTCCTTAAAAAACTACAAATAGAACTACCATATGACCCAGCAATCCCACTACTGGGTATATACCCTGAGAAAACCATAATTCAAAAAGAGTCATGTACCAAAATGTTCATTGCAGCTCTATTTACAATAGCCCGGAGATGGAAACAACCTGTGTCCATCATCAGATGAATGGATAAAGAAGATGTGGCACATATATACAATGGAATATTACTCAACCATAAAAAGAAACGAAATTGAGCTATTTGTAATGAGGTGGATAGACCTAGAGTCTGTCATACAGAGTGAAGTAAGTCAGAAAGAAAAAGACAAATACCGTATGCTAACACATATATATGGAATTTAAGAAAAAAAAATGTCATGAAGAACCTAGGGGTAAGACAGGAATAAAGACGCAGACCTACTGGAGAACGGACTTGAGGATATGGGGAGGGGGAAGGGTGAGCTGTGACAGGGCGAGAGAGAGTCATGGACATATACACACTAACAAACGTAAGGTAGATAGCTAGTGGGAAGCAGCCGCATGGCACAGGGATATTGGCTCGGTGCTTTGTGACAGCCTGGAGGGGTGGGATAGGGAGGGAGTGAGGGTGGGAGACGCAAGAGGGAAGAGATATGGGAACATAGGTATATGTGTAACTGATTCACTTTGTTATAAAACAGAAACTAACACACCATTGTAAAGCAATTATACCCCAATAAAGATGTTAAAAAAAATCACTCTTAAAATTCAAACATTATTGAAAAGTAGGTTCAATGATACATGTGTAAAATGACTTTATACCTATCTGTGGGATAATTGAGTGAAACACGCACCCACACCAACGCATGTGAACATACACAATTTCTGACATGTTATGCCTTAATCTAAATAACAACCTAATGCTAACTACAAGGTTTATATGAGTTTGTGTAATTTTTTAAGATATCCCTACTGGAGTTTGGGGGCAATTATAACTTTGTGGAACTACAGGAAGGCATCTATATTCTGTCTTGAATGCTATTGTAGACAGAATAGGTGAATCCGTTTTCTTGAACTACATGTTAAGAAAACCTGAATAAGAGCACTTAAAAATAGAGGGGTTTATTTTTATATCTTGAAGAAGTCCGGATGCAGGCATTCCAGAGCTGAAGCAGTAGCCCAGTGAAGTCATAAATATCTCAAGACTATTCTGTATTTCTGGTTCGTCATTCTTGTGTTGATTTTCATTCTCATGTCTGCAATATATTTCCTCCTTCTCCTGACCTAGCATATTCCAGGTGGGAATACACTAAAGAGCCCACCTACACAAGCCAGTTTCCCTTTAAAAGGCTTTCAAAGAGCAACCGCTCCCACCTCACCCCACCCTACCCTTATCACTGTCATTTATGTCAGTGTTCAGGCCTATGTCACATAGACACTTCTAACTATAAAGGAAGTCAGGTGCTCAGGTATTTTTACCAAAAACAAGAATTAAATCATCATTCTCACAGTAAAGAAAAGTAGCAGAGATCAGGATAGGCAACTACCAGTATCTGCCATGATAAGTATCTCTGAAAGAGAGCACTGTAGTTTAAGGTTTGCTTCTGTGAAGTTTTTTTTTTTTTTTTGAGATATGACATATAATATTATATTGGCTTCAGGTGTATAACATAATGATTAGATATTTGTATTCATTGCAAAGTGATCACCACAATAAGTCTAGTTAACAACATCACCATACATTGTTATATTTTTTTTTCTTGTGATGAGAACTTTTAAGATGTAATCTCTTAGCAACCTTCAAATATACAGTACAGTGTTATTAACTATAGTCACCATGCTGTATATTATATCCCATGACTTATTTATTTTATAACTGGAAGTTTGTACTTTTTGACTGCCTTCACTCATTTTGCCCACCCCTAATCCTCTAAACTTTTAATGTCCCTCAATGTTGTTTAAAGTTTCTGAGATTTGGTGTTAACATTTATAATTTCTGAGCCTATATTACAGAAATTAGAATGTGCACTTTACATACTTTTTCTCATTTAATCCTTCCAAAAAACAACGTATGATTTAAGTATGCTTATCTCTATTTTAGTTAAGAACACTGAGATTAAGAGGTCAAATCAGATCTCTAAGTTAATTAGTACGGAGATAATCCAAAAGTTATACCTAAAATCGTCTGAGATTTAAGCTTACACTGAGTATCTGGAGAGAATTGGGAAGATTCTTCTCAAGTTCTTTGAAACACATGATACCTATGCTTGTTTTTAGCTTAGAAAAAAGTCCTAAGCAGAGGAAAAGCATATGTGGGAAGGCATGAACAAGAACAGTCCACAGAGGCAACTGAGGAAGTCGACTGTGACTATAATGAGAACGTCCATGTCTTTAAAATTGTTAAAGCAGACATTTTTCTCTTATCCAGTTCGGTTGAACTTTGTAGACTTATACACTCATTAAATTTAATTTTTTAAAAATCTAATTTCCAGTTTTCATAACGAAGCCCTTTAGAAGCCAATTAATTATACAAAATGATATTTGGATTTAAAGAAACGTAGAACAGTTTAAATATCCTCAGACATTAGTGTTTTATGTGTTTACACAAAAGTCTAGATAAATTTGACTTGATACCAGAATTCATCAGACTTTACCTTTGTAAGTTGAAGACAGCTAAAATGTTAGAAAACTATGGACTTACTATCCAATTTGTTTTTATTAAAATATTGTAGGAAAACTCTTCAGGATATTGTTTTGTTCCTATTTCAATGAAGTTAAAATAAATGTGATAATATATTTCAAAAGAAATGAAAATTCTTTCAATGTCATTTTCTCAGTCTAACCCTTATGTCTTTTATTTGCAAGATATTCAAGCAGTAGGAGTAGAGCTACATTTTAGAAAGTAATAATAAGGTTTTTTATTTCCCTTTTTTAAGAAAAATTCCATCCGGTGGAAACAAATAGCAGAATGAATTAAAGAAAAGTTCCTGAAAGCACAAGGACTGAAATCAGACTGTCTACCCTATTATTTGGCTAGTTCCCGAATAGGCAGTAAGATAAGAGAGTAAGGACTGTGCCTTTGGCTAACAGGCCAATAGAGAAATCAGGTACCTTTTCTTTCTTTTTGTTGTTTTCACATACACTAGCTTTTTTTTTTTTTTTTTTTTTTTTTTACTTTTTAAAATTAATTTTTATTGGAGGATAGTTAATTTACAATATTTTGTTAGTTTCTGCTGTGCAGCAAAGTGGATCAATTATACATATACATACATTCACTCTTTTTTAGATTCTATTCCCATATAGGTTATTAAAGAATACTGAAGAGAGTTCCCTGTGCTATACAGAAGGTTCTTATTAGTTATCTATTTTATATATAGCAGTGTGTATATGTCAATCCCAATCTCCCAGTTTATCCCTCCCCCCTTTCCCCCTTGGTAACCATAAGTTTTTTTTCTACATCTGTGACTCTATTTCTGTTTTGTAAATAGGTTCATTTGTACCATTTTTTAAATATTCCACATATGTATAAGCGATATCATATGATATTTGTCTTTTTCTGTCTGACTTACTTCACTCAGTATGACAATCTCTATGTCCATCCATGTTGCTGCAAATGGCATTATTTCATTCCTTTTTATGGCTGAGTAATATTCTATGTACCACATCTTCTTTATATATTCCAATGTTGATGGACATTTAGTTTGCTTCCATGTCCTGGCTATTGTAAACAGAGCCTCAAGGAACGTTGGGGTGCCTATATCCTTTCAAATTATGGTATTCTCCGGATATATGCCCAGGAGTGGGATTGCTGGATCATATGGTAGCTCTATTTTCAGTTTTTTAAGGAACCTCTGTACTGTTCTCCATAGACCTTTTCTTTTTACTTTACAAAACTTGCAGAGAGCTGAAGTAATCAGTTACCTCTCCATTTTCACTTAGCTACTGATTTCTCAAACTGTACATACACTTATTTTCAAGATAAGTATTCTGAGTACAGATTTAATTGTATATCCTGACATCCCCCATTCCTGTTACATTCTAGAATAGTGAAAAATGGCAAAATAGACTTTTGTATTAAATAAACTTTGACATGCACAGTAATTTTCTTAGTAGAGACTGTGATTTCATTCCGTACCTTTTCTATCAAGATGGTTAACAAAATAAAGTGCTTAGATTTTCTTCCAGATCTTTTAAAAATTAGATACACACAACACATCCTTTATGTTTTAACTAACCTGACTGCCATATAGCTTATCAATAAAAATAAAACTGGATATGTAACTTGTTTTTAAGTGTTTTAAACCAGCATATAATACAGAAACAAAAAGAGACCTTTACTCTCAATTGTACTGTCAATCTTTTGAGAAAGGAGTAACTACTTAGTACCAAATTGTTCTAGCAAACCTAGATATTTAGCTCCAGAACCTGCTTACTTAAAGGAATGTAAAAATTATATTTGGATTTCCCCTAATTACTGAGACCATAAAATTTACCAGTAGAGGATAGCCTTTTAACCAAACAAATATATTGAGGCTTATAAAATCTTCTAAATATTTTCATTTATTGGTTCCCAATATAGTGTTTTCACATTTTAATAACTAATATAATCTTAATTAGATTAGGGTTTAATCTCAATTACCTGCAGATTTTATATATTCTAGTAATTCTGACTTTATTTTAATGTTATTTTCACTAAAGGTAGAATAAAGTCATGCTTGAATAGTCTTTGCTGTCCTCTGGAGTAACTCCTCCAATTTCAAATATGTTTTAGGCAAGTATAATAGGTAAAAATATCAATATATCTTTTGGGTGACTCATATAGAAAACAACAACAAAAAACATACCAAAAAAAATCTTCGAAAATAAATGCTGACATTTTAGAACCAATTTCATTAATCCACAACAGCTTTGAGATAAAATCATGACTAAAAAACATGAGTTTTGCATAACTTTTTCACATTTAGTGTAGGAGAAAAGTTGTTCTGAATGATTTTTTGTCACCTATTTACCTTATGGTATTTAATTACTTAGCTTAATTTTTTCTTAGAATTTTAGGTAAATGCATAAAGTTTATATAAAGTGTACAAAAATTTAATGTACAACTTGATGAATTTATATAAATATAGTCCCCTGTATCATCGCTACTTACTTAAAGACATGGCACATCACCAGCCCCTGAAGCCTCCAAGTCAATCTGCAAAGGTAGCCACTATATTAATTTTTATCACAATGGATTCATTTTTTGTGCTTTTGAACTTCAAATAAATGCAGTCATACAGTGTATACTTTTTTTGTGTCTGTATTCTCCAGCTTAGCATAATGCCTATGAGATTCATACATTTTAGAGCTTGAGACAATGTGTGTTTTTTTATTCCTACTACTATACCACTATATGAATATAGCACAATTTATTTTTCCATTATACTCTTCATGGGCATTCCCAGTTTGATGCTACTGTGAATAAAAGTTCTATGTACATTCCTACCTATATCTTTTGGGGGACATAAGTATTTGTTCCTGTAGGGTACATGCCTAGGAGTTGAATTGCTATTTCAAAATGGCTGAATAATTGCATACTTTCAACCTAATACTATCTGATTTGTACTTTTTAAATGGTATCTTTTGACTCCCTCCTGTTACCTATACAGCAATGAACTTATTCTGTTTTCACCTATTTCTCCTCTTTTTCTCCTGTATTTTAGGTCTTTTATCTCTACTTTATCTGAACACGTATACTGCATTCTTACCTCTTTACCTCCAACTTTGATGTTAGTCATAAGTCTACACTTGCATAGATATAAAATGCTCACCATCCATTCTTTTGCTGAAATTTCCTTAGTCATGTCTGTGTTGGATGATGCTCATACTTTAGCAGATTCCTCAAAGAGAAATCATGTTCATATGAAATTTGCTCTTTTTCCTAGGGGTCTGTCTAAAGGACTTTTTCTCTCTCTCTTTTTTTTCTTTCAAGTTTAATTCTGTTCTTAGTCTACAAAAATCACTAGGGTATGTCTTGCAATTAATTATTGAAGGTCAATTTTCTCAGGTCAATTTTTTTTTTTTTTTTTTTTTTTTTGCGGTACGCGGGCCTCTCACTGTTGTGGCCTCTCCCGTTGCGGAGCATAGGCTCCGGACGCGCAGGCTCAGCGGCCATGGCTCACGGGCCCAGCCGCTCCGCGGCATGTGGGATCTTCCCGGACCAGGGCACGAACCCGTATGCCCTGCATCGGCAGGCGGACTCTCAACCACTGCGCCACCAGGGAAGCCCCTCAGGTCAATTTTATCAGTATGTAGATATGAATCTTCTTTTAATTCCAGATATTTTTCTTGGATCATAATTATAATTATTTTATTGTTATTTATTTGCGGTACGCGTGCCTCTCACTGTTGTGGCCTTTTCCCGTTGCGGAGCACAGGCTCCGGACGCGCAGGCTCAGCGGCCATGGCTCACGCGCCGCGGCATGTGGGATCCTTCCGGACCGGGACACGAACCCGTGTCCCCTGTATCGGCAGGCGGACTCTCAACCACTGCGCTACCAGGGAAGACCCTTGTAATTTTTTTTAGAATGATTTTCATAGTATTGTATCAAGTATATCGTAGACATATTACTTATCATAGATTGGTACACGTCAATGTATTTGTGTATACTATCTAAAAGTAATCTTAATGTTATTATAAAACAGAATACTCCGGTATGTAACGATTTATATTCAAGTTCAAAAGATAGTTTAATATTGCTTTTATTAGTTACCTATCTTGATCATTTCTAAGTTATAATTAATTAGGAATGATTTATTTTGCAAAAGGTATTTTAAAATACTGTTTAAAAATCTAGGAAAGGGCTTCCCTGGTGGCGCAGTGGTTGGGAGTCCGCCTGCCGATGCAGGGGACGTGGCTTCGTGTCCCGGTCCAGGGGGATCCCACACGCTGCGGAGCATCTGGGCCCATGAGCCATGGCCACTGAGCCTGCGCGTCCGGAGCCTGTGCTCCACGGCGGAAGAGGCCACAGCAGTGAGAGGTACACGCACAGCAAAAAAAAAAAAAAAAAAAAAAATCTGGGAAAAGTTCATAAAACCTAAACAATCAGCATTGGTGTAAAATTTCAAAATGGATAAACTCTGCTGAGTTGTTGGGTTCATTATTCCATCTGTTCAATCTATTTTTCAAACAATCTGTTTTAGTACCTTACTAAGTATGTCTCATATCCCACCCACCGTAAAGACATAGAAGATTGCTTAGTGTAAAAATGATTTTGTTACAACTTCATTAATTTAAACCCAGAATATGGCAATTAGCTCAGACCTGGTAAAACTAGTCTCCTTATTAAGTAGACAGCCACTAGTGTTTACTGATTACTCTGTTTCCTTTCACTGCTTGAAGAATTACTTTCTAATTTTCGTATCATGCCTGCTACGAATCTTGTATTTTCTGCACTAAGCAATAATATCCAAGTCACATTTCTGCTTTCTGCATTTCATCAAAGAGGTTGTTTTGAGAAGAGCTCTGACACTAGTACACTAGAAAATAGGATATAAAGTTAAAGTTTTCCTTTTCCCACTTGAATCTGTGTCTAAGAGAGATCTTGTGTGGGGTATATCTTGAATGACTAGAGTAGGATCTCTCTCAATTTTTAATACAAATGTCTCTGATATTAGTAATTTGTCTCTTCTCTCTTTTTTCTTGGTTAGCCTTGCAAAAGTTTGGATTTCCTCACATGTTATAATTTGCTAGCTCCTGTCATAGACCCTTGAGGAACAAAAGTTTAGAAATATGTTTTAGTGAAAACATTTTGAAATTATGAAATTTATTTTTTATTAATTTTATTGGAGTATAGTTGCTTTACAATGTTGTGTTAATTTCTGCTATACAGCAAAGTGAATCAGCTATACATATACATGTACCCCCTCTTTTTTGGATTTCCTTCCCATTTAGGTCACCACAGGGTATTGAGTAGAGTTCCCTGTGCTATACAGTATGTTCTCATTAGTTATCTATTTTATACATAGTAGTGTGTCTATGTCAATCCCAATCTCCCAGTTTATCCCCCCTTTCCCCCCTTGGTATCCATGTGTTTGTTCTCTACATCTGTGTCTCTATGAAATCATACAATTTAAATGAGGTTAAACATTAGAGTTTATTTATTTTTCTGCCCCTTACTCTCCCCCCACCATATTTCTTTTCCATTCTTTCATTTCCTATTTCTTTGTAGTTTTATTTATGCTTCCAAAGACACATTCACTCCATTTCCTAAGATATGACTGACACTGCTTGTGCTTAAGCTCCTGTAGACCCTCCATTGCATGGGGGCTAATAATTAGTCACCTTTCCAGGGTCTAGTTTCCTCGCCACCTGTCACATTTCTTTTCTTATGAAATAATAAAATACGTTCTGCTATTTTAATATCAACTCAAATATTGTTGGAAGCAGCAACTTCAATAGCTTAAATACTTCTAATAGCCTAATCCAGAGTTACCTTTTATGAGTTCAGCAAAAGAAAAAACATGTACTTGTTGTGGAATCTTATATTTACACACAGATAGTGGGAGTGGATAGGGGATTATGGTTTCTTGCCTGTATAAGCGATTTAACAAAAAATTAAGGTACCCATCAGTATTCGTGAGTCCTCTTAGGCCAGGGTAGTGTGGGCGTTACACAGACAGTGGACCTTTCATTTTAAACACTCTCTTTGACATTTTGTAAATATATAGGTTTTATTAGGATTTCTCCTTCCCAGATTGGTATCTCTGTTAAGAGAAAAACTTACCTGCCTCCACTGCTAAGAGAAGGTCTTTAGATCCATGGGTCTGTCCTCTTCCTGTCCTGTGGGTCTTTGGTAGTTTCTGTGGCAATACATCATATTAAATACTAGGTTCCCTGCCAACTTGCGCTGGCCACCTCTTGCTAGCACTGCAGTCTTTCTGTGACAAGTCACAGCCTCTATTGTATTTATGGGTCAGGTCATCCCATCCCACAGCCTCCATTTAGGGTCACCTCACACTCCTACTGCAGTGAAGGACCTTCACAAGAGCAGGTCCATGGACTCTTTCTGTGTCTCCCCCAGGGAACACACAGGAAATGCTCTATTACCTAAGTTGTAGGAGCTTCGGGAAATTGTGGGCATAATCCCTGGTGGCATATTTGTCTGTTGGGCCTGTTCCAGATTAACATATAGACACTGTAAAAGGCGGTCCCTCACAGAATCCCAAATGGGGATAGGGAAAACATTTATTGTTTTGTTTTGTTTGAGCCACAAATTGGGTGGTTTAAACAACAGAAATACACTTTGTTTTTCTTTTTAAGGCTCGTAAAGAGCTTTTCTTTTTCTTTATTTAATATTTATTTATTGGGCTGCGTCAGGTCTTTGTTGTGGCAGCGGGATCTTCCTTGCAGCATGTGGGATTTTCCATTGCGGTGCTTTTTGCAGCACGCGGGCTCTCTGTTGCCGTGTGCATCCTTCTCTCGAGTTGTGACGTACAGGTTTTCTCTTCTCTAGTTGTGGCGCGCAGTCTCCAGAGCACATGAGCTCTGTAGTTTGCGGCACACGGGCTCTCTCGTTGAGGTGTGCGAGCTCAGTAGTTGTGGTGTGGGCTTTGTTGCCCCACGGCATGTGGGATCTTAGTTCCCCAACCAGGGATTGAACCCCCGTCCCCTGTATTGGAAAGAGGATTCTTTACTGCTGGACCACCAGGAAAGTCCCCAGCAATGCACTTTCTCACAATTACGGTGGCTGAAGTCTACCAAGTGTCAGCAAGTTTGGTTTTTCCTGAGACCTCTCTCCTTGGCTTGTAGATGGTCGCTCTCTTGCTGCCTCTGGATGGTTGTAGATGGTTGTCCGTCTGTGTAAGTGCACCCTTTGTCTCTTTGTGTGTCCAAATGTCCTCTTCTTATAAGGTCACCAGTGAGACTGGATCAAGGCCCACACTAATGATCTCATTTTAACTTAATTACCTCTTTAAAGACCCCATCTTCAAGTACAATCACATTCTGAGGTTCTGGTTAGGACTTCAATATGTGAATTTTGAGGGAATACAATTCAGCCGATAACATCAATCTAATATCTGTCTATCTATCCATTATCTATTATCTATCTATTTATCTTTATCTGCTCATTTCTCTTCTCCCTATCTCAATGGCAACATTTTGAAAAAGGACCCTATGTTTTCCTTTCACCTCCCTCCATTCTTTTTCCTCTCTTCCTGTAAGAAACACTAGATGTTTTTAAAGTTGCCTTTTTCCCCTCTTGCTTTCCTGTGCCATGCTTTCCTCTTTTCAGTCACCTGGGAACATGGAGGTAGGGGATTTAAAATATACACTGAATATTATTGTATTTACATATTTCCTCTCCTTGGTGGTAGAACATCAGATATAGATATAGTAAACAATCCTTATATTTATAAAATATTCTGATAAATAAATAGAAACTTTCTGAAATAATATATGAGTAGTGGAAAACAAATATATTACCAATTTACAAAACATGGTGACTGCAGATATAAGTTGTAAGCAAAAAATGGTATTTTTAAGCTTCTTTATGCTTTTAACATTTTTATTTATTTATTTAAATTAATTTTGTTGGAGTATAGTTGCTTTACAATGTTGCATTAGTTTCTACTGTGCAGCAAAGTCAATCAGCTACACATATACATATATCCCCTCTTATTTTAGATTTCGTTATGCTTTTAACATTTTTAACTTCCCCCAAATTATTTATTTTGTAGTATGAAAAATCAGTATAGATTATATCAAATAATTCTTCAAATCTCAAGAGGAATTGCATTTTTTCCCCTTGAGTAGATAAATGTTCATCTTAGTCTCCTAGTTATGGTTTCCTATAGCAGTCTATATTTTTTCTCACATCTCAATGGTATCTTTAAACATAGTTTAAAGTTTCTCATATACTGTAAATTTCAGTAATTGAATTTGTCTCAAACACTGAATTGCGTTCTGTGAGAATATATACAAGGAGGATTAAAAATAACAAAGAGAATCTTAAATACATAAAGCTATCAGATCTAAGTCTACTTCAGGATTTTTCATCTTTATTGTTAAGGTATTGTGCAAATACCTCAAACTGAGTTTAGCTTACAAAGAAAAATATTCTCAACCTGTTAAGAATAAAATTAATTCAGCTCAAATGATAGCAGATTCATTTAAATAAGTATAATGTTGACTATAAGCTTAAAGAAAATAGAGTTTCAATAAGGATAAATTTTTGACTCCAGATTTATATTAACACAAACCAAAAAGACTACCCAATAAGACAGATTGAAGACACATGTTAGTTTTGTACTGCAGTGATAATTTCTGTATAGAACAGTTTTAATATCATATTACCAAATATTCGTGACACCTTAAATGTACCTAAATAACAAAAAATACAAAATCATAAAAATTACTTATTATTTATCTATTTCTAAAGTATACAGTTGTTATAACTGGGCAATGGGAATCTAATGAGTTAATAACTGTTTGACAAAAGGTCACAAAGTTTTCAGCATCTTACAAATGATCAACAAAGAATAATTTGTATTAAGGTATTCCATATGAAACTCTTGTTGAGATAGAAAGATAGATAATTAATAGGTAGGTAAGTAGGCAGTAGAAAGGCAGGTAGGTAAACAGACAGATGGTTAAATAGATAAATGTGGAAGAAGAAAGTGAAACAATATATTCTTTTAAAATGTTTTAGGAATTTAGTATTTAAATGTGTGAAAGGGATAGGAGGATACAACCAGGTGCTGGTGATGTTTTTTTCTCATATTTAGACATTAGAACTGTTATCATTGAAAAGTTGAAGTATTAAAATGAGTGTGTAAGGACTATAATTGTTCATGATACCAATTACAGAGACCTTATTTCTCAAGTCTTTTGTTCTGCTGAGGATGCTTTTTCTCAAGTAATTGTTTTACAGTAATGTGATGGATAGATATCCATTTATAAATGACCATTTTCCTATGAATGTGTCATTCCTTTTTTCATTGAACAACCAATAGTTTCCTCAATGAAACAGTGAAATTAGTGAAATGGATAGGTTTGATATTTTCTCCTGCAGTATCTAACATCCATTTAAAAAAAGGCTAGGAAGGAATGTTCACCTTTCCTTTGGAGTGATAACATAGATTGTCACTGGCAAGCATATGCTCTCAGGGCTTCCTGAAATATTGATTGGAGTAATGGATTCTGTTGATGTGTCATTTTCCCAGAAGATACATTAGAGATTTGAAGAATGAAACTGATGAATCTCTACATGTTGTTCTGGAGGCTACTGATAGGACTTATGACAAAAAGGAAGACAAACTTCAGAGGGGTCTAGAGGGCTTCCAAATAATTGTGTTAGAACAGCGACTCTGGCAATCAAATGGCATCTTCAGAAACGTGGGAAGTCTTTTGGTTACTGCCTCTTTCACTTTCAAGCTAACTCTAGCAATTCACTCTTGCTTATCGCTTTCTTCCCATCTTTATATTATATGATTCTACATGCCCAGCTTGAGGGTTATTTCTCCTCTTCACCTCTTAAACAAACCTACTTTTCCTTCTCTCTTAAATATGTGATTAAAAATTTGGTGGTGTTGTTTTATTAAGACTTTGTTTTTTAGATAAAATAAAATTTGTGTACTAGGTTCACAAATTGAGGGGAAGGTACAGAGATTTCCCATATACCCCCGGCCTCCACACATGCACAGCCTGCCCCAGTTATCAACATCCATCAGAGAGGTACCTTTGTTAGAATTGGTGAACCTACATTGATACATCACAATCACCCAAAGTCCATAATTTATATTATGGTTCACTCTTGGTGCTGTAAATTCTATAGGTCTGGAGAAATGTATAATGACATGCATTCATCATTATGGTATGATACAGAGTGTTTTCACTGTCCTGAAATTCTCTCTCCTCCATCAATTCATTCCTCCCTCCCACACACCCCCCTGCAACCCCTGATCTTTTTACTGTCTACATTGTTTTGCCTTTTCTGGAATATTGTAGAGTTGGAATTATATAGTCCATAGCCTTTTAAGATTGGCTTCTTTCCCTTAGTAATATGCATTTAAGGTTCCTCCATGTCTTTTCATGGCTTGATAGTGCATTTCTTTTTAGCGCTGAATAGTATTCCATTGTCTGGATGTACCACAGTTTACTTACTTACTCGCCTAATGAAGGACATCTTCGTTACTTCAAACTTTTGACAATTATGAATAAAGCTACTATAAACATCCATGTGCAGGTTTTTGTGTTTGGACATAATAAGTTTTCAAATCTTTTGGGTAAAATACCAAGAAACATGATTGTTGAATCATAAAGTAAGAGTATATTTACTTTTGTAAGAAACCATCAGCAGGGATCAGAGTTCATGTTGCTCCACATCATCACCAGCATTTGGGATTGTCAGTGTTTCGGATTTTGATTATTCTAATAGGTTTGTAGGGGTATCTCCTTGTTTTAATTTTCATTTCCCTGATAACATGATGTGGAGCATCTTTTGTGTGCTTATTTGCCATCTGTGTATCTTTTTTTGGTGAGGCATGCGAAAGTCTGGCCCATTTGTTAAATCAGGTTGTTTGTTTCTTGCTGTTGAGGTTTAAGAGTTCTTTGTATATTTTGGATAATAGTCCTTTATCAGATGTGGTTTTTGCAAATATTTTCTCCCAGTCTATGTCTTCTTGTTTTCTTGATATTGTCTTTCATAGAACAGAAGTTTGTAAATTTAATTAAATCCAATTTGTAAGTTATTCCTTTCATGGATCATGCCTTTTGTGTTGTATCTAAAAAGTCTTTGCCAAAGCCAAGGTAATCTAGGTTTTCTCCTATATTATCTTCTAGGAGTTTTATAGTTTTGTGTTTCACACCTACATCTCTGATCCATTTTGAGTTAATTTTTGTGAAGGATGTAAGCTCTGTGTCTGAACTCTTTTTTTTTTTTTTTTTTTGCTTGTGGATGTCCAGTTGCTCCAGCACCATTTGTTGAAGAGACTGTCTTTGCTCCATAGTATTGCTTTTACTCCTTTGTCAAAAATCAGTTGACTATATTTATATGTCTCCTTCTAGGCTCTCTATTTTGTTCCACTGATCAATTTTCTATTCTTTCACTGATTCCATGCTTTCTTGATTACTGTAGTTCTATAGTAAGTCTTGAAGTCAGGCAGTGTCAGTCTTCCAACTTTGTTCTTCTTCAGTATTTTCTTGGCTATTTTAGTTCTTTTGACTCTCCATGTAAACCATAGAATCAGTTTGTCCATATCCAAAAAACAACTTGCTAGTATTTTGACTAGGATTGCATTAAATTTGTAGACCAAGATAGGGAAAACCGACATCTTAACAATATTGACAATTCTGTTTTCCTACACACGACCATGAGCTATCTCTCCATTTATTTAGTTTTTCTTTCATTTTGTTCATCAGTGTTTTATAGTTTTCCTTATATAGATCTTGTACACATTTTGTTAGATTCATACCTAACTATTTCACTTTTTTAGTACTAAATGGTAGAGTAGTAGTAGTAAATGGTAGAGTGTTTTTAATTTCAAATTCTACTTCTTCATTGCTGATATATAATTGTATAAAAGTAATTGATTGGTATATATTAATTTTGTATTCTCCAACCTTGCTATAATCACTTATTAGTTTTGTCAGTTCTTTCAGATTTTTGACACAGATGATCATGTCATCTACAAACAGAGATAATTATATCTCTTCCTTCCCAATCCATATACCTTTTACCTCCTTTTCTTGTTTTACTGCACTAGCTAGAACTTCTAGTACAGTACTGAAAAAGAGTGATGAGAGGAGGCATCCTTGCCTTGTTCTGACCTTAATGGGAAAACTTCAAGTTTCTCACCATTCAGTTTGATGTTAGCTGTAGAATTTTTATAGATATTCTTTATCAAGTTAAGAATGTTTGGCTCTATTCCTGGTTTACTGAGAGTTTTTATCATAAGTGGTGGCTGGATTTTATCAAATACTTTTTCTGCATCTATTGATATCATGTGATTTTGCTTTTTTAGCCTATTGATGGATTACATTAACTCATTTTTGAATGTTCAACCTGCCTTGCCTAACAGGAATAAATCCCACTTGGTTGTAGTGTATAATTCTTTTTGTACATTGTTGCGTTCAACTTGCTAACATTTTGTTGAGGATTTTTGCATCTATGCTCATGAGAGATTTTTGCCTATAGTTTTCTTTTCTTGTAATGTCTTTGTTTGATTTTAGTATTAGGGTGAAGCTGGCCACATAGAATGAGTTAGGAAGCATTTCCTCTGCTTCCATCCTCTGATAAACCTTGTAAATAACTGGTACAATTTATTCCTTAGAGATTTGGTATAATTCACCAGTGAGCCAACTTGGGCCTGGTGCTTCCTGTTTTGAAAGGTTATTAATTGTTGATTCAATTTATTTAATAAGTATAGGACTATTTAGATTGTCTATATCTCTTTTGTGTGATTTTTGGCAAATTATGTCTTGAAAGGATCTGACCCATTTAATCTAGGTTATCAAATGTGTGGGCATGGAATTGTTTATAGTATTCCTTCATTATCCTTTTAATGTCCATAGAGTCTGTAGTGATGCTACTTCTTTCATTTCTGATATTAGTAATTTGCAACTTGTCTTTTTTTCTCAACTAGGCTAAAGATTTATCAATTTATCTTATCTTTTCAAAGAAACAGCTTTTGGTTTTGTTGATCTAATCTATTTAGTTCTTGTTTTAAATTCCATTGATTTCTGCTCTAATTCTTACTATTTCTTTTCTTCTGCTTACTTTGGATTTTGTTTTCTATTCTCCTTTTAGGTTCTTCCTATGGAAACTTAGATTACTGATTTTAAATCTTTCTTCTTTTATAGTATATGCATTTGATGCTATAAAATCCCTCTAAGTACTGCTTTTGCTGCATCTCACAATTTTTCATAAGTTGTTTTTTAATTTTAATTTAGGAAAAAGTGATTTAAAATTTTTCTCCAGATCTCTTCTTAGACTCATGTGTTATTAAGAAGTGTGTTGGGGGCTTCCCTGGTGGCGCAGTGGTTGAGAGTCCACCTGCCGATGCAGGGGACATGGGTTCGTGCCCCGGTCTGGGAAGATCCCACATGCCGCGGAGTGGCTAGGTCCGTGAGCATACTTTGGGATTTTCCAATTATCTTTCTATTATTGACTTACAGTTAAATTTCATTGTTATCTGAGAACAGACATTATATGATTTCTCTTCTTTTCAAATTTTAAGGTGTGTTTAGACCAGGAATATGGTCCATATTGGGGAATGTTCCGTGTGAGTTCAAAAAGAATGTGTATGCTGCTGTTGTTGGAAGATTTAGTCTATAAATGTCAATTATATTCAGTTGATTGATGGTGATGTTTTGTTCAACTATGTCCTTACTGCTCTTCTGCCTGCTCAATGCGTCCATTTCTGATAGAGGGATTTGAAGTCTTCAACCATGATAGTGGATTCATCTATTTCTCCTTGTAGTTCCATCAGTTTTTGCCTCTCATAGTTTGATGCTCTGTTGTTAGACATATACATATTAAGGATTGTAATGTCTTCTTGGAAAATTAACCCCTTTATCATTACATAATGCCCTTCTTTATCCTTAATAATTTTCTTTCTTTGAAATCTACTCCATCTGAAATTAATGTAGCTACTTCTGCTTTCTTTGATTAGTATTACTATGATATATTTTTTCTCCAGCCATTTACTTCAAATCTATATGTGTCTTTCTATTTAAAATGAGTTTCTTGTAGACATCAGATAATTGGATCTTATTTTGTGGTTCACTCTGACAATCTTTTTTCTTTTAATTGGTGTATTTGGACCATTGATGTTCACAGTGATCATTGATATATTTGGACTCATATCTACCATCTTTATTACTGCTTTCTATTTAATGCTCTCCTTCTTTGTTCCTATTTTTGCCTCTCACTTTTTGTATGCCTTTGGTGATTTCAAATGAGCATTTTATATGATTCCATTTTTCCTCCTTTCTTAGCATATAGGTTATACTTCTACTTTTTACCATTTTTATGGTTGCCATAAATGTGGCAATAGGCATTTACATATATAATTTAAGTCCCTTTTTGAATGACAGTATACCACTTCATGGGTAGAGTGAGTACCTAATAATAACACAATAATCCTAATTATTTCTTTTCATTCTTTGTATCATTGCTGTCATTCTTTTCACTTATATATAAGCATACATAAGCATATATATATTTGAAATATATATATAAGCATACATAATCAAATATATTGTTGGTATTATTTTTTGAACAAATATCTGTTAGGTCAACTAAGAATTTAAAAAAAGTTTTTATTATATTTTCACTTATTCCTTTTATGCTCTTCCTTTCTTTATGTAGATCTGAATTTCTGATCTTTATTATTTTCCTTGTCTTTAAAGAACTTTTTTCCCCCAATACTTCTCCAGTTTAAGAGAACTGGAGTTTGTTAACTCCAGTTAACAAATATGGTATTTATATATCTCAATATTTACTGTAAGTTTTAAGTGATGTTTAAATTCTGAATTATCTTTCCATAAAGATAGAGGCACATTGGTTTGTATTTTATAGGAGAACATTTATCTTTAGGTCACAAACATGAATGAGTATTTTTTGCCAATATTAAAAAGATAATTCCAAACCCTAGCTAATCTCTTTCTCAAATTGCAACCCCTTGTTTAATCTTTAATGAAAATAGAGACCAAAATCAATTGCTTAAACATATCACTGTGTGAGATTATGGTGACTAAGAAATCCCTGAAAGAGCAGTAAACCATGATTTTTGGAAAGCTCGGAACACTAGCAAGGTTTAATTACAAAAGTTTAACAGAAGGCCACAAATTGTGTTTTCCTAAGAGAAGTAGTAACTATATATGTCATTCAGTAATGTACTGAAATGGCCTTGTCTAGTGTGAGTGTTGCGCAGAAACTCCAAGTCACTTTTTCCTGGTCTGTTATCTATCATAGCATGGCCCTTCACTCCACCTGCATAGACAGCCACTAAGCCATACTGACCTGCTTCCTTCCATAATTTTTTGGCAGCCAGTGGCTCCATACAGGTGTCCCAAGGACAGTGACTCACCCCAGTTGTTAAACTTCTTCAAAGGAGGCAACTCAACTTTTTTTTAATCCATGTAGTTTTGTACAAACTAATCAGAATCTATAGCTTTACCATTAGCTAAAATCTGACCTGAGAAAGCGTCATGAAATTCCAAAGCATCAATACCACTCATTGTTAATCCTGCCTTTTCTAGCACTTTTAGAGTAGCATATCTTGGTTCGAGTAAAAGTTGATCTTTTGAATCCTGAGACAAATGCACAAAATCCCTCAAATATGCCTTCGGGTTATAACCCAAGGCCAGAGCCTTTTCCTCAGCACTGCAGATGTGCCATCAGTCAGGAAAGAAGAATTTGCAGCTGTCACTGTGCCATAGGGCTTGATGAATGCAGGTTTTATTTTGGCCATCTGCTTCAAGAAGGACAAAGGCCACTATCTTTGGTAACTGTATCTTCTCCTGGTACTTTGAAGATGTACAACATCAGAAGGGAGTCCTTCATCCTGTGCCTCCTTGGCCAGACTGTGCAAGTGCAGTGCATACTCACCCTGTTCCAGTCGAGAAACAGCAAGGCAGAGGCAAGTCAGTCTTCAGAGTGATACATGGTCGTGCTCAGATGATAGGAAATTCAATCTGAATTTAGATATTAAAGATAGTCACTGACCTAGAGTCTTGGACTTACTGAGATCAAGCATGTGTTTCCTCAAATTACAAATAGGGACATAGGACATTAACTCTACACCACCTGCCATGACCACATCATACTGGCCAGAAGTAATCAAGCCAACACCTGTGGTCCTGGTTTGGTTAGCAAAAATGCAAGCCATGGTGACAGTGTATACAGGAGATGTATCAGAGAGGTCATCTCCAAGGGCAGCCTCTCTAGCCACATTGCTTGTTTTCACTTCCTGTATAACTATGCCAAAGATGATATAATCAGCAACTTCCTTTGGGACACTGGTCTGATGCAACAAATCTGAAAGTACTCCTCCAGCCAAATTACATGTCATCAAGTCTTTATATGAAGTGCCTGGCAGCAGAAATGGAGTGTGAACGTTATCTACCACCACCACATTCCTTTTATAGGGTTTAGCCTAGGTCTTCTTTGATTTGGTCTGGGCAGCTGGGGCAGCTGGTGGCTAGTAGGAACAGCTCAGAGGACTCAAGAAAATCTGAGGGCCCATTTTGCTAAACTTAGAAGATTTTTTTCAAGTGTAAGTTAAGATGGAAGTCATCCTGAAATGGTCCCACCTTAGTTCTCATATGCTTGGGCTCCTCTTGTGGTCGGGGCTTGGCCCTAAGTTTCAGAGGTCAGAGGGACTTAGAAGTGGATCCAGCCTAGAAAGAACCATCGTGCAGGCCATCAGGCTCCAGAGGCCTAGCTGTCTGCCAGTCACCTGACTAGACAACCAGGCACATGACCTCTCCTTGATGGGCCTTCTTCCTTTCAATGGAAGAATTCTTTCTGCCCCTTTAGCCAAAGTGAAGGGCAGTGTTAAGGGACCTGCAGGAAGTTAGCATGGGAGTGGGGTGAGATTAGTCAGGAAGTATCTTGGGGGCTTGGCTAGCACCAGGCTGCAGAAAGTAAAGTCCTCTGCTCCCCTACCCCAACTTTAAGCACTTTCTACTCTTCACCTCAGAATGGTGGCCTCCCTGGTGACTGACAGCTTCACTGTCTCCAGGATGCTCTGTGCTCAGGTGAGTCTGGCTAGGATGTTCCCGAGCCCAGGCAGAACTCTCCTGCAGGGGCTGGGGCAACCTCTGAGCCTCATCTCCTCTGCCAAAAAACTTTTAGAAACATCATTTGCAAGACATGTCTCCTGGCAACAAATTCCCTCAAGTTTTATTGATTTGAGAAAGTCTATTTCTCCTTCACTTTTTTTTTTTCTCTCCTTCGCTTTTGAAGGATAATTTCACAGGTTACAGACTTCTAGGTTGGTGGGGTTTTTTTTCTCTCAACAATTTTTTGTTTGTTTGTTTTATTTTTGTTTTTGTTTTGCATTTAAAACTGACCTTTTAATTCACTGGGTATTAAGAGTCAGGCAGAAATGAAACAGTGGTACAAATTGTTGGTACAAACCAATGGTACAAATCAAAGCAATGGTACAACAATGGTATAAATCTTCTCTTAAGTCTTCAAATTCCTCGTGCTCAGCTTTTGTTGTTGTTGTTATTACAAAAATAAGAGGAATTGCAAAATTAACTTCCGCTTTAATATTTCCAATGCCATATTTACCCTCTTGGAGGTTCGTGCTCTCTATTGGATAGAAGTAAAATGTCTTTTCCACCCTTCCAAAGCAGAAATGAATTTTATAGTTTTGTACAGAGATTCAAAATATTGCCTTTTCCCACCCCATCCTTGCTCTTTTTCTTCTTCTCCCTGACTTGAGATGACAAAGGAATGTGTATCTCAGAAGCAGAAGTTTGCTCCTCCCTGTGGCTAGTCCTTAGGACCTCCTCCCCAGCCTCTCCTTCTTCCATCAAATGTGTGAGTCCGCCAACCCCTTCCCCTGGTGCCTGGGGTGGAAGTGAGAGAAAGGGCAGGGAGAAGAGGACAGAAGGTGACGAAGAGGGTTAGAAATAGTTTTACCCCAGCTACCATCAGTGGGACTAAAGATCCAAGAATTTACATGATATATGTAGAAATCTCTCAACATTTTAAATATTTCACTCTGCTTTCTTCTTGCTTGCATGGTTTCTGAGGAGAAGTTGAAGGCAGTTTTTATCTTTGTTCCTCTGTGGGTAAGATGGGTTTTTTACCCCCCTCTTGCTTCTTTCAGGATTTTTTTCTTTCCCTTTAGTTTTCTGTAGTTTGGAAAAGATATGCCTAGCTTAAGGGCTTTTTTGCCATTTATCCTGCTTGGTTTTCTCTGATATTCCTGGATCTGTGGTTTGGTGTCTGACATTAATTTGGGGAAATTCTCAGTCATTATTGTTTTTTTCTGTTCCTTTCTCTCTTTCTTAGGGTTTAGTTAACTAGTTTCCCCAGAGGGCAGGCCTTCTTGAAAACAGAGTGCTCTGGAGTATTTAAAAATGGTTCCTTTTCCCCTGCCCCTGCCAGAAGCCCAAGGGGATTTTTCTCTAAATATTTGCTCTGAGAACCTGGTTGAGTTCCTTGTAGTAAATTTTATGATGTTGGGGGTGGGCCCATCTGTGGCCGGGTTCCCATTTTTTAGCTCTTTTAACTCTTTTTTTTGTGTGTGTGGTACGCGGGCCTCTCACTGCTGTGGCCTCTCCTGTTGCGGAGCACAGGCTCCGGACGCGCAGGCTCAGGGGCCATGGCTCACTGGCCCAGCCGCTCCGTGGTATGCAGGGTCTTCCCGGACCAGAACACGAACCCGTGTCCCCTGCATCGGCAGGCGGACTCTCAACCACTGCGCCACCAGGAAAGCCCTCCTTTTGCTTTTTAATGCTTATGTTAATTTTTAATTCACATTGAAAGCTTCGCATGTTGATTTCTATCAATTATTATTTGATGGTATATTTTCATTTATATCCAATTTTGAAAGCCCCTTTCTATCTGAAGACCAGATACCTGCATATTATAATTTATATTTCCTGTTGTTTAATTTAGCATTTGTTTCTTTAATTTTAAAAATTTTAATTTTTAAAATTTATTTATTTTATTTTTAAAAAATAATTTTTATTGGGGTATAGTTGCTTTACAATGTTGTGTTAGTTTCTACTGTACAGCAAAGTGGATAAAGTATATATATGCATATATCCCCTCTTTTTTGGATTTCCTTCCCATTTAGGTCACCACAGAGCACTGAGTAGAGTTCCCTGAGCTATACACTGGGTTCTCATTAGTTAACTACTGTATACATAGTATCAATACTATATATATGTCAATCCCAATCTCTCAATTCATCCCACTCCCCCACCTTTACCCCTTGGTGTCCATACATTTTGTTCTCTACGTCTGTGTCTCTATTTCTATATTTCAGATAAGATCATCAATACCATTTTTCTAGATTCCACATATATGCATTAATATGTGATATTTGTTTTTCTCTTTCGGACTTGCTTCACTCTGTATGACAGTCTCTAGGTCCATCTATGTCTCTACAGTTGACCCAATTTCGTTCCTTTTAATGGCTGAGTAATATTCCATTGTATATATGTACCACATCTTCTTTATCCATTCCTCTGTTGATGGACATTTAGGTTGCTTCCATGTTCTAGCTATCGTAAAGAGTGCTGCAATGAACACTGGGGTGCATGTGTCTTTTTGAATTATGGTTTTCTCAGGGTATATGCCCAGTAGTGGGATTTCTGGGTCATATGGTAATTCTATTTTTTGTTTTTTAAGGAACCTCCATACTGTTCTCTATAGTGGCTGTACCAATTTACATTCCCACCAACAGTGCAAGAGGGTTCCCTTTTCTCCACACCCTCTGCAGCATTTATTGTTTGTAGATTTTTTTAATGATGGCCATTCTGACTGGTGTGAGGTGATATCTCATTGTAGTTTTGATTTGCATTTCTCTAATAATTAGTGATGTTGAGCATCTTTTCATGTGTTTGTTATCCATCTGTATGTCTTCTTTGAAGAAATATCTATTTAGGTCTTCCACCCAGTTTTTGATTGGGTTGTTTGTTTTTTTGGTATTGAACTGCATGAGTTGTTTGTGTATTTTGGAGATTAATCCTTTGTCAGTTGCTTCATTTGCAAATATTTTCTCCCATTCTGAGGGATGTCTTTTCATCTTGTTTATGGTTTCCTTTGCTGTGCAAAAGCTTTTAAGTTGAATTAGATTCCATTTGTTCATTTTTATTACTCTCGGAGGTGGGTCAAAAAAGATCCTGCTGTGATTTATGTCAAAGAGTGTTCTGCCTGTGTTTTCCTCTAAAAGTTTTATAGTTTCTGGCCTTACATTCAGGTCTTTAATCCATTTTGAGTTTATTTTTGTGTTTGGTGTTAGGGTGTGTTCTAATT
This sequence comes from Leucopleurus acutus, assembly GCF_964270905.1. Lineage (NCBI taxonomy): Eukaryota > Metazoa > Chordata > Mammalia > Artiodactyla > Delphinidae > Leucopleurus > Leucopleurus acutus. The sequence continues at coordinate 7,026,332 of NC_139146.1, forward strand.
TCATTCTTTTACATGTAGCTGTCCAGTTTTCCCAGCACCACTTATTGAAGAGGCTGTCTTTTCTCCCTTGTATATTCTTACCTCATTTTAAATTTTTGCTCCTTTAATATATTTGAAATGTACCCTGGTGTATGATGTAGGGTAGAGCTCAAAATTTGAATAATCTGCATACTTTTTGAAAGTTCATTTTTCTGTTTATTTTTTTCTGATAGTTTAAAGGCCTGCTTTGTTAATTTCTATTTATAAATATGTTTACTTGACTTTTATATCAAATTAATATTTTTAAATTACTGTATAAATCTCCATTGAAGAGATGTCATCAAGCTCAGTAAAATTTATGTAAAAATTTTCCAGCTTTTTTTGTTTTTCAAAGTTATCTATATTTTAAAATCCAGAATGGAATCTTAAATTTCCATTTATTTTAATATGCTATATTATTTTCCACTTATTTTGATACAAAATGTTATTTTTCTTTATTTACAAGTATTTCCATTAATTATGTGAAGTCATTTTTTTGTTATTCATCCATGTTTTCCTGTAATAAAGTCAATCCCATTTTTAAAAATACATGATGGGATTTAATTTATTATTTTATTAAGAGTTCTGCCTCACATAGGGGTAGGGTAGTGGAAGATACAAACTACTGGGTGTAAGAGAGGCTGAAGGATGTACTGTACAACACGGAGAATATAGCCAATATTTTGTAATAACTGTAAATAGAAAGTAACTTATAAAAATTGTATAAAAATTTAAAAAGTAATTAAAAAAAGAGTTATGCCTCAATATTGATAAATTTGCTTAGGCTATAGATTTCATATTGTTATTTTTTACAGGTTTGTTAGCAATTGTGAACATAACATGGGAAGCTTTTCATCTTTTCTAAGTTGTGCTTCTGTAACAGCAGTCAAATGTTTCTTCAGATGTTAAAGCATTATGCTGTTAAAATTGGCTGTAATCATCACTTTTAATTATAGTAATATTTCTGAAAACTTTCTCTAATTTTATTTTTATTGTTTTAGTTATTTTTGAGTTTTCCTTGAGACAATATAAATTGTTGATATATATTTTATATAAAACAATCTACTCCTTTCATCATTTTTTACTGTAGAATTACACGTACAATTTATTTATAGTTAAATATATGGTTCTACACAGTGTCTGCAGGCACAACACATCCACACTTAGTAATACTACTCCAACCCTTATAAAAGGTGATGAGGAAGGCAGCCAACTTTGAGTGGAGCCTCAAGCAGGAAAGTGTTGTTTTCTTTATTATGCCACCTAGAGATCTGTGTATTTTACTGACCATTTCAAGCAAACAGATCTTGATTTTTAAAATGAATTCTACAGTTCATATCTTAATTTTTATTAACGCTGCTCTCATTTTTTATTACTTTCTTTTGTCCCACTATCATTAAGTTCATTAATTAGTTTTCTAGGTTATTGATTTTAATACTCAGTTTTTTCATTTTTATATAGTAATAGAAAATTTGCTGTTAATATTCCTCTGCTTACAAAGTATGTTATATGCCATATATTTTGAAACATGGTGTTCATATTAATATTTTCAAAATAATCCTCTTCTTCTTTGACCTGAGTGTTTCAAAAAAGTGTTTTTGTGTTTTGTTGATTTAAATATCCAAACAAAATTCTTCCTAAATTGATCTATAGATTTAGTGTGATCTCAAATAAAAATAGGAGCATTTTATTTTAGTAGGAAGCAGCTGATTTTACAATGCTCGGTGTTCCAATGGCAGCTTCTAAGATGTGTGAGCTCAGATAAAAGCAGATACAAACATAGGTTTAGACTTACAAGAGAAGTATTGGAGAGAAGTGCTTTTAAAGATTAAAGAGGAACAAGCAATTGAGGCTGGAGAGAGCCTTTAGTCTGTGATGCAGGTCTGACATTTGTGAAGGACAGTGAGGTAATTAAAATTGGCGAAGAAGAAGCTCAGATTGTAACATAGTTTTATGAACATTTTGGCCAAAATAAGGGAGTCCTCAAGCCAAAGTCACAGTCACCTATTGGAAGAATTCCACATCTTGCAGAAATGGGCCTGCATTGTTCCCATTGCCATGCTCAGTCACCACTCACTGGAATGAGGCCAGGGGAAGTGAGGCCTCTGTGAGAAAGTGATTATAACTCCCAAAAGGTGGCTGCTGGGGCTTTTCACAGGCACTACAACCCAAGGCTTTTGTTGCAGAGATCTACTTCTCTATGTAGATTTATGCAGTAGCTCCCTAGTTTCTATGACCTCTCTTCTTGAAAAGAAACATAGAAGAGCGAATCTAATGGAACAAACTATAGCCTCTTTCACTGCATTTGATCTCTGGGTCACGACTGGTATTTATCCTGTTTCTCCTAAACTATCTTTCCAAAATTCTCATCCTCATCACTTTGGTAGATCTTGGTAGATTTCCTGGTGCTGGGACCCAAACATTCATTTCTGATGTGTTTGGGCTCATGTTAATGATGCCCTTTTAAAACCAAGGTTGTTATCTTTGTCCATTTATGGTTATAATGGGTACAGGAAGTACTAGAGTGGATCACCTGGGTTCCTTGCATGTTTCCTCCTGCCATCATTGTGCTAAGGCAGTCATGATGGTGATTTCTCTTTTAATTTTTGGTCCTTGGACACAAAGAGCTCAAAGAGATCTTGGCAATATTCTGTTGTAAGCGTGTGTTCTTTTTGGGGGCTAAGACCTCCAATCTTTGGAGGTCCACAGTTGTGGGAACACGGAAGCACAAAATTCCTCAATGGGTAATTGAGAATGATGGCTAGCAGGGTCTCCTCTGCTTCTACCCCCTGGTTTCCTAACCCATGCATCAATGTCTTTTAAGATAACGCACCATATAAATGTCACCCCAAAATTCATATGTTGAATCCCTGTCACCCAGTACTCCAGAATGTGACTGTATTTGGATATGGATTTAAAGAGATAACAAGGTAAAATTAGATTGTAAGGTGGGCCCTAATCTAATATGACTGTTATCTTTATAAGAAGAGGAGATTAAGACACAGAGATTAAGTACACAAAGGAAAGACCATGTGAGAATATAGTGAGAAGGTAGCCATCTGCAGGTCAAGGAGAGAGGTCTCAAAAGAAACCAAACCAGCTGACATCTTGAACTTAGACTTTTAGCTTCCCAAACTGTGGAACAATAAATTTCTGTTGTTTAAGCCACTCAGTCTGTGGTGTTTTGTTATGGCAGCCCTTGCAAATAATACAAATGGTGATACTAATCTCTGTCGTTATCCTTGTTCATGCCATATTTTATATGATTTATTATTTTGACTAGGGAGGGCTGTTTCAGTGGTTTCTATTTGGTTTTCCATAGAGAGATAGCTCTTAATCCACACATCAGGGAACCAATCTGAGGTTTAAGCAAATTGCCAAGTGTATCAATTTCAACTATATATTCAGTGACTGGAGAAATAACTCTTGGGTGGATCCATGGACCCATGGTTCCAATATGAGCAAAGATTCCATTTGTTACTTTACCCCATAAGCTCCCACTTTACCAGTGGGCCTGGTATGATGTTTTGGAGCTCGAGGTATCAATGTCAACTCAGAACCTATGCACAATAATCTGAAATGTCTCAGTATTTGCTTTCTCTTGAGTATAGTCACCTGAGTAAAAGATCATAGATTACTTTGAGGAAAGGACTAGTCGTTAGAGTTTATATTTGCCACATTACTATGGGTGACTGCCTCCCAGAGACACATACTTCTCTTTAGTTCATGGTTTCTGGATCTAAAATTTGAGAACTTAATGAGGAACCATAGCTTTTTATTGAGATGGCTTCCCTTAGTCTACTGCTCCTACATTCTTTCCTCTTTCTGGTTATATATGCTTAGTAGATTCTTGTTGGCTGTATGCTTGTTGCTCCTAGGGACTTCATCTGTGCTCTATCAACCATTTCCACAACTCCCTGTGGGCAAGTTTGCTTGTCTTTATCATGATTGTGGCCTGCTGGTTTCTAGTGTTAAAACTTTTACTACCCAGGCTTCTATTACTTTGATGACCTTGTCATTCTTATGAATATTAACAATTCCATCTCTGAATTCCTGTCTTCCCGTCATCTTGGTCTTCACAGGAATTCCACCACTGAACTTCATAGTGGTTCTGGTGAATTTTGCATTTGGGCCTCCTGTGGAACATAGTTCTCTAGTGGTTTATCTGGACTTACATAGCATTTTCCCTCCAGCATTCCCACTTCCTTCAGCCTCTTTATTCTTTCAATTGCACTCACTTGGGACATCTTTTTCTCTAGATTTCTAAGGGCCACTCTAATAAAGAGTTTTCTCCATCCACTGATGTACTTGACAGATGTCCCCAAAAAGGTGACCTCAAATCAGTGAATTCTTGCTTAATGCAGTCTTACATTTGCCCCCTCTTGATACAGCATTCTCAAACTCCAGTCCCATTGGTACTTCCCAAGTTCCTATAGGAGCATGCTAGCTAATTCTTGTAGCTCTTTTGGTGAATAATGTCTTTCCTCCAGTATGAGGCCCAGCATGTCCTGTGCAGTGTTGTGGTGGAATTTAACACTAGCTATTGTCTTGGCAATCAGAGGAGGTGGGGAACCTTCTTTGGAATACCTGTTAATAGGGAGATGCCTCTGCAGTAGCTACCAACACTGGATGTGCTCTAGCTTTTACTAGAGCTTACTCTTTTACTTCTAAAAGATCTGAAGGCTCAGAGGGATTATTCAGAACAGAACATCCCTACTGATTTCCCCATTTCATGTTTCAGGATCCCAGAAATTCCCAACCATGGCCTTGATATTAGCACGACATACCTGGTTTGGCTGAACATTTAAATTTCATATATAAATGTCTCTAGAACTCCATGGCTCTATCAGTTCCTCGGGTCTTTCTGTCTGCTGTGTCTGCTTTCATCCCAGGAGATAAGAGGCCTCATATTTAGCTAATAACCTTTTGTTAAAGTTCCTCAACGGGCATCAATTCAGCATAAGAGTAACCAGTCAATTCCACTGTCCTTGTAGTCACAAATACCCCGTATCTTTCAAAATGCTTCAAAAATTGCACCTGAAGGAGCATTTCCCTACATTAACAGGTTTTCTCAGGTCACCCTGGGACACGTTAACTCTAGTAATTTGCCCATCACTTTTTACTAGGGACTCTCAATGACCACATACTAGTCAGAATGGCATCTTCTTGCCTGCCTGGTGGTGAGTGAGCCAGTTCCAAATCCCTATCCTGTTGCCTGTTTTGTAGACAAATCTTGGATCTTCTGAGAAACAGAAACAAAGATGAGATTACACATGCAACAGATGTGTATTTGGAAATGACAATCAAGGACAACTATCAGGAAATCAAAGGAGGCAAAGAGAGCCTTCGGATACCATGTAGGTTTTACATCAGTGAAGAAGAGAGAGAGGGAAGGGGGCCAGGTAGTCTGCAACAGAGTTCCAAAGCAGGTTCAGCCAGGGTGAAGGGGAGTCCTTGAGCCAAAATCTCTAGTTGGAGGAGTCTCATGTCTCACAGGAACAGAACTGCATTAGGACCACCTCTCTGCCCAGTCATTGATGGGGAGAAGTATTTGGAAAGGATGACCATAATATGATAGTGGTGATGAATCTGGAAAAGCAGCAACTGGGCCATCAATCAGTTATATCCTCTGTGGCATATTCTCATGGCTTCCACAGATGCTGTCTCATGTTCAGTGGAAAATTATTTAGAGTATCCCCCATTTTCCCAGAGGCTTTAATTCTCTCCAATTAAAGACATTTTGTACAGGCTCTGCTAGGCTTTTCTCTGCATACTTCCTGCTTTCTTTTGAAAAAAAGTTTGAGGTTCCTCTTTATGGTCTTTTTAAACCTGATTTAATAGGGCAAAATTCCTAGGGGCTTGGTGTAAGAAGTGGCTGCCTTTTTTGATTTTCACATTTATACAGGCATAGAGGTTTTTCTTTTTTTTCTTTTCTTTTCTTTGATCATTTAATTCTGATTTCGGAAAGGAAGTTAGAGAACCTGTTCATATATTTATCTTACTCAGAAGTTCCCTTGATCCCTTGTTGAATCCACCAACTTATTCACTCTATGTGTCTAACTGGACAGTGGATCTTGTCCCTGCCCAAATCCTTGTAAATGCAAATGAATGAAATCTCTGAACTGAGGAGCTAATTTGTTTTAGGTAAGGTATCTGCTTGACAGTAATAAAGTAGTTGAATAGATAGATGAACAAATATAGTCAAAATGAACATTGGTTTGCAGAAAGATAACATAAGAGCATGATTCTACTAAACCCAGTAGAGGTATCTTTTCACAGTTAAGCTTTTCTGAAAGATTACTTGTGCATATGTGAGTTAATACATTAATTTGGGAGTTATCCTGTCTTTTAGAAAGTTACTATGAGCAAATTAAATTAAATTAAATTCTTATTATTCATCTTTCAAAAAGTGCATTTTATATGCCTGCATTAGAATGACCCCAAAGAAGAGCACAGAGAATAAGTCATTTTATCCTGAAGCCACTGGAATTGAAATAGTCACAAAAAGTTTGAATTTTTAAAAAAGTGTGCATGCATATTCTTGCAATGATATTTAGCTTAAATCATTTTAATATGCAGTCTGGCAAATATTTTTAAATAGAACCAAGGTTTTTTATTGAAAATGTATCTGTAGATTGGTGTTCTCCTCATATTTGTAATTCAGTGTGATTTCAGTGTTTGTAAGGTTTTTTTTTAATTAAGAGAGGTGAGAAATTAAATAAAAGAAATAAAACAAAACCAAAAATTTTTTAAATCAAGTCCTAATTAAATATGAATACAGATTTTAAAAAATTTTATCATTTCCTCCAATATTTTAGAGTTGTAATAACCACAAGCTAATTTAACAGCATTTTAAAACTAATTTCTTTGTACTGAGTTTTTCCAAAGCATTAGACATAGTTTTTATGTACACACACACACACACACACACACACACACACATACACGCGCACAGAATTTCTTTGGCACACAGATATTAGCAAATGGTGTAATGCTTAACTAAATGACCTAGTACCTTTCACAGTTTTATCTGGCATGAGGGAGTTGAGAATAACCTCAGTGGACTCTTCGTAGGCACTCAACTCATAGTGACTACAAGTGCCAAGGAACTCTTCATAAGTAACCTAGTAGTCATGAGTGTTCCAAAGGCATACTTATTAGTAAACATATTACAGACAGAAAGAGGAAATAGGTTGGAATCCAGCAAACTGCTTAATTAGAAGGTGATCATGGAAGCTTCTACTCTACATGCAATTTCCACATTTTCAGGGTTTTATTTTTATGGTTTATTTGTAAACAAAATGACAATGTGCTACATCAACATACTCTGCAAGGAAAAATGTATAGCAGTGTCTGGAAGCACTTAAAGAAATAAGCTATTCGTTTCCAAATATTTGACAGTAAAATTTGCTAGGCACCTTAAACTATAAAATTGTATTTAACGAGTTTGTAATTATTCTCAATGACAGAAAAAATGAAGAAACATAGATGAAAGCAAGCAATACTTTTAGAGGGACTATCCCATAATTATTCATATACTATTAGTAACTGATATAGAAATTTAAGGTATCTCATTAATTAATGAAAATGATTATTGGCCTAGAAGAAAAAAATTAACAGTCAACGTAAAACATTATGCAAGGTTGTACTTGAATTTTACCTATGCCATTTTAAAATAGGTTTTATATTTGTTAAGAACACTGTTCTGTTTGTCACTTATATCTTCCTATGTTTAGTCTCAGCTACTTCTGTGGTCAAAAAGCTCTATTATCATAGCTCCAGTTGAGAGTTCTCAATATTACAGCTTTTAAAAAATCGGAATAACTAGAAAATAGAATATCTTATAGGATAGAAATCATTTTTGGTCCTCTCTGGATAGTCTAACCTACATAATCTAATTTTTGATTTCAAGGTTTTATTACAGGGGGATTTTCCCCTGTGGACTTCCTGAAATAATCTAAATAAACAAGAAGTTCAATTTTTCAAGCATGGAAAACCAAGTTTTCTGTATATTTCTTGTATCTAACATATGCTCATAAATTCCTTAAGAACTGTTTCATTGACATTTGAACTTTAAATTGTTTCTAAATATCATTTATATTCACTAAATTTATCTGTGTATTTCAGCTTCTACAAGTACTTGTGATCATAATTCTGCTTAGCACACCCATGTGGGACAACATACATATATTAATAATTAAAACTTTAAGTTCAGGCTTTTTGTGTGTTCATATACTCATCAAAATAATCTTTCAAATATACCAATGCTTCAGTGTTTATGAACAATATAACTCTAAAATGAACAGAAAAATACTGGCGAATAAACTTCATTATCCATTTTTATCACAACTTTGCTGCCTTTATGGCTGCTATTTAGCCCTGAAATGAGGATGCTCAGTGCACTGAGCATGAGAAAAACTATTAAAATTATTCCGTGTGATATTAGAGTGCTCTTTTGTGGACCTGTGCTACTGACTGTGCTTGAAAATTTCCAAGTTTTAGAACAGCTGCTCAGATTTTATTACTAATGTATTGGAGATGCTTAACCAGTGCACCTCACTTTGCTATTGTACTGTCTTTCTTGTGGACTAACAAGCCATTAACATTGGGAATGGAGAGCTGTGGTCCTCTTATGAAATTATGTCCAAACTAGGTTTTCAAACAACCCTAAAAGCATCCTCTTGTTTTTAAAGAATATTAGTTTGTTTTTTTCTTCCTTCCTTTCTTCCTTCCTTCCTTTCTTCCTCTCTCCCTCCTTCCCTCCCTCCCTCCCTTTCTGTCTTTGTCTCTCTCTTTCTCTTTTCTTTCCTTCTTCACTCCCTCCCTTTCCTCCTCTCTCTTCTTCTTTTCTTTCTTTCTTTCTCTTTCTTTCTTTCTTCTTTCTTTCTTTCTTTCTTTCTTTCTTTCTTTCTTTCTTTCTTTCTTTCTTTCTTTCTTCTTTCTTTCTTTCTTTCTTTCTTTCCTTAATATCTTACTGAAAACCTCTTTTCTAAAGAGTACAAAAACATAATACCTGCGACTTACATATAGGAGGTAATAAAAATTTAACATTTAAAAACTATGGCTCTGAATATGGTATTTTATGACTTTCAAGTGCTGCATGTTATTGAGTTGACTGCTTTAACATAGAGAGGCAAGAAACCCAATAGAGAAAGTATTTGTAATTGTGTCCTCTGTAAAAGACGTTCATGAGCTTCTTTCTTAACAGGATATTTTATGAGCAAAATAAATAATTCTTCTTTACAATGCAGCAGGTTACTCATTTAACTTAGATATGAAAAGCTGATTATACAGGCTTTCCTAAGTTCAAGTACACACAGACTATTTTGTTAAGAGACTAAGTGGCCACAAAGCATGTTACACAGGGAATAAACCTCTTTAGCCATATAGCTGAGAACAAAGGATAAGTATCACCCAATGCCTAAAATATGTGTTTCCATGTTGTTCTCCCTAAGTACAATCCTTACAGTCAGCCATTGTGAACCTGCTCTCTATAGCATGCTTTAGAGACCCCCATTTTGCCTTCCACTGGCCATCACCCTTTCCAAAGTGAGTAAACTGTAGGGGCCAAGGAGACATGCTTACCTGGAACCTGTTGTTTCCCCCCTCCTTCACCATGGAACTTAGACCCTGGAATTATCTCTAGTTCCTCCATAGTCCTTTTCCCCAACACTACACAGAGCTGATTTACTGCTACTGTGCTCATCGCTAGGCCCTAATGGTGGACCTAGACTTCTGTCATTGCCTAAGGGGTTGTGGATAGAGCTTGGATTTGAGGGCTAAGATCCTTCTTTTAGTGAGGGAAGGTGCAAGGACTGGGGGGAAGAGAAGAGGACACACTGGGTGCCTACATTTGTACTCTTGACTTGGTCCTGCAAGTGTAGTCGTTAGGGGTGGGCTTAATCTCCCTTACTAAGTCTATGAACATCTTGAAAGACAAAAAAAATCCTAATTATCTTCATATCCCAAAGCCTAGCATTTTTTTTTTTATTCTTTAATAGACTTTTTCCAACCTGAAATAGCAAACTTCTCGTCCTTGGGCAAGATCTGACCTGTAGAATTTTTATGTTGGGTCAGCACAGTATTTAAATTTTATTTTGAATAAATATTTAATATTTGGGAAATTCTACACAATAATCTGGCTTCTCAGAAAAAAAAATCTGAAAAACACTAGTCCTAGCCATGTTCCCAAATACTATCTGCAAAGACCAACTTCTTCCTCACCCTCAACAGATCTTCTGTCGTTTGTCTAGTTTTTCACAGTCAGAGAAAATGGTTTTTCTTACAACAATTTCAATGTTGTGAGTCAACAGCCTGGATCCTTTAGGCATTTGAGTATGTCACATCTGCAATAAATATGTTTGAAATAAATGAGAAATTAAAACATAGAAGATACTACTATGTCAGTATTAAAATTCTATATTAAAATTATTAAATTTTAATAATTTAATGATTATTATTTTTTTATTTAAATTCATAGGCCAGTATTAAAATTCTGAGTATCTAGGAGTTGCTATTAAAACAGAACTCCCCTGTGAAGAGAAATTGATTTGTGCAAATGAACTTGCACTAACTCTGTATCTATGAAGTTTAATTCTTAAATTTTGTGAAAAATTATCCATAGTCTCATTAGTCTTAACTCCCAAATGTTAAAAGTCCCTATTTCAGCCCAGAGGCCTTAAAGATGGTGGAGGAGTGAGACGTGGCAATCACCTTCCTCCCCACAAATACATCAAAACTACATCTACATGTGAAACAACTCCTACAGAACACCTACTGAACACTGGTACAAGACCTCAGACTTCCCAAAAGGCAGGGAACAGATGCCCTCAGGAGACCTACATGCAGATGCAGGGCCCAATCCAAAGCTGAACCCGAGGAGCTGTGAGAACAAAGAAGAGAAAGGGAAATCTCTCCCAGCAGCCTCAGGAGCAGCGGATTAAATCTCCACAATCAACTTGATGTACCCTGCATCTGTGGAATATCTGAATAGACAACAAATCATCCCAAAACTGAGGCAGTGGACTTTGGGAGCAACTATAGACTTGGGGTTTGCTTTCTGCATCTAATTTGTTTCTGGTTTTATGTTTATCTTAGTTTAGTATTTAGAGCTTATTATCATTGGTAGATTTGTTTATTGATTTCATTGCTCTCTTCCTTTTATATATATATTTTTTTCTTTTTCCTTTTTTCTTTTTTTGTTGGTGTGTATGTGTATGCTTCTTTCTGTGATTTTGTCTGTATAGCTTTGCTTTTGTCAGTTGTCCTATGGTTCTGACTGTCCTTTTTTTTTGTTTTTGTGTACTCTTTAGACCTTGTTATCATTAGTGGATTTGTTTTTAAGTTTGGTTGCACTCTTCTTTCTTTCTGTTACTTTTTATTTTTAATATTTTTTTCTATTTTAATAACTATATTTTTTAATAACTATATTTTATTTTATTTATTTATTTTTTCTTTCTTTCTTTCTTTCTTTTTCTCCCTTTTCTTCTGAGCCATGTGGCTGACAGGGTCCTGGTCCTCTGGCCGGGTGTCAGGCTTGAGCCTCTGAGGTGGGAGAGCTGAATTCAGGACATTGGTCCACCAGAGACCTCCCAGCCCCATGTAATATCAAATGGCAAAAGCTGTCCCAGAGGTCTCCAACTCAATGCTAAGACCCAGCTCCACTCGACGACCAGCAATCTCCAGTGCTGGACACCCTATGCCAAACAGCTAACAAGACAGGAACACAACCCCACCCGTTATCAGAGAGGCTGCCTAAAATCATAATAAGGTAACAGACACGCCCAAACACACCACTGCCCACCAGAAAGACAAGATCCAGCCTCATCCACCAGAACACAAGCACCAGTCCCCTCTACCAGGAAGCCTACACAACACACTGAACCAACCTTAGCCACTGGGGGCAGACACCAAAAACAATGGGAACTATGAACCTGCAGCCTTCGAAACGGAGACCCCAAACACAGTAAGTTAAGCAAAATGAGAAGACAGAGAAACACACAGCAGATGAAGGAGCAAGGTAAAAACTCACCAGACCAAACAAATGAAGAGGAAATAGGCAGTCTACCTGAATTCAGAGTAAGAATAGTGAAGATGATCCAAAATTTTGGAAATAGAATGGAGAAAATACAAGAAATGTTTAACAAGACCCTAGACGAACTAAAGTGTAAACAAACAATGACAGAACAACCCAATAAATGAAATTAAAAATTCTCTAGAAGGAATCAGTAGCAAAATAACTGAGGCAGAAGAACAGATAAGTGACCTGGAAGATAAAGCAGTGGAAATAACTACCCCAGAGCAGAATAAAGAAAAAGGAATGAAAAGAATTAAGCACAATCTCAGAGACCTCTGGGACAACATTAAATGCACCAGCATTTGAATTATAGGGGTCCCAAAAGAAAAAGAGAAAAATAAAAGGGACTGAGGAAATATTTGAAGAGATTATAGTTGAAAACTTCCCTAATATGGGAAAGGAAATAGTCAATCAAGTCCAAGAAGGGCAGAGAGTTCCATACAGGATAAATCCAAGGAGAAACACGCCAAGACACATATTAATCAAACTATTAAAAATTAAATAAAAAGAAAAAATATTAAAAGCCGCAAGGGAAAAGCAACAATTAACATACAAGGAAATCCCCATAAGGTTAACAGCTGATCTTTCAGCAGAAACTCTGCAAGCCAGAAGGGAGTAGCAGGACATACTTAAAGTGATGAAAGGGAAGAACCTACAACCAAGATTACTCTACTCAGCAATGATCCATTTTAGATTTGACGGAGAAATTAAAACCTTTACAGACAAGGAAAAGCTAAGAGAATTCAGCACCACCAAACCAGCTATACAACAAATGCTAAAGGAACTTCTTTAGGCAGGAAACACAAGAGAAGGAAAAGACTTACAATAGCAAACCCAAAACAATTAAGAAAATGGTAATAGGAACATACATATTGATAACTACCTTAAATGTAAATGGATTATATGCTCCCACCAAAAGACACAGACTGGCTGAATGGATACAAAAACAAGACCCGTATATATGCTGGCTAAAAGAGACCCACTTTGACCTATGGACACATACAGACTGAAAGTGAAGGGATGGAAAAGATATTCCATGCAAATGGAAATCAAAAGAAAGCTGGAGTAGCAATTCTCATATAGAACAAAAAAGGCTTTAAAATAAAGACTATTACAAGAGACAAAGAAGGACACTACATAATGATTAAGGGAATCAATCCAAGAAGAAGACATAACAACTGTAAATATTAATGCACCCAACATAGGAGCACCTCAATACATAAGGCAAATGCTAACAGCCGTAGAAAGGGACATCGACAGTAACACAATCATGGGAGGGGACTTTAACACCCCAGTTTCACCAATGGACAAATCATCCAAAATGAAAATAAATAAGGAAACACAAGCTTTAAATGATACATTAAACAAGATGGACTTAATTGATATTTATAGGACATTCCATCCAAAAACAAGAGGTTACACTTTCTTCTCAAGTGCTCATGGAACATTCTCCAGGATAGATCATATCTTGGGTCTCGAATCAAGCCTTGGTAAATTTAAGAAAACTGAAATCATATCAAGTATCTTTTCCAACCACAGCACTATGAGACTAGATATTAATTACAGGAAAAAGTCTGTAAAGAATACAAACACATGGAGGCTAAACAATACACTACTAAATAACCAAGATACCACTGAAGAAATCAAGAGGAAATCAACAAATACCTAGAAACAAATGAGAATGAAAACACAACAACCCCAAACCTATTGGATACAGCAAAAGAAGTTCTAAGAGTGAAGTTTATAGCAGTACAATCCTACCTCAAGGAACAAGAAAAATCTCAAATAACAACCTAACCTTACACCTAAAGCAATTAGAGAAAGAAGAACAGAAGAACTCCAAAATTAGCAGAAGGAAAGAAATCGTAAAGGTCAGATCAGAAATAAATGAAAAAGAAATGAAGGAAACAATGCAAAGATCAATAAAACTAAAAGCTGGTTCTTTGAGAAGATAAACAAAATTGATAAACCATTAGCCAGACTCATCAACAAACAAAGGCAGAAGACTTAAATCAATAGAATTAGTAATGAAAAAGGAGAAGTACCAACTGACACTGCAGAAATACAAAGGATCATGAGCCGTTACTACAAGCAACTATATGCCAATAAAATGGACAACCTAGAAGAAATGGACAAATTCTTAGAAAAGCACAACCTTCCAAGACTGAACCAGGAAGAAATAGAAAATATAAACAGATCAATCACAAGCACTCAAATTGAGACTATGATTAAAAATCTTCCAACAAACAAAAGCCCAGGACCAGATGGCTTCACAGGCTAATTCTATCAAACATTTAGAGAAGAGCTAACACCTATCCTTCTCAAAGTCTTCCAAAGTATAGCAGAGGGAGGTACACTCCCAAACTCATTCTACGAGGCCACCATCACCCTGATACCACCACCAGACAAAGATGTCACAAAGAAAGAAAACTACAGGACAATATCACTGATGAACATATATGCAAAAATCCTCAACAGAATATTAGCAAACCGAATCCAACAGCACATTAAAAGGATCATACACCATGATCACGTGGGGTTTATCCCAGGAGTGCAAGGATTCTTCAGTATACGCAAATCAATCAATGTGATAAATCATATTAACAAACTGAAGGAGAAAAACCGTATGATCATCTCAATAGATGCAGAGAAAGCTTTTGACAAAATTCAGCACCCATTTGTGATAAAAACTCTTCAGAGAGTAGGCATAGAGGGAACTTAGCTCAACATAATAAAGGCCATATATGACAAACCCACAGCCAACATCATTCTCAATGGTGAAATATTGAAACCATTTCCGCTAAGATCAGGAACAAGACAGGGTTGCCCACTCTCACAACTATTATTCAACATCGTTTTGGAATTTTTAGCCACAGCAGTCAGAGAAGAAAAAGAACTAAAAGGAATCCAAATCAGAAAAGAAGTAAAGCTGTCACTATTTGAGGATGACATGATACTATACATAGAGTATCCTAAAGATGCTACCAGAAAACTGCTAGAGCTAATGGATGAATTTGGTAAAGTAGCAGGATACAAAATTAATGCCCAGAAATCTCTTGCATTCCTATATACTAATGATGAAAAATTTGAAAGAGAAATTAAGGAAACACTCTCATTTACCATTGCAACAAAAAGGATAAAATACCTAGGAATAAACCTCCCTAAGGAGACAAGAGACCTGTATCCAGAAAACTGTAAGATACTGATGAAAGAAATTAAAGATGATATGAACAGATGGAGAGATATGCCCTGTTCTTGGATTGGAAGAATCAACATTGTGAAAATGACTCTACTACCCAAAGCAATCTACAGATTCAGGGCAATCCCTCTCAAACTACCAATGGCATTTTTCACAGAACTAGAAAAAAAATTTCACAATTTGTATGGAAACACAGTAGACCCTGAATAGCCAAAGCAATCTTCAGAATGAAAAACGGAACAGGAGGATTCAGGCTCCCTGACTTCAGACTATACTACAAACCTATAGTAATCAAGACAGTATGGTACT
This sequence comes from Leucopleurus acutus, assembly GCF_964270905.1. Taxonomy (NCBI): domain Eukaryota; kingdom Metazoa; phylum Chordata; class Mammalia; order Artiodactyla; family Delphinidae; genus Leucopleurus; species Leucopleurus acutus. Next base: position 7,041,934 of record NC_139146.1, read on the forward strand.
GGCACAAAAACAGAAATATAGATCAATGGAACAGTATAGAAAACTGAGAGATAAACCCACGTACTTATGTCACCTTATCTTTGATAAATGAGACAAGAATATACAATGGAGAAAAGAGAGCCTCTTCAGTAAGTGGTGCTGGGAAAAGTGGACAGCTACATGTAAAAGAAAGAAATTAGAACACTCCCTAATATCTTACACCAAAATAAGCTCAAAATGGATTAAAGACCTAAATGTAAGGCCAGATACTTTAAAACTCTTAGAGGAAAACATAAGCAGAACAGTCTATGACATAAATCACAGCAAGATCCTTTTTGACCCACCTCCCAGAGAAATGGAAATAAAAACAAAAATAAACAAATGGGACCTAATGAAACTTATAAGCTTTTTCACAGCCAAGGAAACCATAAACAAGACAAAAAGGCAACCCTCAGAATGGGAGAAAATATTTGCAAACAGAGCAACTGATAAAGGATTAATCTCCAAAATATATAAGCAGCTCATGTAGTTGAATATCAAAACAACAAATAACCCAATCACAAAATGGGCAGAAGACCTAAATAGACATTTCTCTAAAGAAGATATACAGATTGCCAACAAACACATGAAAGGATGCTGAACATCACTAATCATGAGATAAATGCAAATCGAAACTACAATGAGGTATCACCTCACACCGGTCAGAATGGCCATCGTCAAAAAATCTACAAAGAGTAAGCGTTGGATAGGGTGTGGAGAAAAGGGAACCCTCTTGCACTGTTGGTGGGAATATAAATCGATACAGCCACTATGGAGAACAATATGGAGTTTCCTCAAAAAACTAAAAATAGAACTACCATATGACTCAGTAATGCCACTACTGGGCATATACCCTGAGAAAACCATAATTCAAAAAGAGTCATGTACCACAGTGTTCATTGCAGTTCTATTTACAATAGCCAGTGTCCATAAACGCTGTGTCGATAGACAGATGAATGGATAAAGAAGATGTGGTGCATATATGCAATGGAATATTACTCAGCCATAAAAAGAAATGAAATTGAGTTATTTGTAGTGCAGTGGATGGACCTAGGGTCTGTCATACAGAGTGAAGTAAGTCAGAAAGAGAAAAACAAATACCGTATGTTAACACATATATATGGAATCCAAAAAAAAAAGAAAAAGGTTCTGAGTAATCTTGGGGTAGGACAGGAATAAAGACACAGACATAAAGAATGGACTTGAGGACACAGGGAGGGGGAAAGGTAAGCTGGGACGAAGTGAGAGAGTGGCATGGACATATATACACTACCAAATGTAAAATAGATAGCTAGGGGGAAGCAGCTGCATAGCATAGGGAGATCAGCTCGGTGCTTTTTGTCCACCTAGAGGGGTGTGATAGGGAAGGTGGGAGGGAGACACAGAGGGAAGAGTTATGGGGATATATGTATAGCTGATTCACTTTGTTATACAGCAGAAACTAACACACCATGGTAAAGCAATTATACTCCAGTAAAGATGTTAAAAGAAAAAGTCCCTATTTGAGATTCCTAATCAGATAGTTTTTGAAAGAGAAACATGAAAATGTCTGCTTTGTATCTGAAACCAACTCTCTCTAATTTGAATTTCATAGTTCTCTAAAGGACTGTTAGAACTTTGTGCCTCAAAAAGGCATGAAGTCATAAATACATTTTTCCTTCTCAAAATATCACTTTACCCCATTGGACTAAAAAATTTATTGTTAGTATTTTTCTTTTCAGTACCTAATGCTAGGTAATTTATGACAGAACCAAATACTAGGTACTTTATTATGTATGGATTTATATTTCATATTTCAGTTATCATGGTAACTTTGAATGTGTTAATGTGATGGCCTTTATTACAAATGAAATAGTCTACCTTTATATCACATCTTTTCTTTGAAGAAGTATTTTTCTATAAAATATGTAATAGTTCATCAATGACGGCATTTGTATTATAGTTGTGGCTACCAGATAGGGAAGGAAGAAATACATAGGGAAGATATTTCAAAATAAACAATAGTCATTTTGTTCTGTGTGTGATAAGAAGATAAAATCAGAGGATGGCTAAATTTTTACAACTGAAATTCCAACCACTTGTCTATCATGAACTTCTCCAAATTCCCTTCCCAATGCCATCAGATTAGTCTTTCAAATATACTACTAATTTTGGAAAGAAAACATTATATTCTAGTTGAATTACTCAATACAAGCAGAGAAGATAGGCTAAATACAATTAAGGGCCTATATCTAAACCTTAAATATTTATTCATTTATTTATTTATGGCTGCCGTGGGTCTTCGTTGCTGCGCGCGAGCTTTGTCTAGTGTGGCGAGCGAGGGTTACTCTTTGGCAGTGCGCGGGCTTCTCATCGCGGTGGCTTCTCTTGTTGCAGAGCACAGGCTCTAGGTGCGTGGGCTTCAGTAGTTATGGCACGCAGGCTCAGTAGTTCTGCCTTGCGGGCTCTAGAGCGCAGGCTCAGTAGTTGTGGCGCATGGGCTTAGTTGCTCTGTAGCATGTGGGATCTTCCCAGACCAGGGATCGAATCTGTGTCCCCTGCATTGGCAGGTGGATTCTTAACCACTGCACCACAAGGGAAGTCCCTAAACCTTAATTTTATGCAGGTATTTTACAAAACCTCAGCTATGCATCCTAAATGGTTGGGTTCCTAAATATTAGATTTGAAAGCTCTTCATTGGTTATATTTGGTAATATTTCATGCAGCTCTCTTCTGTACTCCAGGTAGAAAATTTACCTAATGTGGAGAATCCTAAAAATCTTAAGACCCCACCACATTATGTATTTCCCTTGTCTGTCCAACTCTAGCATTATCCTCCTTCCTGGACAGCTGTGGAGTATACCTGTGTTCACAGCACATTTTCTTGGTTGCGAGCTTCATTCTGATTTGAAGCCACAGTCTGCAGTGAGTCTCCCAAAGACATGGGGGTTTTATTGATCTGGTTTTCCTTCATGTTATCTTTCAATTCTTGATGACTTGACTTTCAGTGAATCAGTTAAAAGCTTACTTCTGAGGCATGAGAATTCAGTGACAGCTTTCACTGTTGTACCCTTTATGAAGAGATTTGGCTGCATGTAAGATACAGTTTAGTTGTCAGTCCTTAGCACACAGCTGACATCTTAAAATGATCCATAATCTGTTACAGGATTACTCGTGTGAGAGCTCCTACATGGAGTGTACAGCCTGCTGGGATGTCAGTGTCAATGTTTTACTCTGTACATAGGTAACAGCAAGTGGTCTTGTGATTTAAGGGACAAGGTCTAGAAGTGACACTTTTAGAGAGCAAAGCTATTATAAAAAATTGGGCTGAAACAAATGGCATAACCATCTGCAGAGGTACCTTTTCCAAAGAGATTGTTTATAAATATGTTGTTTAGAAAACTTGGTGAAACACCTAATATAATCAATTGTAGATCAAATTTGGAATATAGAGGAAAATGCAGTCAATTACAGTTTGTGGGTTTGAATAAAGATGTACGAATATACTGTTACAAATGTATAGTGGGATAAACAAAACTTATTTTTAGGTTCTTCCTAGGAATAACTCTGGGAGATGTAAAGTATTTTCAGAGTTTCCAATGGCTAGCTCTCTAAACCAACATAATAATATTCTGAATTAGTTCATGTAGTAGAAGAATTGGAATTCATGTATAGCTGAGAAGATATTGGGTGTATACTACAGGCAATGCACAGTCTTTGGTATTATTTTATCATGGGAGTAACTTGGGCTGCTACTAAATCTACTAGATGGCTAAGGCTTCAGAAAAATAATTTTTGAAGGTCGTTTTCTATTGAAGAGAAGTCCAAATTGCAAAAGGAATGTCAGTTTCTCTTTGGGCATGTCTCAAGACTAATTCAGGAGAGCACAACATCACGACTTTGATTGGAGGCAATCAGGGACATCAATTGGAAGGACTGTTTGGTACTGCAGAGCAATAATCTCAAAGTTCCTTGAAGGAGATACAGATAGTCTCCCCTGGGGGACTGAAAACCATCTGCAAGAGATATAGGGTGAATACTCTGAGTGCCAACAATAAAAGCTGCAGAAGATAAAAGATGTTTTTTTATCCACAGGTGCTGTAAACTAAGGGTAGCCCATATCTTTGGCCAACAGATGGGCAAGAGCCTTAGGCCTCCAAGGTCTAAGGAAGGTACTGAAAGGAATATTGTAGGAAATGATATGTTTGTTGTGGATATTACCTAGCATCCATATTCCCTCTTCCTCGTCCTAACAGATAACTTGAAATTCAAGTGTCTAAGGGGAGGTTGTACTCTCAGCTCTAGGGTTACAACATTTTGGTCTAAGAATAAACCAACCCCAAGAAATTGGGTCTGTCATGAAATACAATATAATTCTACCTAAATATATGAAAGTACTCTCTTGCCAAATGTAAACAAGGCCCTGGTTGTTACTCTCAACCATCCTAGAACCTTGAAGAAAAACTACTTAATGAAAAAGTTGACAATTTGGGAAGCAGAAAAGAAAGATACTTGGCTTTTAAATAATGAAGTTGGACTTATGAATGAATCCATACGAAGCCAGCACTAGCTCTCATTTCCCTCTCCCTATTTATTCTGAGTAGGATTTGGGTAGTGCAGGTTTATCCTAATTGGTAATATCATGAAGTGGAGTTGGAGAAGAGTAAAGTTAGGGGCAAGGAGACCAGTTAAAAGACTATTGCTATTATTTGGATTAAGGGCTTGGACTGCATGATGCAAACTATGGTATTGGAGAAATTAAATTAAACCTAATATGTTATAAAAACTTGAGCCTTAAAACGATCCATAATCTGTTACAGGATTACTCACCCTAGACCTCCTACCTGGACTGTACAGCCTGTTGGGGTGTCGGTGTCAATACTGTCCTCTGTATATAGGTACCTAATGATAAGCAGTTTTGTGTTTTAAGGGACAAGGTCTAGGAAATGGCATTTTCAGAGAACAAAACCATTATACTGAACAAATGGTATAACCATCTACCAATCAAAACAATTTAATTTATTGTGTCGTCACTGTTTCAGACACTGCTGTCATTTTGTCTTAATTCTTACTGTCTCAGCAGGAATTATTCTCATTTTACAGATGAGGAATCTGAGACTCGCTAAGTTTAAGCAAGTTGCAAAAATCATGTGCCTAATAACTGAAAGCACTCAAATTTAATCCCAAATCTGTTTGGCTTCTAAAAACTGTGGTCTTTCCATCATATTGAGTATAATATTTTGTGTTTACATTGTCATATTTTTTATCACCAGTCTCATAATATGCAACACACGTATACTGAGTACCAGTTGATGACAAGGGCATAAACTTTATTATTATCTATCTATTCTTTGATGCTTCTACTCTGAAAGAAATCCTACTAGGTTGGAAAAGAGCCAATGCAAACATCTGGTGCCTTCAAAATCAAACTGAAAATTCCAATACCATCTATTAAAATACAGATTTTCTAAATTACACAGAAATTAGGAGCTGAAGTCATTGAGCTCCAGATTATCTAAAAACTTTCCCTAAATTTAGAAAATTTATCAGTGTTTTGGAAGGTTTTAGTAAAATGCTTCTTGTGTGTGTGTGTTTGTGTATGTGTGTGTATAACGGAGAAACAGAGCGAGACAGGGACAGAGACAGAGATTGACCTAACCAAAGAGTTAGGTGCACTCCATGCACCCCCAGTTTCTCCAGATTCAGAAAGAGTTGTTTGCTCTTCTCTCTGTGAACTGTCTTCATATGGTACATATATTTTTGTAGAAATACAACCCCTCCAGTGAGCACCCTGTTTTCTCCTCTTTATCTAGAGCAAGGGCTTGCAAACTATTTTGTAAAGAGCCAGATATTAAATATTTTTGGTTTTATGGACCAGATGTTCTCTGTCATGACTATTCAGCTCTGCCATTGTAATGTGAAAGCAGCCATATATAATATGAATGGAGTGGCTGTGTTCTAATGAAACTTTATTTACAAAAGCAGGTGAAGTTGGCCCATGGGTTGTAATTTGCTAACCCATGATTTAGGGCATCACCGTGTTATTTGTCTTCTTTTACCAGTTCTGAATTATCTTGAAATAAAATTTCAGTATAAAAACATCAAGAAATCAAATTATCCTGAAATAAAATATTTGGGAATAAATTATTCTGAAATATATATTTCTTCTATTTACTAATTTTCCAAACTGAATTTCAAACCCTCACTATCTATCCTTAGCATATTTCTTCTATCCCTTGTCTCTACAAACACCCCCCGCAATCTGATATTGATTACCTCCTCAACCAGTCACTACCCCACAATGACATAATGTTCATTTCATTCCTCTACCTCCTTTTTTCTACAGTTTGTACTTAATCAAATGCCCACGCAGGTTTTACCTACCCAAAGGCTGCTCATATTTCAAAATTCATTGTGTGGGGGCTAGAATGAGCACGAACTTTTGTTGTTTGCCTGAGTATTCTAATTCTTGATGATGTTTATCTAATTTAACTAATAACTTATGGCTCTGTGACAGATTATTCCCTCTGTGTGTGGATATGACTGTGTGTGGGTGTGTTTTACTGCTGCTTTAGGATCTGGGGATTCAGGAATGATGAAAATGTCCAAAAGTCCTGCCTGTGTGGAATCTACATTCTACTAGACAAGACGGTCATTTGAGTAGCTGTTTCCAAATGATATTTTGCTTGTATTAAGCAATATTGTGTTATATCTTTCCTTCTCATTAAGATTATAGTATGAATGAAGACAGAAGACTGTTCTCTGTTTTGTATATATCTCACACAATAACTAGTGGAGTGTTTTTATTGCCAAAACTCAAAATAGTGAATTAAATTAAAAAGTGAAGTTTTTGTTTTAAATTACATGTATTTAAAAGTTTTAGGTATTACAATTTGCCACATTTTCCAGCGTTCTTGTTTGTAAGAGCACCATGGATTTTACAACTGCAGGTTGCTTCTTAAGTTTCTCCAAAAGTTAAGAGTAACCCACATTTTGACCCTGACATAAGGGAGCAATAATGCAGGTTGAGTGAAGGGGCAGGATACTTAGGAGAGACAAGACACTTGGGCTGATTGTAAAGAGACTGCAGCTGTCTTTTTTATTGTCTGATAAGAAAAAAAAACTTTTCTCCATAAAACTATTGTTAATTCAGGGAGAAAAAGAAGAAAGAGAAAGGTGAAGAATGATATTAAGAAAGCATTTTTCTTGATTTCTTGCTTCCATGCATGTGACAGAAATATTCAAGGAAAAAATATGCAAGCATCGGCCTAATCTGGGCCACTTTTAAAAGGATTCAGTACCTTTTCTTTAAACCTCAATTATTCAGTTGAGAGATTAAATTTTCAATTTCTAAATCAAGTGACAAGATGTGTCAGAATTACATATAGGTCAGAAAGGGCACAATTCTAAGTCATCTGAATTGAATATTGTTACGAAGATGTATTTCTCACCTTATCCTACAATTACTTTCGCGTAAGTATACAGCCTAATTTGCCTCTAACGGAAGGATGATGGCAGAGGCCCAATATTTAATTGAGACCCGTCTCCTATAAACTAATGGTTGAATTTGACACCTTGTTGCTATATCCTAACAGGGATGAGATTTTGTAAGGGTTTTGGCAGGGATCCAGTCATCACAGCTGTTCTTGTAGGATCACTGCTTTGAGAAAACCGTTTTTCCCATCTCTAAATACCCTATTTTCAAATGTAATTTTGCTGTGAGAACTTCTTTTATCCTTTTTTACACATAAATCCTTCCCCTCTGGGAATACTTTTAACATTGGCTACTAACTGCTGTTCACAACTGTTACTCATCTGTGATATCATTGTAAAGTAAATCACCAGAAACTATCCAAATGTCACAGGGAGGGCAGTATTTAACTGTTAAAAGGTTAAGGTAGAGAAGCTTCTAGGCAAAAGAAACAACACATATCATTAGTATAACATAAAATTATTAAATTGGTATGAGCATATTAAATTTATGTCTGTAGCATTTTATTCTTTTTATTCTAATAGATGAGATGCAGGTATTGGGAGATACTCAGATTCAGATTCCCAATTCCAGATATTGGGAATATTCAGAAACACTACACATAGAGTGGATTCTAAGGTCCTGGAGTGAAGGCATGAACAAAATGTGTTTCTTTTGGAGTGGCGCTTAAGGGCATTAGAATAAATCTTTGCTCTAAGTCTGACATTATACAACTAGCTTACATATGGCTTTTCATTGGGCTAAACATAGTTTTACAATAAATTAAATATACTTATGTAATTATTGTGATTGGTATTTATAGGATTGTGATTATGTAAACTCTAAACTCCAGGAAAAACCTGGGCTTTGAAAAGTACATGATTAAATTTTGTATTCTGAACCTGCTAAGTTCACCTCTGTATGACATGCCAAAGTGCTCATAACCAGAATATGACAGAATTGCATATATGACACTAGCACCAAAATTGCTCATTTGATCCATTGTGTCTCATTTTGCCTTGGACTACACTAATTTTGAGTCCTGATTAACTCTGTCTCTTCTTTTGCTTAGGCAGTCTTACTTGGCATGTTGATTGTCTTTCTTGCAGTCTTTCAACTTTCTACTTTGTTCCCTCAAATTTGAATGGTGTCTAATTTAACTAGTCCTGGATATCCACTGGCTGTTAAGCTGAGAACAAATACCACTTGACACAGAACCACCACCATCAGCTATCACAGCAGTCTATGTCACCACCCAACACGTGTGTGGTTTTGAGATGTAATGTTAATCATACAGAGGTCTAATATTAACACGTAATTAATAGTCAACTTAGAGGGTGCATATTTTTTTTAAGTATGCTTTGGCAGTATCACTCTATCTTGGCTTCCCTGTAATATTCCCTTTTCTGCTGATTCAGTTTATATACTTAATTACACAAACAGGCATCCCAACTTTGATTCCTTTTATAGCTGGGTATCTATAAACAATTGTATATCTAGGAATGTTAAAGAATACCTTCATTCCCTTATTGATATTATTAAAGACTAAACATAAAGGATTTTGAACAGGGCTGACTTCATAGGTGTGAGACCCATATGCTTACACAGGGCTGCACACTCAGAAGTATCTGCACTTCGTAAAATGCTCTGCCTCTTTGTCTCGAAATCCTTAAGAATTTTTGAACGATTTTATTTTTCACTAGGCTTGACAAATTACGTAGCCAGCTTGCTTTTGAAATTTGGCAAAGGCAATAGTAAATCTGGTCATAGGTGATATCAGATATTAAGGAGGTAAGAACTCTCAGGATATAGGAGAAGCTTTAATTCAGTAAGTATTAAGTGTGTACTATTTGGCAGGCACTGTTTTTCTAGGTACTGGGGATATGTTGGTCCAGCAAACAGACAAAATCCTTGCATTACAGAGCTTATGTACTAGGGAGGAGAGGCAGATAGTAAGTGAATAAAAAGACTACTACTGCATTGTATGCTAAATGATAAGAATTGTGGAGGAAATTAAAGTATTATAAGAGGAATGAAGAGAGAGAGAGAGAGACAGACAGAAACTACCCACCAGGACAGAACTGGGATAGGATTTAACATCAATCTCCCTCTCTACTAAAATTATCTCTGCCTTATGACAAACTCTCCTCTCTGACCCTTTAACATGAAAGGGGGTCATTAGTCTGTCATTTAGGTGAGAAAACAGAATTAGTGCAAAGTTTCTCTGAGAAGTTATGGAAATCAAATTTGTCGTTGATTAAATTCTGTCTCTGGCTCAGAACAAATTCTTTCTTGTGGCAGATGGTGGAGGTGGAGGTGTCTATGATGAATGCATTGCCTTTAATTCTGCCAGCTAAATTGTTTCCATCCTAAGATAAGCACAATCAGAGATGTGATGGGTCTGGGTATTTGTAAAAGGAACATGACACCTTTGCAAATATATTTGAAGATTTATAAGAGCATGTGAGGGTCATATAGCCAAGATGATCAATTTTCCAAGCCATTTGTTACTTAAAAAATAATAAATACCAGAAAATTAATCTTATGGTATTACATATTCTACCTTGGAGGACATTTGGTCCTGTCCAAACATCCGTTGAGACATTTAGTCCATGATTCATTTAATAATACAAACATTTAACTTCATTAAATTTTTTTACATTATTTTTATTGTAGTTCATGATGAATTTTGGATTTCACATTTATTCTTGTTCTTCTTCATCACGAAGTTCCACAGGATTACTCTTAAGTTAATGAGCAATTGCTCTCAAGTATGGATCAACCTGATTATTGATTTTATATTTGTTATATACTAACAATCTCTGTAATACGAATTTGATTTTGTTAGTATCATCATGAAATTGATGGCCTTTTTTGAGTGTGACCACCAAGAATCTGGATGATAACTTATTCATGGATTTTCTGTTCATCTTTTAACACTTAGACAAATCTCCAAACTGAAAGATTATGCACTATCATCAGCCTTTGAAATTTGCTGTGCCTGCCTTCCACTGCATTGTTCATCCTGTGGTTGCTGGTCAGTACTGATATACAAACAGTCCAAGTTTCTGGTGGAAATCTTGGAGCTTCTGCTCTTCTTCTGCCTCTGCCATGCCTTCCAGGGACATACACTGTCTCAACATAATCCTTTTGGTCATCTAAATTTTTTTTTGCAATCTCCACAGTGTACTCAAACATTTCATTTACATCTTCCAAAGGTACGTGTGAACGTCCAAACGACATGGATGCACACTTACAGGTGTTACTTGCCATATACTCTTGTGTTAGACCCAGTGAAGATATTTTTGCCACAGTGATTGTGAAAAGTGAAACAAGCATTTTTACTTGCACATTTGGTAGTAGTTGAATCACACACATATTTGTAATCTCGGAATCTATTATGCACAATGAAGGGTTATCGTTGAAATTTTTTTCCCATGTAAATGCAAGTACTTTCTCTCATATATATATATATATATATATATATATATCTGTAAGTGTCTTCTCACCTTTCCATTATTAGTGCAAAGTCAATAGCATAGTATAACCCAATACTACATCGTAGTGCCCAGTAAATAACTGAGTGAACAATGTTGGTGCTGTCTTGAACCTGCCATTACTGTATAATGTGGTCCTGGCACTTTATGTCAAAAACTGTCCTAAGTCGTGTAAATAAGAATTCTTTCATCATCTTGAGCACCGGAGTCATGCATAAGAAATGGTTCTCTATGTCTGATCACTTTATACTCTTCTGGAATTTCAATTCCATGCAATGAAGTTGGGTTTGGAGGTCAATGTCTACTTTGAATTCTATTTAGGTCCCTCTTTAATGACCTCTTCATCATAAATATCATGCAAATCACAGAGAGTTCTTTGAAGTACCTGCAATGCCATTGCATTTGGTTCTTCTTCTGTGTGTCCTTTCAATCTATTTGGGGTTTTCCTTACTTCCCCTTCAACACCAACATTATGCTGATGCTTTCCTGTCGCATCTTGAATGATTGGAATGTTATCATAATCCTGACTAGTTATACATCTGGCATTGCAGGTTGTTTTCTCTTCACAGTGCTGGTACCTTTTACCTCTATTTTTGTTAAAGGAGTGGAAATGGTAACCAAACCATTATAATGTAGCACATTTTTTCTTTTGTGAGTATACTTTTTCTGCCATATTCATATTGCTAAGCAACAAAGGAAGGGTTTTTTTTTTTTTTTCTTTTGTAGCCATCTGACCAGTGGTTGCTGCTTTACTGATAGGAGAAACCTTACTAATGTCTTACAGATTGGACACGCTATTTGGCCAGGCTGCATCAGCCAGTAGAGAGACATCAGCTGAGGACGTGGTGGTTCACACTGATGAGCAGGTAAGCGTGAGAGTCACACCCACTAAAACCTCTCTATGCTTCGTGAGGTCTACCTTAATTGTACTTCTAGAGGACATCAGTTCAAGGGAAGCACCACCCATTAACCCTGAGCAATGGAATAGTTGGTTGGGGGTTAATTAGATGCCCGATATCACTCCCATGGTGGATATTACACTGACAAGTGAGATGCTCTGTAAAATGTTTACATCAACTCGTTTGCCACCTGTTTCACATAGTGACTTGACCAAGCTCCTCCTTTCAAACTCCACCTTTATTGAATGACCAGACACACCCAACCAAATGCCCAGTGATACACTAATGCACCATGCATCACAAGGTCCCATCCCTGACTTCTTATCTTCTATGCATTCCTCTCACTGTAAGGCTCTTCCTTGGTACCCATGGTTAATATAACTCCCACTCTTCTGCAGATTTGAACCCCCACCCCACCTACCTAACCGCATGTGCCGCTACCAGCTAGGCTACCGAGGCAAGAAGGGTTATTACTGGCAATATAACCACAACATAGTTATTGGACCAATAAAATATGATAATATTTTTATGTATTAATCTCGTAAACCAAAGTATAAATAAATGATATGGGCATTTAGGAACCCAGGGACATTTTCTAAGCATGGGTGTTTTTGGCAGGACCAAGTATCAAGGGACATTTGTCACGGACTAAATATGCTTATGGATGTTTTGATAGGACCAAATTTCAAGGACCTTTTGTCATGGGCCAAATATCTCAATGGACGTTTAGAACAGGACCAAATGTCTGCTAGTCCATATTCTATGATTCAAATGTTATATCTCTTAGTTTTTTATGTTATTTTGACTTGGAAAGATGTAATATGTATGTGCTAACTTAATGTACATATCATAAAATTGGTCCATGATGGAAGAATACAGTTGTCAGGTACAACACTCTATCCATGATACCTTCTAATTATCATAGCATCTTTACCGTATTGACCTAAAATCCCTTTAAATGTAAAACAAATGGAATTTGTCACCTTCTCACAATCCATGCAAATACTATATCACCACCATGCTTTAAGAGCTCATCATATAGACCCAGGAAACCAAATTAACTTTGATAAGTTTACGTAGTAAGTCAGTAGGTCAGCTGATAAATGTGTGGCTCTTCAAAAGATTGAACTACTTTATTTATATCAAAAACTTGTGTATATCCAACCTTAGCACTCTTAAAGTTTACAGGCAGAATAAAATTTAATAGAACTATATATCTCCAATAACTGGCTGAATTGTGTAAATTTAAAAATCTGTTCATATTAACAGCAGTGTCATCAAAAGTAGTCATCATTACTTAAATAGTGACAGTCTTCACCAAACACTCTTGCTTTTGGCTGGACATTCTGCCACTACCATAGTGTATTAAACAGATACAATCATCTCTATGTACTACCATGTTCTTTTAATGTGGCTTATATACCCTCATCTGTGCATTTAATTTTCTATGTTTTTCCTAGGTCATATTCCATTTGTTTTTTTGCCTTGTATTAAAAATGTAATTTTTATTTTTAAATCTCTACTACTCTTTAAATATTTTAACATCTTTTCAATAGGATTTGAAGCAAAGTACATCAATTTGCATTTTTATTTATTCTAGATAAGTTATGCTCCTGTTAGACAAGTAGATTCCAAGATGTGCTTTTCCTACCATCTGTTCCAATAACTGGGTCGGGGGGGAAATGTTTAATGGCTAATGATGTACATGTGTTAGTATCTCTTTAAGATACTCTGTCATTTTGATGAGCTCAGTGTTGCTGACATAATCATCTAGAAGTTGAAATTTAATTTTAAAATTTAAGAGTGTTAGTGGCAAAATCTTCAAAAGCTGGAAGAAATATTTTGGGGTTGAATGAATTGCACACATTATTCCAAATTATCTTGGTCTACTTTTAAAAAATTTTTTCCTTTGATTCCAGTTGTACAATCTAGTAGATTAAGATTGGGATTATTTTCTTGGAAAGGTAGTTATATTAATGCATTTGTAGGTCATGTATCATGTTCATAGTGTCTGAGTAACTTCTGTAAGTCTGTAACACTTCATGTGGAAGAAATCAGAGCAGATTGCATATGTTGTTTACATTGCAATCCTCAAGCATCTTAACCACCTAAACTAATAAAAATGTTGGATAGTTTATTATTACCATTAGGAATGTAGAATAATGTTGTATTAAAAATTAGAGCATTTAGTTAAAAAATGAATATTTCAAGGTAAATTAAAAAATTGTTTCAAATTCATATTATTAGTAATACCAGTTTAAAGCTATCAATATGAAAGTTAAAATAATGTTAATTTTTTTCTTTGTTTTTAGTCTATACGTTTAAAAATTTAAAACTACACTGGCAAACAAAAACCTAACAAGGTGGGGGGAAATTATAAAATATTTGCAACAGATAATATATAAAATAATTGAAAATGTAACTTTTCCTGTCCAGGTGTTCCATAACTTAGGCATAAATAACCTACCTATTTCACTCATATTTGAATGAACAGTTAGGAACAGGGTCCAAGGTGGAAACCCTTAAGGGTAACTGGCTTTCCCCATAGCTCTCATTGTGAAAATGGCTCTCCTACAATAAGGAGAGCCAGGGCTGCTGGCTGGGACTCTCACCCCCAAAAATGTGATTGTGGCTTTCCATCAAAACACAGGGACTTTTCAGAACATGGTTATGATAAATCGGGAAACTGCTCTTTCTCAAACTGCTTTAGTGTCCTGTAAACGCACATTGAAAAATTCATCAGTCCTCCTCAAAGCAAACAGATCATAATAACAACAACAGTAAAAACTTTAGAGTCACTGATAACAAATCCGAGTGTTTCTGTGCAGTCTATACCAAGTGCCTACTCAATGCCAAGCCCTATCTTGGGGGTAGGGATATAACGGTAATGCCACAGACATGACTTCCTCCCTCCCCACCAAACTCATCACACAGAGTGGAGATACATATTTTTGGCCGAGAGAACATGTTTAAAGATTTAGATGAGAAAAACATGGGACCATCAAGGGGGCCAAAATAAATAAATTCAGTGATAGTTACTAGAATGTAGAGGGTGCAGGATACTAGTTTAAGAGGTGGGGCTGGAGAAAGAGGGCACTAGACCATGATGCACTTGAAAGTCAGGTTTAGGAGTATAGACTTTCTCCTAAAAGGAAATGGAAGACATTGAGAAGTTGAAAACGGAGAAAGTGCCACGATCAGATAAATGTTTCCCATGTTAGGCAACTGGGTAGACATCAGTACTAATTACTTTAAAAGGGATCACTGGAGAGGAGGCAGGTTTGGGAGATGATGAGTTTAGATGTTCAAATATTGAGTATGATGTGTCTGGAAAGCACTCAAGTGCATGTGTGCAATTGGCAGTTGAACATATATCTTCAGCAAACAGAGAGTGGTGTGATTTGAGATATGGCTTTGTAGCTTTATAGAAGTAAAAGGAGGGATCAAAAGAAACAAATGCTGCCAAAAGGTGACTTATATGCAAATGAAAAAATAAAAATTACATATCTTCAGTGAATTTAGGGTGACAAGTGAAATGATTTTGGATCCCAGATTCAGGGGAATTATGAGGGCAGAAAACTAACAGCAATCACTTATGGATGAAAGGGAGACAATGAGTTTAATAGGTTATTTCAAGAAATGTAGCTTTGTCATGGAACAGGTAAAGCAGCTGTACAATGATTAGGTTAATGAAGGGCTTCTTTAAGAGAAAAAGTTTTAATATTTGAATAATGATGGAAAAAAGCCAGGAGCAAGGGGATCTCTGTTTCTCTTTCTCTTCTTCTTTGTCTCAGTGCAACAGTCTTGAGGATATCTGTAAGGACTGTGTAGGTTTTGTAGACATATGTGTTAGAAAAAAAGTTGAACTTCTGTTCTGATCCAATTTAATCTGGACAAAAGAGAAATCCTGACCAACGCAAATGGTATTTTTGAGAAGCAGGATCCTAATTTCAGAATACCTTGGGAAGAAGTAAAGAACTAACTGTTCCGTGAGATTCTTAATGACAAGACAACATGACCTCTGGCACGTATTTGCCTCTGACTTTCTGGAATACTCCTTCATGTATTGTTTATATTGTCCCTGATCTCTCAGTCTCTGCTAGAGCAGTGCGGCAAAGTCATCCCTATTAATCAGTCCTTGCCAGTTCTCCAGGAAATAAAGCCTGTAGATCTCAGAAATGATTCTCCTGCAAAGGCTGAGGGCAGAAACAGTGAACATGAAAGGAAGAGGATCAGGGAAGTAATATCTTACTGTAATTCTAAGGCAGAAATTGGACTTAGTAAATCTCCTGATCTGACTATATACCCTTTACCCACCCACCCACCCACGCCCTGCCAAAAAAAAACCATAGCTTGGAAAATATTTTTAAAAAATTAAGTTTGAAGCAAATTCATATAAAGAGTAAATGTCTTTTTTCAAGAAGGATCAAAAAGTCTCTTAGTTCATTCTTTTTCCAAGGAAATATACTGGGTTTCTGATTTATTTAAATAAGAAGGGTTGGCATAAATAAATATATGTAACTAGTTTGATTCAAAGCATCAAGAATTCTATAACAACACCAAAAAGCCTTAGTCTATAACCTATTAAAAATGCCTTGGAAATGTAAATTAAAGATGACAACATGGAACAGTACTGTTGGTACAACTGGTTTTAATTATAAAACAATGCAAGGCCACACGAAATTTAAGAACTTTATGAAAAATAGTAAAATTTTGCTAAAGAAAGGCACTTTGAGTTTATATCCTAATAGGGTTTGACAAACATTTTATTATAAAGAAGCAGATAGTAAATAGTTTAGGCTTTGCAAATCATTGGCTCTGTTGTAACTACTCAATTCTGTCATGGTAGTTTAAAAGCAGACATACATAAAAGAATGGAGTGGATGTGTTCCAATAAAACTTTATTTACAAAACAGGCTGAAGACTGGATTTGACCCAACAGCCATAAATTGTGACTCCTATCCTAGATGATAAAAAATATATAGATGATGAATATTCTACCTGAATAAAATTTATATATAGCAGTATTTTGCATGTTTTCTTTCTGGGAACTTCAGCTATCATAAAATCATTGTGAGATAAATGATAAAGGAGATTTCATAAGCACATTTTCCTTCTTTTCTATTCAGGCACATTTTGCTACTTTCTTGAGATATTTCTTCTTGTACACATAAGGGTTAGGGTTTACATTTTACTGGAAGAAAGCAAGACCAAATTATTAGATACTGTTTTGTTTTTGTTTTTATATTTTTGTTTTCCAATTGCAGTAAACAAGTTTCAGTTAGATTGGAAACTAGATGAGAGTTTTCTCTTGATCACAGACTTAGAAATCTGGTTATTCAGTGAATCATTCAAGAAAAGATGATTAATTATTATTGTGTGCTAAGTAGGTACTGAGGATTCATATCAAGTAAGACAGAATCCTCATTATCAAATACTCAGAGACAAATTCTTCTAACATGACATGAGAAGAGCTACAATAAAATAATCTATAAGATGTTATGGGAACTCTAACGGAGTCCATTCAAACTAACAAGGAGATGGTAGGATATTAATTTTCAGGTAATCGCTTAGAAAGCACAGTATCTTAATTATCAGAATAAAGTGTTTCACTAAATCAGTGTGCTGATGTAATTATTTTCCAGTAGTTTCTCCAAATACCATTGGCCATAATATCAAGAAGTCCAGTATTTTCTCCATGAGTTTTCAAAGACCATGGCAAAAAGTTATAGTCTACAATGTCCAACGTCCACATATAAACGAAAAGATTACATTAGTAAGATCAGCCCACTATATCCATTGCTTCTACCTGTGGATATGTTGCATCATAGTTCAACTATATGGAAATGCATAATGCTGGTCCTTTATTTTTTGAATTGTTTTGTGAATCTCTTGTTTGTATAGCTACAGACCCCACTATGTTACTCCAGAGAGGATAATCTCACTCTGTCGTTGCTTAGGTCAGAAAAGTACTTGCATTCCCAAAGATATGGCTCTTAGTATAGTACTTAGATACTTCAGTGCAAAAATGTGGAAAGCTTCCAGAGGGATAGGTTCAAGATAGATTCTGGAGTTTATCACCTCAGAGGCCAAGAATTGCTGAGCTTCTCCTACTCCCCAAATATTTGGCAGCTTTTCCTTTTAGACTTTTATAAAACAAATGGTTTGATTATATTGCCCTTTCCTGAATATGAAAATATTCACCTAAATTTTTCATTCTTATGTAAGCTACCTATTATTTTTTCATAGTGTCTTGTTCTATTTCTCTTTTATAAAAAAGATACCCTCAGTGAAGTAGCACTGTCTTTGCTGAAGACAAAGTAACCAAAACTTAAAGAAATAAATCCACATATGCACAAGTAATCTTAGGTATGCCATTCAGCTATATGAATATTTAGCATTGACTAGACAAAAAAAACTGCCATAAGTATATGATCTCTGACTCATAAGTTTCATCATCAGACTCCAGAATGCTGCAACGACTACCGCCCCCCAACTCTGAAAGCCCAGCTACTTTGTGCTGTAGCCTAATACTGATGCTCACTGCCTCTAAGTCATAGTCCTTATGACAGAGCTGCGACAAGTAGACTTCCAACTTCACGGTGCAGAAATGATTAATTTACTAAAATGCTACGGTGGATATCTGTTACAGCTAAAATGCTGGAGCCAAAACCCAAGGCCTGCTGTTTAGTTAAGACATCTTCTTCATGCGCAGAGAGCTTCCTGCTTCCCTGTCCCCATACTTAACTCCCCAGCCCAGCAGAGTCCAAGCAGGGGTCTAATGTTAGAGATAATATGATGCAATTAATATTACACTTTATCTCTCTTTGACCATCTCTTTCTCAAAGGGAATACAGTTTGAAGGCTGTAAAGAGAGACATGTCTTAGTTTAGAGGCCTAATGATCTTTGACACATGTCCATGAGATAAAATATTAGTATTGTATCTTAGGGAACCCAAAAAGCAAGTGCTCGATAAATGTGTCCTGGCTCTACCAGCTTTGCAGATGGTGATCAAAGGAACATGGTGGAAAGGGCAACAAAGTCTTTCACTCTCCTTCCATGTTATTAGAAAACTGCAGCACAGGCTACCTGTAGGAGATAGTACAAGCTGCAAGACTATCTGTAATGCTAGGCCAAACCCTCAAAATTTGGGTGATCTAGTTCAGGGCAAGGCCTTTAACCAAGGAAGAAGCTTCTCAAGGATTTGATTGTGAATTCATTCTCCCCCATTGATTCTGTACTCTTCTTCCTAGAGTTAATTCTACTTCCACTTGAAATTCCCAAGTAAGATTGATAATTAGACTTTATAGGTGGCCCCTAAATGAAGTATAAACTGATTACCCAGAATACTGATAGAGAGCTGATAAATAGATAGATGCAGTGGTTAATAGTGTATTATCATTAGATAATTATGCATGAACTTGGATGTCTCCTTTGTCCGCAAGACCTAGATATCGTCATCCTACATGAGAACATCTGGCTTTTGTTTCAGCCTCAGATACCCAGTTCAGTCGCCTTCAAGCAAGTATCTTCTTTAAAAGCAGCTTAAATGAGTAAGGATTCTTATGATGTTATGATACTTCACCCTCAAGTGAAAGAAGTAACACATAGCAGGTTGAAACTGAAGAAAGTAGAAGGAAGGAATGATGAAATCAGCACAGAAATGCAATATGAATTCATATAGGCATATCTAAAACATGCAATGATACTATTTAATTAAACTTTGGTTTAACGTTTTCATCATCAACCACATATTAAGTATCTACTATGACTTCAGCCCTTTATAACAGCAGAAGATGTAGTGATAAATATTTCATTCTTGCTTTGGAGAAGCTTGCATCCAAGAAAGGGAGAAAATCCCAGAGGAGACTGTGATACTTGCTGCCACAGTGTAAGCACAAGAAGTTACAGGAGTGCAGGAAAGAACACCTTCTCCCAGGAAGAATTGGCTAAAGGATGGAAGACCTTAGCCCCTTACCAATTAAACAGGACATGCCTCCTTCATTACAACGAGAGAGGAAATATGGAAAGACTGGCCAGGAATGTTATTTTTGTAAAAGTCTACTGAAAGAAATGGGAAACCAAGTAAATAGATGTTCTTTTCTAACGAATGTGGCCAAAGATGATCAAATTAGAGTAAACTTAGGTCTTTTGTTATTTGGTGGTAGGACAGAATGGTTTCTATTACTTTTTATGGAAAAAAAAATGTGCCCACAGGAACTGTGGGAAGTCTTCAAGCTACCATGAGGAAAGCTAGCCTGAAGACAAAGCTGACAGTGGAATAGAGCTAGAGCCCCAGTAAACACGACTGCCTGAGTGCTGCCTTAACTCTGAACATGTCAATGCATTCTCTTTATTATGACAATTGAGGTGTTTTTTTTTTCTTTTAAACCAGAGGGTATGACAGTGCTTTTTGACGGATATTTGGAGTGACAGAAAATAAATGTCTTGAAAGATGTTTTAAATGTCCTTAAAAATTTTTTATGTCAACATATGTCAGATATATTTGTATCAGATTACATACTGGTATTATATACGTTACTAAACTCAGGATATATGATTGCAGGCTAGTATTCTCAGGACGCATAGTCAGTGAGACTTGCTAATTTGTTTCACTTCTTATATCTCTGTGTTCTCTTTCCTCACATTGAAACATTGCCTGTATTGGTCACTGGCAGAGGCAGTCTGCCTAACTAGATGGGCCAGAAATCTAATCCGGTGTGACAAATGAAAGAGACACATAATTGGCTATGTAATTCTAGTGTGGAACTGTTATCAATTTTAAGCAATTGATGTTCTGAGAACAACATTATATACAACACAAGTGATTACAATTACTGTGGGGAATCACTGAATGTTTTTCTAATCTTTTAGTGGGTTATAAAAATTAACGGAAACTTTTGGTAACTGGTAGTTTACTCACATATGGTGATGATCTGAGTTTAGCTTCTTTGATGCAAAATGTTTGTAACCATAAAGCTATTTCCATCTTATTGTGGAAAGCATCCATCTCTCAGCATAATATAACTGTTGTTTTCTTTGAGTATAAAAGCATTTAACTTTAATTCATGTCAGATTCTCTTGCCAGAAATACCTGCCAGGCGGGGGCGCTTGTTTTGTTGGCTTCAGCTTCTATTGTCTCTACTCACCTCATGTCTAGGGGGACTTCCAAAACCACCAATATTATTCTTTCAATTTCTATTGCTCATACACTTTTATACTTACCCTAATTTACCAGAAAACTGAACCCTTTCAGGTTTGGGGGAAACTGAAATTACATAGCTGAGAGTTGAGAGAAACTCTAACTAGGCCATATACAGAGTTACATGCTAATCACTTCCTGGCTTGCATCTTAGGGAACTGATGAAATTTAGCCCAAACTTGGAAATGTCATTCTTCGCAAAAGATTGTGCTATACTATTGCTTATTTCTGTTCTTGCATTCCTCCAATATATCTCCAGAGACTTGGCTCACTCTCCGTTTCACTTATTTTAGTAGGTTCTGTATGATTTGGCAGACAGAAAGACACAAATGAGACAGTTCTCCATGTGCCCACGTTCACCATGTGCTTACAGTTAAACTACACTCTTCAGCATAGATTGATTTGCAGAAAACAACTTTTGACACAATATTCTGGATAACTCTGAAGCTGCAACATTTAAAACATCCAGGAGACATTAATTCTTTATTATGTCCCCAAATATAAAATAATATTACAGCAGGACATAATCAGTTTCCATGGCTATGTAGGATTCTTAATGTAAAAGTGATCAGATAATTTGAAACACCCTAACAGAATGAGAAGTCTAATAATAATAACAACAATAAGGTATATTAACTTACATTCAGTTTTTGCTAGGCACTGTGTAAGTGCATCACATACATTAAATTCTGATCCTTTCAGCAAACCCTGCCCTGCTTGAGATTACTATCCACTTGTCAGGGGTGAAGAGTTTGAAACTCATGTAAGTCACTTGCCAAAGGCCGTGTACCTGGTAAAAGAAAGGTTCAGGACTCAAATCCAATTTTGTTTCCCTTTAAAACATATGCCTTTTAAATTATAGCACCAAGCTCAGCTTCAGAGTAGTAGTCTGTTAAAAACTTTCTGTCACAAAATATATAATGGGCAAGAAGTAGATACACTGTGGAAAATACATTGTCCTGTTTTAAAAAGGAATGGTTGGGATATAAGGACCCAAAAGAAGGTAATATAGATGTTCTAAATGTGTATTAAACTAACAGCAGAGGTCTTAGTTCAGGGTTGTCAAGCAAACACACTACCCATCAATTAACCAAACTTTTTTCTTCGAGTAATAAACTAGAACCACACTATTGGTCACATGTAAGATTGTTTATTTTTTTCTTTTCTGATTTTTTTAAACAGACAAAATGTTAGAGCCATTAAAAAGCATTTTCTATTGTCCAGTGATTACAGCTATTATAATAATATTGACTCTGCATAATAAAAAGAAAATTCCAAATGGCTCAAGGTTATCTCTGGGGATTAATTTGAAAGTATTTAACTGGTAGATGTAATCTGGACAGAAACTTAGTATGGATATCAAAGGGCTTCACAATAAAGTTAGCTCACCATTCTTATATACAAAGCCTAATCAGCCTTACAAGTTAAAGAAGACTTTTGTCACAGACAAAGCTTATTTTGACAAGGCCAAATTACGTTCGAAGTAGGTCTTGATACACAGAAAGACTGCTCAGTCCCCAGTGAGTCTAGTGATAATTAACATCTGACTTAACCACTGGGAATGACTTGGAATGTTTTAATTGGTCCACCTTACTTGCCTGCAGCCTTTTCTGTTTTGGGGATGATTTATGCCTCTTCTTGCTTTCAGTTAAATCTCAGCGTGTCTCAGATTTCTGAAGCCACCTTTATCATTTGAGGCCTTAAGGAAAAAATGAATTGTAATTCAGCTTTTATCTTACTTCATGGAGAACAATAGTGTTTCTGTAATAGTAAAGTGAGAGCTGATTAAGAAAGCAGGAATCAGTCTCAAAATAAAGGAAAAGAAGTAGGAATGAGTGAATCTTTAGGTGTCCACTAGTACACATGACTTAGTTCTATCATGTAAAATATATCAGATGAATATATATTTTAATTTAAAAGATTGATACAGGATTGTTCGCAAGATCACTGGGGAGACAAATTGAGATACACTGAAACAGTACAAAGCCATACATTTGCTAAAATCTATCAATATTTGGCACTCCTATAATGAAATAAGACATAAAAATTACTGAATGTTAACTGTATCGCTTATACATTTTTATGGTTGCATACTTAGAGTGAAATCCATGGGAGGGTGGTTACGGAAAACAACGATATCCATTAGGAGTGTAGATCTAATTGCAGGCATTATCAAATGTGGTAAGACTTGCATCTGGACCACCATGGCAATGGAAATAAATATGCAGATGGTTGAAACCAGTCTGCCTGTCAATGAACAATTAAGGCACATTTTCTCAGCTGTCAAAATTTTTTCTACTTATATTGAGGATTCATCTTTGCTAAGTGGTAGACAGGCAAATTAATCTGTTTATCGTTTAAGACTGTATTTTTATAAATTTAGAAAGGTAAACTGTTGTGCTCTGGAAAGTTTTTGTACTAGTTTGTTTGGTCACTCTCTTATTATAAATCATACTGTCCTAATTTCAGATTTATATGTATTATTATATTATGTACGTTATAATATAATATATTAGTATATTATTAATTAAATGTATACATATTCAATAATAACTGCCTTATTTAACATGTATGTACAGGTGCATTTTTTCATATAAATGCCTTTCACATAAACACTAAATTATTATTATGAAGAAGATAGCTCTTTTTTAATTAATTTTTTTTGGAGTATAGTTACTTTTGAAGAAGATAGCTCTTAATTTGGTTTTGAGCTATGTAGCTGTAGACAACATGTTCAGAAAAGAAAATTTTTAAATCTTTTGGATGCAGAGAAAAATGGGCAACAACATATTTTCTTTCCTTTTTTTTTTGTTACTTTCACTGTACACACACGCTCACACACTAATAGAATAGGAGTTCCAGTATTTCTACTATGTAGAGATAGAAATGCCAGAATGAGTAGAAAGTGGAGTTCTGCTGTCACTGAGAGTACTTGAATCTCTAATTCTGAATGAGTTATCTGAGGGCTGCTGGTAAACATAAAGGAGAATTCTTGTCAATCTGATACTTACTTGGATGCACTTATTGTATTTGTAACCTCTGGAGAAAAACCCTTTCAAACAGTGGGCTGATAACATTTATAATTAAGATACTGTGCTTGAAGCTTTGCTTTCATTTAAACTGGACAGAACTATTCTTTTAAGATTTATATGAACACATGGCATTAACATGAAACATATGCAACAAAATCTGTGTAAGGTGAATATACATGAAGTTGAGGTTTAGGAAAAGTTTTATCTTAAATTCCTATGATTCCTCGGTAACTGGTTCCATTTTTATGTGGAAAGAAATCATTCTTTGTTGTATCACATTTACGAGTATGGTGAAGTGCAGTGACATTCCATCACAATGTTATTTTGATATAATAAGAATCAAACTTGTGATATGAAATATGTGAGAACATGTTCCCAAATTACCCACAACCCAGATTCATCTTCAGATAATCAAATGGCTATGAAACAGGAAAAAGAATAGCATTGGAAACCAGATAAAAAAAAATCCTTGTATCTACATATCAAAAGTATAAAGACATTTCTGCCAGCAAAGTACAGGTAAAAATAGATGAATGAAAGGAAAAATGGAGCACATGACCTGTCACAAATCACTTGTAAATTGATAGTGGAATTCATAATTTGAAGGGGTAAGGACTAGATTTTGTCAGGGAAATCAGCAGCCTTTCCAGCAATATTTCTCTGATGCTCATGAGGCCATGTTGAATGGAGATCCTGATGTGCTCATTACTCCAGGCTGCAGCATCTGACAAAAGCAAAGTATTAGCCACAGACAAAGTGAATGTGCACTGACCTTGCTGCTGTTCAGCTACTGCATCCATGCCAGGTGATAAACAGTTGGCTCCAGCTAGAGTCCAGATGCTTCCACAACAAAGGAAAACTACCCATCCTCTGCTTTTTGTCTTCTCTCAATATCTTGCCTATTGTCAGTTCTCTCTAACAACCAAATTGACTGCAGGAAATCTAGATGTTCTCCTTTATGGTAACTTGAAAGAAGAGATGAATGTTTCCTACAATCTCTGGCAGAGCCTATCTCAGTTCACAGTATGAAAGTTAATTTCTCTTCCTGTTAAACATGGAACAAAGAGAAAAATTATCTGACACAAGAAAAAAATGTTGCAGTTCAAAAGAAAGAGCGCAGTATGAAGAAACAACATGTCTCCCTGTGACAAAGAATTATAAAGTCAAGAAAATATATAGAAAATTATAATTTTGTTTATTTGTATTTGAATTCATTAAACTTAATATTACTTCTAAAACAACTCACTGTGTGCCAAGTGCTCTAAAGGGTATTACAAATAACTTTTTATCACTATGATAAATTTTGTTATAATCCCCTTTTCACAGATTTTATTCTTAAGAAAAATATCAAGAGCATATGTTATACAGGAAAATAGTGGTGGCAGACACAAAGAGGGAAGAATCTGAGATCAGAAAAGGATCATGGCTCCTGGGATAATATGTAGCACATAGTAGGAGCTCAACAAATATTTGTTGATTTGAATTTTGTTGACTTTGGAAGAGGATTTCTGATTTTAAATATATATCAGATTGAGTTATTCACATAGAAAGAAAAATCAGTACCAAAATAATAAAGAAGCTCAAAAAGTTCCCATATAATTAAAAATAAATGATAGAGGTAAAAATGAAAATAATGAGAGAAATAAGCATGGGTGAAATATTAACAATTCTTAATAATATTATAAACAGAATGCCAGGATGAAAAATGGAGGAGAAGCAGTGCTAAAGAATTAAGATTTTTTTTAAAAAAGTTGAAGAAAATTTCTGTTTTAATATAAGCATTCACTATATACTAGGTTAAATTGATAATGGCGATGATGATAACTGACATTAAACTACATCAGGCATAACTCTGAGATATTTCAGGTTTGGTTCCAGACTACTGCAAAATCTCAATAAAGTGAATCACATGAATTCGTTGGTTTCCTAGTGCATACAAAAGTTATGTTTATACCAAACTGTAGTCTGTTAAGTGTGCAATAGCATTATGTCTTTAAAAATGTACACACCATAATTAAAAAA
Source organism: Leucopleurus acutus (assembly GCF_964270905.1). Classification (NCBI taxonomy): domain Eukaryota; kingdom Metazoa; phylum Chordata; class Mammalia; order Artiodactyla; family Delphinidae; genus Leucopleurus; species Leucopleurus acutus. Next base: position 7,068,055 of record NC_139146.1, read on the forward strand.
TACTTTATTGCTGAAAAATGCTGGCCATCATCTGACAATGCAGGGCTACCACAACCTTCAATTTGCAAAGCACACAATATCTGTGAAGCACAATGAAGTGAAGGGAAATAAAACAAGGCATGCCTGTAACAATAATGATTAACTTCCAAAGTGCTCTATGTCTATAAACTCACTTAATGTTCACAACTTATTAACCCTAGTAAAGCTTTTTAAAGGAGCACTGTTATCAGCACTTTGCAGAAGCAGAAATTGAAGTGCCGGATGAAAGTTAGAGCCTGGATTCAAACCCACAGAGCTTTTCCCTGAGCCCTTCATTCTAATCACCTCTCTACCAAATTATACTGATGAAAAGAGACCCACATCTTAGTAAAGTAACTGCACCTCAAGAATAACAACAACAAACGCTACACTTATTGAGGCAGAAATATAAAAAACAAACAATACAAAAAAAAACCAACTTGGTGCCTAATAAGATAGACATGAGAATTGTCAGACAAAAATAAGTGCCAAACACAGTGAATCCATTTCCATAGAGTTTTGAGTAAAACAAATTGTGATTCAAATTTTATAGCTAGCCAGGGACAATCTCAAAAAATTTACTTCTTGGAATAAAGAGTAATTCAAAGACATATTTGGAGCCAACAGTGAGGTAAATCAAGATAAGTTATTCAGTAATATGGAATCTTGGTAAAGAAAAGATGAACCAATTGTTAATACAATATAAAAACTGTTAATAGATTCATAAATTACAATGTATATGTCAATATAACATTAGACACAGATGTTACATTATTAATTTAATCATTTATTCCATAATATTTACTGAGAGACAACTAGGTGCTTGGTCCTAGTGATTCAACAATGAATAAAACATATATCCTTCTCTTATGTAACTTACTTTTAATGAAGAGGGTGTGGTCACAATGAAAAAATCAGGTGTGATGAATGCTATGAAGTAAAATAAAGCGGAGAAAGAGAATAAAGAGTGAGGGCAATAAGGAAAGGCCTTTGCGTTAAGGAGACTCTTGAATGGAAGAAATTAAGGGAGTTAGGCTTGCAGCCGTCTGGAGAATGAGCACCCCAGGAGGAAGGGACATTAAGTGCAAAGGACCTGGGGTTGAAGAGTGCCTCGCTGGTTTAAGGGAAAAGAGTGAAGTGAGTGAAAGAAGTGAGTTGGGTTGCAAGATCAGAGAACGAACCAGATTTTTAGGCGAGGAGCTGGCAAACTATAAACCTATAGGTCAAATTCTGCCCACTGCCTTTTTTTTTGTAACAAAAGTTTTTTTTTTTTTTGAACACAGACACATCCATTCATTTGTTCATATTGTCTATGGCTATTTTCATCCTACAATAGCAGAATTGAGTAGTTGCATTTTATGCTTATTGCCCACAAAGCTGGAAATATTTACTGACCTTTACAGAAAATTTTGCCGGAACCTGGTTTATGCCATTGTTAAGTTCTGGACTTTAATATGAGTGAGTAGAGAAGCCATGGAAGGTTTCTGAGCAGAAAACTGATATTACCTGACTTATAAAAGAAACATTATTGACACCATTTAGCAAATGGACTTTACTGAGGCAAGAGAAGGAGAAAGGGAGTAGCTGGTAGTTGGTAGGTTGTTTCCATAATCTAGGAGAAGTTATTCATGACTATGTTGTACACCTGAAACTTAGGTAATATTGTAAATCAACTATACCTCAATTTAAAAAAAGAGAGAAGACTAACAGGGATGAGGTTAAAATAAGCACAGCAATTGGGATCAATATACAATATTTGGGGAGAAATCTAAATGTGTTTGCCTCAGATATTTACTAGATGATTTTCAGCTACTTTGTTGGTACAACAGTGCTGTGTGCCAAGCACTGTTCTGAATGTTGGGAATAGTGTGGTAACGGAACCACACCATCCCTGCCCTCCTGAAGTCCTGATGTGGACAGTTGACACCTAAGCAACAAGTTCCTGATTAAATGCTAGTGAGGGTCTCCTGCGCTCTCCAATATGAAATTACTGGCTCGGTGCCTTGTGCTAGCAAATAATATTGCTAATTCTTCTACAGAGCATTTGTCATTCTTGATTAAGATTATCTATAGCAACATTTGTTTTTGCGCGCATTCTAGGTACTTCCAAACCCCTAGTCTCAGATGAAAACAAGAAGAAAATCTTGAGCATATTCTAAGTTCCTTATGGAAATGGGTTAGCCTACTGCCTGGATTTGGAATCATATTAGGAACTTAACATTTCACAACAGAATGTCAATTCAGCTGCCTGAGTGTCTGAAATGCAAAGCATATGGATCGTTTTATCAACAGCACAAAATATTGGCATTTCAGACACGCATTAAAATGTCAATCATAAATTAACTGTGATGCCAAAAACTTGCTTGAGACATCTGATATTTGAAAGATAGGATCTAAAAGATATATGAAGCATCCATTTCTCTAGTCAGGCAATCAAGAAACTAAAGCTCAAATTTTCATTTAGTTCCAAATTACATGACTTGAAGGAACATGGAATTTGCTCTTTCCCTCACGCCATTATGCCTGTGCTTTCAGAGAATAAAATTTGATGGTTTAATGACTGTATTCATTTATTCACAAATATTTATAAATTTATTTCCAGCCATTATGCCAAATATAATTATAAAGCATGTATTAATAATAAACTTGCTTTTTTATAACAAAAAAGTGTTATAGTCAAGAACCTTAGCTCTGTACTTAAATTAAACATGAGTTTAAATCCCTCCTATCTTACTAATAAGCTGTATCCTGTGAGGTGAATTTTATTGACTTTCAAAACATCAATGTTCTTATTTGTGAAATAGGGATTAAAAACATGTGCTTGTTTCATAGAGCTCTCACAACAATTAAAAAAAAGATATTATAAGTGCTTAGCACTGTATGTGGTACCTAGTAAGTAGCTATTATGATCATGATCATTAAATTCTGATTATCATTAAGGATACTTTTTGTAATTTTTATTTTGGGATAATTGTAGGTTAACATTTAGTTTTAATAAATAAGTCAGAGAAATTCCATATGAACTTTACTCAGTTTCTCCCAGTCTCAATGTCTTTCAGTAACAGGAAATAGACATTGATACATCACTGACCTTATTCAGATTTTTCAAGTTTTATATATACTCATTTTATATATACTCATGTTTAGTTCTATGTAATTGTATCATAGATTTGTATGCCCTAGACCATGGTCAGGATAATTGCATCGTAGGGATTCCTCTTGCTACCCTTTTAAAGTGAGAGCTCTCTCCCTCCCTCTTCCTCTCCCTCATACCCGGTAACCACTTATCTGTTCTCTATCTTTATAATTCTGTCATTTCAAGGATATTATATATCAATCCTAATCTCCCAGTTCTTCCCACCCTCCCTTTCCCCCTACCATGTGTAAAATACATAGCTAGTGGGAACCTGCTGTATAGCACAGGGAGCTCAGCTCGGTGCTCTGTGATGACCTAGATGGGTGAGATGGTGGATGGTGGGGGGAGGGAGGTCCAAGAGGGAGGGGATATATGTATACATATAGCTGATTCACTTAGTTGTACAGCAGGAACTAACACAACATTGTAAAGCAACTATACTCCAATTTTAAAAAAAGAATGTTACATAAATATGATACATAACCTTTTGAGTTTTTTTCATCACTCAGCGTAACTCTTTTAAGATCCATCTAAATTTTCACATATATGGGTCGTCTGTTCCTTTTTAAGACTGAGTAGTAGTCCATGGAATAGACGAACTGTAGCACTATGTTTAACTCTCCATCCATTTAAATAATTTAGTTGTTTCCAGATTTGGACTATTAAAAATAAAGCTGCAATGAACATTTGTCTACAGGTTTTGATTGAACATAAATTTTCATTTCTCTGGAATAAATGTCCAAAAGTGAAACTGCTTGGTCATATGGTAAGTAAATGTTTCGTTTTTTAAGTAACTGTCTTACTTTTTCCAGAATAGATGTCCAGTTTTACATTCCCACCAGCAACGTATCAGGGATCTAATTCCTGGACATCCTTGATTGCATATGATGTAATCACTATACTTTTTTGTAGCCATTCTTATTGGTGTGTAGTAAATATTGTTGTTTTAATTTGTATTTTCCTTATGACTAACAATACTGAATATATTTTCATATGCTTATCTGATACCTGTATACCCTCTTCAGTTAAATAACTGTTTTGTCTTCTGCCCATTTTCTAATTGGATCATTTGTTTCTTCACTGCTAACTAGAGGGCTCTTTACATATTCTAGATACAATTCTTTTCTTGAATATGTTACTTGCAAGTATCTTTTTCTCAGTTTGTAGCTCGATTTTTATCCTCTTTACAGAATCTTTTACAGAGAAAAGTTTTTTTTTTTTAATTTTGATGAGGTCCAATTTATCAATTTTTCCTTTTGTGGATTGTGCTTGTGGTAACAAGTCTAAGAACTTGCCACCTAGCCTTAGGTCCCAAAGAATTTCTTTTACATGTTTTTCTAAAAGTTCTACAGTTTTAGTGTTGCATGTAAGTTGATAATACATTTTGAGTTAATTTTTGTGTTACAGTGTGATATTTGGTTTGAGATTCTTTTTTGTCTTTTTTTTTTTGGCCTGTATAAATGTCCGATTGCTTCAACACTGAAAATATACTTTACTTTGTCCATTGAATTGCTTTTGCATTTTTGTTGGTGTCAGGCACATATCTGTGGGTCGACATCTCAGTTCTCTATTCTGTTTCACTGATCTATGGGACTCTCCTCCACCAATACCCCACTGTCATCATTATAGTCACTAAATAAGTCCTAACACCAGACAGAGTGATTCCTCACACTTTAATCCCACTTATCAAAACCTTTTTTTTTTAATAAATTTATTTATTTATTTCTGGCTGCATTGGGTCTTCATTGCTGCAAGTGGGCTTTCTCTAGTGGTGGAGAGCAGGGGCTACTCTTCCTCTCAGTGCACGGGCTTCTCATTATGGTGGCTTCTCTTGTTGCGGAGCACTGGCTTTAGGCACGTGGGCTTCAGTAGTCGTGGCTTGTGAGCTCTAGAGCGCAAGCTCAGTAGTTGTGGCCACGAGCTTAGTTCCTCCATGGCATGTGGGATCTTCCCAGACCACGGCTTGAACCCATGTCCTCTGCATTGGCAGGTGGATTTTTAACCACTGCGCCACCCGGGAAGTCTTCAAAACTTATTTTTTAGCTCTTCTAGGTCTTGTGTCTTCCCATATGAATTTTGAAATAAGCTTTCCTAGGCTGTAAAATCACTTACTTTAATGCATTTTGATAGAAATTGCATTACAGTGCTGGGTTAATTTGGAGAAAATTAACATCTTTATCGTGTTGAGTCTTCAAACCGCAAATGTAGTTTGTCTCTACATTTATTTATCTAGGTCTTCTTTGACCAGAATTTTGTAACTTTCAAGATACAAATTCTGGGGCTATTTTATTAGCTTTGTATCTGTTTCCTTTTTTGTTAAAGCAATTGTAAATGGCATTTTTTTGTTTGTTTGGTTTTTGGTTTTAATGGGGTTTTTTTTAACAATCAATATTGTTAAAATGACCATACAAACCAAAGCAATCCACAGATTCATTGCAATCCCTATCAAATTACCAATGACACTTTTTCACAGAACTAGAACAAAACTTTTTTAATTTGTAAGGAAACACAAAAGACCCTGAATAGCCAAAGCAACCTTGAGAAGGAAAAATGAAGCTGGAGGAATTAGGCTCCCTGGCTTCAGATAATACTACAAATCTAGTCATCCAAACAGTTTGGTACTGGCACAAACATAGACAAATAGATCAATAGAACAGGATAGAAAGCTCAGAAATAAACCCACTCACTTATGGTCAATTAATCTATGACAAAGGAGGTAAAGAATGTACATTGTAGAAATGTACATTAAGTCATGCTGGGAAAACTGGACAACTACATGTAAAAGAATGAAATTAGAACATTCTCTAACACCATATACAAAAATAAACTCTAAATGGATTAAAGAGCTAAATGTAAGATCAAACACTCTAAAACTCCTAGAGGAAAACATAGGCAGAACACTTTTGACATAAATCGCAGCAATATTTTTTTGGATCTGTCTCCTAGAGTAATGGAAATAAAAACAAAAATAAACAAATGGGACCTAATTAGGCTTAAAAGCTTTTGAACAACAAAGGAAACCATAAAGAAAACAAAAAGACAACCTATGGAATTGGAGAAAATGTTTGCAAATGATGTGACCTACAAGGTGTTAATCTCCAAAATATACAAACAGCTCATACAGCTCAATATCAAGAAACAAACAGGGCTTCCCTGGTGGCGCAGTGGTTGAGAGTCCGCCTGCCGATGCAGGGGACACGGGTTCGTGTCCTGGTCCGGGAAGATCCCACATGCCGTGGAGCGGCTGGGCCCGTGAGCCATGGCCGCTGAGCCTGCACGTCCGGAGCCTGTGCTCCACAACGGGAGAGGCCACAACGTTCCGCAAAAAAACAAACAAACAAAAAAACGGCCCAATCAAAAAATGGGCAAAAGATCTAGATAGACATTTCTCCAACGAAGACATACAAATGGCTAACAGGCACATGAAAAAATGCCCAACATCACTTATTATTAGAGAAATGCAAATCAAAACTACAATGAGGTACCACCGCACACTGGTCAGAATGGCCATCGTGAAAAAGTCTACAAGTAATAAGTGCTGGAGAGGGTGGAGAAAAGGGAACCCTCCTACAGTGTTGGTGGGAATGAAAATTGGTGCAGCCACTATGGAGAACAGTATGGAGGTTCCTTTAAAAACTAAAAATAGAGTTACCGTATCATCCAGAAATCTCACTCCTGGGCATATATCCAGCTTTTGTTTGTTTTTTAATTTCAGTTTCCACATGTCTTTTGTAGTGTATAGAAATGTGATTTATATATTGATTGTATATCCTGCAACCTTACTGAACTCACTGCTTAGTTCTAAGAGTACTTCATAAAATATGGACAGTTTACTTCTTCCTTAAAATTAATATACCTTTTATTTCCTTTTCTTGCCTTAAAGTGCTTTCAGCAGTATGTTGAATAAAACTGGTGGAAGTTAATATCCTTGCCTTTTTCCTGGATTTGTTGGGAAAGTATTCAGTCTTTTACCATTAAGTAGGATGTTCTCTGTAGATTTTTTGTGGATGCTATTTTTTTTTTTGGATTTCTATTGTTTTATTGAGGTATAGTTAATTTACAATGTTGTGTTAGTTCAAGTGTACAACAAAGTGATTCAGATATATATATATATGTATATACATACATATATATATTCTTTTTCAGATTCTTTTCCATTATAGGTTATTACAAGATATTGAGTATAGTTCCCTGTGCTATACAGTAGGCCCTTGTTGTTACCTGTTTTATATATAGTAGTGTATATGTGTTAATCCCAAACTCCTAATTTATCTCCCCCGCCCCGACTTGCTATCCCCTTTGGTAACCATAAGTTCCATTTATGTGGATGCTTTTGAATCAAGTTGAGGAAGTATATCGGTTTGCTGGAGCTGCCACAGCAAAGTACCACAAACTGGGTGCTTTAAACCACAAAAATTTATTTCCTTACAGTTCTGGAGACTAGAGGTCCAAGACCAAGGTGGTGGTAGAGTTTCTTTCTTCTGAGGCCTCTCTCCTTGACTTGTAGAAGGCTGTCTTCTCCCTGTGTCTTCACATGGTCTCTCCTCTGTATGTGTCTGTGTCCTAATCTCCTCTTGTAAGGACACCAGTTATGTTGGATTAGGGCCCACCCCAATGACCTCATTTAACCTTAATTATCTCTTCAAAGACCCTATCTCCAAATAGTCACATTTAGAGGTACTAGGGTTAGGATTTCAATATATGAATTTGAAGGGTTGGGAGAGAGACACAATTTAGCCCATAACAGGAAGTTCCTGTCTCTTCCTTGTTTGCTATGAATTTTTATCATAAATGAGTGTTGAATTTTGTCAAATCTTCTTTTCTGGATCAGTTGATATGACTATGTATGTTGTGGATTGAAATGAATTATGTTTTAATGTTGAACCAGCCTTGCATACCTGGAATAAATCCATTTTGGTCAAAGCATATAATTCTTTTCATACATTGCTAGATTCAACTTGCTAATACTTTATTGAGAATTTTTACACCTAAGTTCATGAGAGATATTGGTCTGTAATATTCTTTTTTTGTATTCTGTCTACTTTTGATATCAAGGTAAGAGTAGACTCATAGAATTCATTGGAAAATATTCCCCCATCTTCTGTTTTCTAGAAGACATTGCATAAAATTGTGTTAATTACTTGATAGAATTCTCCAGTGAAATCATCTTAGGCTGAAGATTTCTTTTCTGGGAAATTTTAAATTAAAAATTTAATTTCTCATTGGTTTTAGGACTATTCAGATTTTCTATGTTATATTTTTGAGTTTAGTAAGTTGTCATCTTGGGACCCTTTCTTCTAAATTGTATATTTTATGAGTGTAAAATTACTGACAGTAATTCTTCATTATCCTTTTGATACTGGCAGGGACTGTCATGGATATTCCTGGTTTTCTCCCTAATATTAATATAAAATATAAAAAAGACATTATATTAATATATAATATAAAAAATAATATTTTTCCCTAATTTCAGTCTTTTCTCTTTTTATCTGTGTCCATTTTCCTGAGCTTTTTCAATTTCATTGATTTTATTTTTAAAGAACCAGCTTTTAGCTTCATTGATTTTTCTATTGTTTCCTCTTAAAAATTGAAACTTTTATTGATTTTTGCCCTAATCCCTATTATTTCCTTCCTTTGGCTTGCTTCATGTTTATTTTATACTAAAAATTTTTTTTTTCCTGAAGGGAGAATATAGGTCATTGATTTGAGACCTTTCCTTGTTTCTAATGTAAGCATTTAGTGCTATAAATTTCCCTCTTAGCACTGTGTTAGTTGAATTACACATATTTTGATATCATGTATTTTCATTTTCATTCATTTCTACATGTATTTTTAAAACTTTCTTTCGACACTTTCCGTTAGACCTGTAGATTAATTAGAAGTGTGTTTTTCATTGTCATATGTTTGGAGATTTCCTCTTGTCCTTCAGTTATTGATTTCTACTTTGATTCCATTATAGTCAGAGAACATAATCTGCATAATTTTAGTTCTCAGGTTTGTTGAGGTTTGTTTTATGGCCCATGATATGGTCTATCTTGGTGAATATTTTTTGAAAAAAATGTATATTCTGCTGGTGTTGGCTGGAGTGTTCTGTGTGTCAGTTAGATCCTGGTGGTTGTGTGTAATCCATTTTTTCTATATCCTTTATGATTTTCTGTTCAGTAGTTCTATCAGTTACCAAGAAGGGGGTGTTGGAGTCCCTGACTGTGATTGTGGGTTTGTCTATTTCTTTTATCAAGTTTATCTGTTTTGCTGTGTATTTTTAGGTTCTGTTGTCTGGTGCATACACAATTTAATATTGTTATGTCTTTATGATTGATTGATCCTTTTATCATTATAAAAATACATTTTAATGGTAATTATTAATCTTGTCTTGTATATATTTTAAGGGATCTTAGGGAATGTAATCTACATAAATTAATAATTAAATAGAGAAGGTTCAAACCCCAGTGCACTAGTTAAGACAGGTTATTTTAACTTTAGCCAAAGTAACTGGAAATACATTTTTTGGTGTAACATAATAAGACACCAAAAAAATAGACTCTTATTCCTTGTGCAAAGAATTTTATATAGTAAATATCTAGCTTGTTCATTCATAAATTAATAAAATTAGTCTTGTGTGTGTGTTGGTGCATATGTGTACATATATTGAGCAGCTATTGAATAAGAAAGGTCTGCTTACTATGCATATAGAAAATGATAGGCACACTTGCAGTGTGATTGTGATATTACCTAACAAATTCTTCTAACTAAGCTATCAGTAAACTCCTTGGCTATAAATGGCAAGAGATAAGCAAAAGATAAAACAACTCTGGTTATAATCTGAGCCTCTCATCTTTTTTTTTCCCTGAAATTTTATTTTATTGAGATACAATTAACATACAGCACTGTATAAGTTTAAGGTATACATAATGATTTGACTTACATATATTGTGATTAACACAATGAGCTTAGTTAACATCCACCATATCATCTAGATCCAAAGAAAAAAAAAAAGAGGCATTTTTTTCTTCTGATGAGAACTCTTAGAATCTACTCTCTTAACAACTTTCATATATACCATACTGAGCCTCTCATCTTTATGTTTCATGATGATATTAAGTAATCAGCTAATACCTGTAATAATTATGTTGTCAGTTTTTATAAAATTTACTTCAAGCCTTACATTTTCCTTTTTTCCACTAATGGATGCAAACAAACAAATAAACTAGTATGAGTAAAATGGTAGGGACTAAGCATCTTGCTTCTAGATTTAATGTTTTAATGGCATGTGTCACAGTGATAGAAAAAGAGGTTTGTTACATTTTATAAGATGGAACTAGTTGCTGTAAGAAAAGAGTAATGCTTCTATCTAAAACCATGTATTAGTTTTGAACAGTCATTGCTTTTAGATGGAATCTTTTACAAATTTCTGTGGGTTTTTTTTTTTTTTTTTTGGCGGTACGCGGGCCTCTCACTGTTGTGGCCTCTCCCGCCACGGAGCACAGGCTCCGGACGTGCAGGCCCAGCGGCCATAGCTCACAGGCCCAGCCGCTACGCAGCATGTGGGATCCTCCCAGACCGGGGCATGAACCCGCGTCCCGTGCATCGGCAGGCGGACTCCCAACCACTGCGCCACCAGGGAAGCCCCAAATTCTGTGTTTTAGGTTTTTTTTTAATTTCAATTTTAAAAACCAATTTGTTTAATTTATTCTACAGATTACCAATTACATCTTCACAAACTTGAAAATGCAGAAGGTGATTTGTATTGGTGATTATGGTGATCACATAGAAGTCCCCAGGGCCACTTCAGTTTATCTTGATTTATTACAGAGACAAATAAATGGCTGAATGGTATAGAATCAGATCAGCATCAGGACCAACATTGTCCTATTCACTTGTAACCACGAATTGAGTGTGTATCTGTGTGTACCTGTACCACCATCTTCATAGTTTAAAAACTTTGTTTTAAAGTAGTGAGACTTTTCAGCACAACAATCCTCCATCCTCCTCTTAGACCTCTTCCCTTCAGTGATTCTGTATGGCGCCTTGTACATTCTACGCAATACTTTCCATGGAATGATCTGAAACCATGCTACCTTATATTTGACTTTTGGTGTGTCAGTCAGTAGATAACCTGTATACATGAGATATTCAGTAAATACTTGGTACTATGGTAGTTGAAGTTTTATATCTATACCTATATTTGCATTGATATCTATATCAGGCTCAGAGTGAGAGACTTGTGTGGTGATACCTGAAAGGGGAAGAAATCCAGTTCTTATTTTCAGAATCTTTTTGTATCTAGGACTGATTTCCAAGAACACTGTGGCTTAGGTCAAAACCACTTGAGCTGTAGAAGCTGAAAAATAAAATTAATCTGTGTCTAATACTTCTTATAGAGTTTAAAATGCCATATTAAAAGTTTCTGACAATTAGAATAAAACATAAAATGACAGTATGATTTGTGGGACTCTACAGCACCAGCTGCCCACGAACAGTCTCTAATAATCAGCAGGAAGGGAATGAATCTTGACCTTGGTTAGTTAACTCAATATCAGAAACTAAATTTCAAATTTCCTTTGAACACCCATTGTCGACTCAGTAAATTTTGGTCACTGCCTAACAGGTTCTGTATGAGATGAGAAGGTAAATAAGTTTGTATTAGCTATCTCTTGTCACACAAGAAATGACTCCCCAAAATTGGTGGCTTAAAACGATGAATATTGGTTATTTCACAGTTTTTGTGAGTAAGGCATCAGGGTGTAACTTATCTGGGTCCTCTACCTCAAGGTCTCCCAGAAGACTCCAATCATGGTGTAGGCTGGGGCTGTGGTCACATCTGAAGATGTGACTGGGAGAGGACTTGCTCCAAGCTTATGCATGTGCATACTGACAGGATTCAGTTCTTCACCAACTGTTGGTTGAAAGTCCTCCCTAATTCTTTGTCATGAAGGCCTCTTTATAGCATGGATGAAAACACGGGAGACAGCTGGATTCCCTGTGAGTGAGTGAGCAAGAGAGGGCATCCAAGGCTGATCCCTCTTTTTATAACCCAATCTTGGAAATACTGTCCCATCACTTTTGTTTCATTCTATTCAAGTCACTAGGTTTAGGCCACACTCAAGGGGAGAGGGTTATAAGAGGGCATGATAAAAAAGAGGGAGGGGTTATTGGGAGTCATATTAGAGGCTACCTACCACAAGGGCATTGTTGTCAATGCTGATGTAAACAAATTACTTACTTTAAAACTCCATTTGATTTTTTTCTCTCATACTTGTAATTAAAGAAAATACATGTAAATGAATAGGAGAACAGACACACCCTGAAGATAATCCTGTTTTGTCAATATAGGTAGCTGTGGGGTAGGGTGGGAAACTAACCATATGAAACAAGAAGATCAATCAACTTAAATGCTACAGGTGTACACTTCTTCACATTCAGAATAGCCATTTCAATTAAATATTTTAAAATGTTAGCAGATTCCATGAGCATTTAAGATTATTTAAAATTCAACAAAAAAAATCCATCTTGGAATTCCTGACTTTTTAATAATTTTGATAGCATTGATTTTTCCAGTATTGGGGTGAAAGATATCCAGTTTCCATGTTTTGTCTTTATACCAAATTGTTGCACAAAGTGAAGTCAACATCAGACCAAAAAAAGATAAAATGGCTTTGCGTAAAATGATAGGGGATTATTTCATTAGTAAAGAACCACATTTACACACTTCAGAAAATCAAGGTGGTGTTAATTTGTTTTTAATTTTTATTTTGTTGTTGTTTGCTGTTAGTTCTTAGATAAAGCATAACATTTTTCCCCTGAAAGGGCCCCTGTTTTTAGTTTAGTTAATTAGAATGCCAATTTATTTTATTAACAGAGTCCACTAAGATAGAATATAACCATAATTACAAATACCAGGTGATTGTGATACCTTCTTTCTTTCTATGACTTCAGATTTTGGAATCCAAAATTACATTGTATTGATTTTTTTTGTAAATCTCTTATTGTTGTTGTATGCAATATTGAACCACTGAATCCCTTCCCTGCTGTGCAATTAAATGTGTAACCATTGTCTCGTAATGAATATGCTGCCTAACAATGGACTCCTTTATAAACACAACAATAACATTTTGAATTTCATCGTTATGAAAGATTAGAAAAGTAGAATTTAATTCCCAGGGTTTTAAATGTTAATACAATACTAGCTAAAATATTTACATTTTCAGTGCCAGTTTAATTAAGCATATTCATTGTCTTGAATCAGAACATAATTTGCACTGGGTTTAAATATTTCAGCGTTATGTTTGTACAGAGTTTGAACACTGTCACAGAGGTCCTGAGAGTTAATTTTAAACACCAGCAAATGAGTCATTTTAAGCTAACCCAAGCTTAAAATGCATTGCAACACAGCTTTACATTTCCTGACAAATTGAATTCCAGCCAGGTGTCACTCTTTAGAATCCCCAAGGTTTATCTCTGCCCTTTTTGCTCTGGCATATGCTTTTGACATACCCAGAAAATTGTGTGATAGAAACCTGTGGAGTGGTAATACCCTCTACAGCAGGGGTCAGCTGTAAAGAACTGTTAATGAGACCTCCCATAAGCAAAGCATTCTCAACAGTGACTGTGGCGGAGGAAACAAAAAGAGATATGATCTGCTATTATATATTGCATACAGTGCAAGATTCTCTTATAACCCATTCTTAAGAATGTTTTTCCAAAAAGTGAAAACAAGCTGATTTTTCTGTCCATCTCTCCCATGGGAAAGTTATTTGACCTTTTTAAAATTTTTATTTTTCCTTTCAATTTGAGAAGTATCCAATATTTTCTTTTATTGATGTTTCACAATGGGTATGTCATCTACTGTCTATCTTCATTAAAAATACATGTCACTCTTTGAAGACATGTACCAGAGCACTTGAACTGAAATCAATTAATATTTAAATAACTTGCAGTCAACTGTTCCTAGTGGATCCCACCCTGTAGGTTTTTCTGGAGTGAGAATAATGAAGAACAGGAAAGGGAATAACTACTCACAATAAGTAAAAACGATCAAGTAAAAATGAAGTTGGATGTTCAGCCCATAAATTCTTCTTAAAATGAAATCTGCTGGAAATGCAATATTATGTTTCAAGAGAAGCACTGAGGTCATATTACTTACATTAATCCACAAGAAATAAACAGGATATGCTGGTACATGAGGCAGGAATTAAGGCTATGACTTGATGACCTGGATAACCATTTAGTGGTTATCTATTAGCTAATTTGTTTAGATGTGATATTTGATGATTATTTCTCATTTGTATCTTTGTTGACATTTAATGTTATGTTTATTTATGTTATAGATAACCACCCTTCAAATAATGCATTCATTAATACACAAAACTTCAGAATTAAGTTAAGCTCAAACCCAACAAGTGAGAGAGTATCCAAGACATCTAGCATGTTGCAGTATGCTTCGAATTTCTTGACCCTGACACAAGTTTTCTCAAGTTTGTTGGGTGTAAATAGCACACACATAGATTTTTTAATATTAGCATACCATATACGAAGATATAATTCCTTATTACATTAAATTTAAAACTAACTAGGGAAAAATGCCTCTTTAGCTTTTTACAAAATATGCTTAATAATATTGTAAAGCTGTGTATATCTGTAATCTATTTGTGTCTGTCTCACTGACCCCAATATGAATAAATGGGATAAAATGCAGTGAAATAAGATAAAGGATTAGTGCGTAAGTCACCGCATACATAAGCTCTACTGACTTATGGAGTATAGCTACCCAAAGATTGCACTGTTTCTTCTTCCCATATCACAGTCTCCTTAACTATTCTAACCTGCCTTTCTGTCCAGTCTTAACTCAAGTTCAAGGACTCAGAATGAAAGAATTTTCACTTACAGGCCTCCCTCTCCTTGCCCCATCCTAATTCTAAGATGATAATACTTATGAGCCCAAGAGGCTGTATTAAATGTGACAAGTTAGTGTGTGTGTATGTGTGTGTGTGTGTGTGTGTGTGTGTGTGTGTGCAATGATATCATTCTATCTGTGTTTTCAATGACTTACATATAGGAACAGTGCCTTAGAAATTTACCCTTTCAGGAAAAAATGAAGTTCTTTTTTGTAATTTTTATAATTCCTCAATAGGTAAAACAATCTCACTTACTTTGATTAGATGAGTTTTGAATAGATTTAGGCAATCCCGACTCTCAAATACCCCTTTTCTGAGTTTCCCTGTAGCTTTGATGTGCCAGGTGATGTACCGTGAAAAAAGTCCACCATGGATGAAACCCAGCTCCTGCATTTCCATAGGGAGGATTTCCATAGGGAGGGATGGACATGTGCATAACTCTGTGGGGTTAAGTGTTGGTGTTCCTGGCTCTCGTCCCCTTACAGTCCTCTAAGTGTCTTTATGGAGTCTCAAAATGAACACCATGAATAAATTTCCAAAAGTTCAAACCTAAGAAAGAAGTGTTAAATGGTAAAGAAGATTAGGTGGATGCAGTCTGGTGATATTTTGTAAACCATTGGCTGACTAAAACCTTATTTTTTCCTGTCTTGAGAAATAATTAACATACATCACTGTATAAGTTTAAGGTGTACAGCCTGATGGTTTGAGTTACATACATTATGTAATGATTACCACAAAGGTTTTGTTAATATCCATTGTCTCATATCGATACAATAAAAGAAAAAAAAATCTTCTTGTGATGAGAACTCTTAGGATCCACTCTCTTAACAACTCCCCTATAAACCATACAGCAGTGGTAACTGTGGTCATCATGTTCTATATTATATTTCTGGTACTTATTTATCTTAAAAATGGAATATTGTACCTTTTAACCACCTTCCTCCACTTCTCCCTCCCACCCCTTGCCTCTGGTGACCGCTAATCTAATCTCTTTTTCTATGATTTGGGAGTTTTGTTTTTGTGTTTTTTTAGATTTCACATGTAAGTGGCATCATACAGTATTTGTCTTTCTCAGTCTGACTTATTTCACTTAGCATAATGTCTTCAAGGGCCATCTATTTTGTCACAAATGGTAAGAGTTCCCTGTTTCTTGTTTTTGGGGTTTTGTGTGTGTGTGGCTGAATGGTATTTCATTGTATGTATACACCACATCTTCTTTATCCATTCATCCATCAGTGGGTATTTAGGTTGTTCTTGGCTATTGTAAATAATGCTCCTATGCACATGAGGGTGCAGATATATTTTTGAGTTAGTGTTTTCATTTCCTTTGGATATATTTCCCAGACGTGGAATTGCTGGATCATATAGCAGTTCTATTTTAATTTTTGAGTAGTCTCCATTGTGTTTTTCATACTGGTTGTCCCAATTTACAATCTGCCCAACAGTGCACAAGAGTTCCCTTTTCTATACATCCACACTAACATTTATCTCTTGTCTTTTTTATAGTAGCCGTTCTAACAGATGTGAGATTATATTCATTGTGGTTTTAATTTGCATTTCCCTAGTGACTAGTGATGTCGAGCATCTTTTCCTTTACTTGTTGGCCACTTATATATCTTCTTTGGAAAAGGTCTAGTCAGGTCTTTTGCCCATTTTTTTATTGGATTTGTTTTGTTATTGAGTTGTATGAGTTTTTTGTATATTGTGGATATTAACCCCTTATCAGATATATGTTTACAAGTAATTTTTTCCCATTCTTTAGGTTGTATTTTCACTTTGTTGATGGTTTCTTTTTCGGTATAGAAGATTCTTAGTTTGATTAAGTCCCACTTGTGTTTTTGTTTTGTTTTTGTTTTGTTGCTTTGATTTAGGTACGATTTCCAAAAAGTCATTACCAAAACTCATGTGACAGGAGTTTTTTTCCTGTTTTTTTTCCTAGGAGTTTCATGGTTTCAGGTCTTACATTTAAGTCTTTAATCCACTTAGAGTTAATTTTTGTGCATGGTGTAAGATCCAAAACCTATTTTTAACTTTTGGAACAGCTTTTAACTGAAAGTAGGAAGCACAGGGGTCACCAAACACACAAAACACACAGGAGTCACTTCAGTGGTTCGTCATCTTTTTGTTTGTTTTACGTGACCCTTTGACAGCATGAATCATTCCACTGAACACTTGTATACAAACAATTACATGAACTAAAGATTCTCAACATGTCCTTTACTGAAAAACAGCAAATGAAAGTTATAGTGACATGAACTATGTGGAGATTGTTAAAATAGTAATGGAGTGGAAGGAGATGCTAGTAGTATTATCCAACATGTGGGATGATTACATAATATTTAAAATATAACATTTAAAACATTGATTAAATTTTATCCTACATTGAATTTATATTATTCAGTTGTTGCAATTTAGCCTGTACATAGGTACAATGGGATAACATCAAAGGAATCTGTTTAATTGCTCATGTACTTGCATTTCCGTATAGTTGTCAAAGCATAAAGTCCTTAAGTGAATAATTACCACAGAACTAATAAAAAGAAACACAGATTGGTTCAGTTATTTGCTATTTTGCTTTACATTAGTTAATTAATATCTCCTGATACATATATGTATCTATTTATACTCATTTATAGTCATGAATTAAAATGCTTTTGAAATGTCTATAGCAAATGTATTAATATTTGAGCTGCAACCAACTTAAGAAATGTATTAAAACCCAGTGAGAATTTAGGTTAACATTCCAGATGACATATCCTACAAGATTTAGGAATTTTATTCTATATCACATTAAATTGAAGTTCTCATTTAGAGTTTATTGGATTATAATCCAAACAAATAACCTAGTATTTTTATTTTCTGTGTATAATAAGGTTTGTATTATACCAACTATGTATACTTCCAGGGCTTCCTCTATCCTTTTAAAAACAAGAAAGGCTGACAATCTTTACTCCTTGAGTTATAGACCTGAAGATGAAGCACTGAAAGCCTCCAAAGGGGAAAACCTCCCTTGGTTAACACAGCTTCTCCCATAACTGTTCTAAAGTTGTACCTTTCACTCTGGGGCAGTGGCAAATGAACCTCTCCATGGTCCTTTCTCCAGTAATGACAGATCCCAAGGTTTTGGACTTGATTCCTGATGACTTAACCTAAATTTTGGAGCAAAGAGAAAAATCTTAAAATCATGTTTGCAGGACATATATTAAGTTAATCGTGAATATCTTTTAAGTCAGTGATCCCCATTCTAACAATTCCCCTATAAAAAATGAATTGAAAATACATAAAATGTTTTAGATGGGAATGTAAATTGGTTCAGCCGCTGTGAAAACAGTATGGAGGTTCCTCAAAATAATAAAAGAAGAACAACTATATTTCAAGGTATATATCCAAAGGAAATGAAAACAGAATATTGAAGAGATATCTGCACTCCCATGTTCATTGCAGCAATTTTCACAATAGTCAAGACATGGAAATAACCTAAGTTGTTCATCAATGGATGAGTGAATAAAGAAGACATGGTGTGTGTATATGTGTGTATATATATATATATATATATATATATATATATATATATATAAAATGGAATGTTATTCAGCCACAAGAAAGAAGGAAATATGGACATTTGAGACAATATGGATGGATCTTGAGGAAATTTTGCTAAGTGAAATAAGCCAGACAGAGAAAGACAAATACTGCATGGTATTATATGTGGAATCTTAAAAAAATAATAAAATAAAAAAGAAGTCATATTTATAGAATCACAGGGTAGAAAAGTAGTTTCCAGGGGCTGGCAGGGAGGAGGAAGGAAAACAGAAAGAGACTAGTAAAAAGGTAATACAAGCTTTCAGCTATAAGATGAATAAGGTCTAAAGATCTAATGTAAAACATGGTGACTATAGTTGATAACACTGTACTATATAATTGAAATTTGCTAAGACTGTAGAACTTAAATGTTATCAACAGTGGAAACATAAATAGGTAGTGATATGTTAATGAATTAAATGGGAATTATTTCACAATGTATACATATATCAAATCACCATGACACCACAAATATCTTACAATTTCATGTCAAATTTAACTCAATAAGCTGTAAAAAAGCTTTATATTATATGATTTCCATATTATTTATAATAAAAGTTAAAATAAGTTGTGTACCAAAAATTAATGATATATTATGGTTGAAATAAAATATTTATAGAGGCTAATACAATGAAAAATGCTTATGTTAGATCAGATTAAATTAACAATTAGCATGAACATTAAAAAAATAGTTGTTTTCTTAAAGCAACAGTAAATATTGAAGACATTTACTTTCCACTTATTATAAAGTTGAAAAACAATGTTATGTGGCTAATACACATTTTGTTTTCTGAATTGTGACCAAGAAGGGTTATTTTCAAAAGAATCTTTACCACCATATATCAGGGCCAATTTAGATATAGGTAGCATAAAAGATAATAACCCTAAAGTGTGATATTCATATTTCCTTTCACCCTCACAATGTCATTATGAATGAAAAGTTATTTTTAATTCTAGGTTTAAAAGGATGTTTAAGTTATTATAAGAAGTAGTGCATGGATTTAAATCAATGTTGTGTATAAAGATAGAAGTTCAGTGGATTTGGTTATTCAGTGTTTTAGAATATGGACATACACAAAAAGAAATTTAAGATCATAGACTTAAGAGATAACGAGAAAGATGGAGAAAGAGAGAAAATGACAAAGAAGAGAGGGAAAAATATGTGTGTGTATATATACATATATATACACATTAAAACATAAAACAAAAACATCTAAAAAAAGAAATAATGTGGTTCTTATCAAAGGTTTAAGTACCATTTGGAGCATGAAACATATTTAGGGAAAATGTGGGAGTTTGTTAAAGGAAAATTAAATTTTAAGCAAGTTTTCAAAAAACTCTTTCTGATGAGGCAACCTATTTGATTAAGGATTCAGGGGTAGGAACATTAAAGCTAGGTAGTTCAAAGCACTCAGACTCTCTCAGAGTGGCTTTGCTCTGAGAGCAAGCACAGAATTTATTTGATGCACCCTTTCCTTCTCCAGTGTCTGCAATTTGCGTTCTAAATGAAAGACAGGAAACATACACATCAAGATCTTTTTTTGGAACAAAGTGTGGAATACAAATTACGTAGCTTAAAATTGTTTAAGTGCTTGATTTCTATTTTCCCCTCAATTTTTATGTTTTCTGTTGCCTTATGAGAATGAAGAATTTCTATCAGTTAAAAAGAGAAGTGCTTGTTTTGGATGTGAAGAATTTCAAAAGAATAAGATATCAAAGGACTGCATTATCACATAATCAGGGGGTGGGGATGGTACCTTCAATACAGCACCAACTGCTTTGCCTTTTCTTACAAGAAAGAAGTTACGGATGAACAAATGGCTACTTTCTCAGCAGCTCCGTTAGATGCTTAGGTGCTAATGTTTCTAAATGAAAGGGGTAGAAGTGCCACAGCTCTTTTAGGGACATTAGTGCTCAAAGAAGCTAGTGTATTATTAGCTTTTACATGACTCACTTTTAAAATAGCTAGTCATTAACCAAGACTTACTTTGGGGTTTTCCTTTTTTAAAAGCACTTTTGGCTTCTAAAGCTAAATGCTTTGTTTCTGGGAGTCCCAGAAAATATATTTGTTGTTACTGTAAAAGAATAGAATACTGGAACTTTGAGCAGTGTATCAGTGATATTTTCCCCCTATAGAAAACCCGTGAGAAATGTGTTGCACTATCGTAAGACCACCTGAAAAATAGCAGTATTGTTTGGTTTATAATAAATACAGGGATCTAAATAGAATTTTACCCGTGTATTGTCTTAACTTAATGACCAAGTATTTTTATAATCCTCATTTTAGAATGTGATGACTCTATTATGATCTGGGGTAGGTATTTATTACTTTTTGTTTTGTTTTGTTTTTAATTTGTTTTTAATAAGGAATTGCAAAATCTTGTAGGTGCTGATCGTTTGACCAGTAGGTGGCAGCATAGCTCTTTGGTTGCTCGGAAGAAATGTTCTCTAAAGTAGTCAAAAGAACTCTTCTTTCGGTGATTAAAAAAACAAAAAACTTTTTCTGTATGCTGCATATGCTCCTTTTATTTTCACACCATATTCATGCATGGGTATATAATATTTAGGTATTAGTTTTGGTAAATGTAGGCTATTTCGGTGGGTTGCAGTCTTTACTTTAGCTCTTTTTTTTGCGGTACGTGGGCCTCTTACTGCTGTGGCCTCTCCCGTTGCGGAGCACAGGCTCCGGACGCGCAGGCTCAGCAGCTATGGCTCACGGGCCCAGCCGCTCCGCGGCATGTGGGATCTTCCCGGATCGGGACACGAACCCGTGTGCCCTGTATCTGCAGGCGGACTCGCAACCACTGCGCCACCAGGGAAGCCTGACCACTGACATTCTTAATCCAATAACAATATCAGATTAGGTGACTAGACAATGCCAGCTGATATGACAGTTTTAAATGGTGAGATGTTATCTTATTAACCACTTGTCTGCGATCTTTCAGAATTTTTATAGTTGTTCTTCAGAAAGTATTTATCTCTCTTCGTTTAAAGGCAAAGTTTTTACTGTAGGAAAGGACCCTAACAAACTGCCCCTCCCTCACCTCTTAGGACCAGTGCTGCAGCTTCTGCTGCTCGTTTCACTACAGCACACAGACTCCAGGCTGTTCCTAGAGGCTCCCAAACATATTCTAGGCCAGACCCAAGCTTCTGCATTCACTAAAGCACTCTGGCTTCAAATGTCATCAAGGATTGCTTGCTTGTCTTCTTTAGGTTTTGGCACAAATATTACCATTGCAGGGAAAGTACATTCTTATCTTAAATAAAATTACAACTGCCCCCTTGTCATTTTTCCAGTCCATATTCTCTGCTTTATTTAGTAGTTCTTTTGGCTACCATAAATTTGAAAACACTTCTTCCCAGCAACCAAAGAACTATACTATTATCCACATAGGCAAACAATATATTTTATTTATTTATTTATTAGTTTATTGTCATTTATCCCACTAGAGTCTAAGCCTCAGTGTGCCCCAGACTTTGGCTATCTTGTTTTCTTCTGTATCTCCAAAACCTAGAATAGTCCCTGGCAAATAGTAATAACTTAACAAATTGAATGTTGGATTTTTTTCTTTTACAAAAAATAAAGCTCCTGGGGTCCTTGGAAGGAAGCTGTAAACAAGAGGATGCTACTTTTTAAGGTCTAAGTAACATAGAGCTTATTTCCTAAATTATTTGTAATTCATACAAAGTATTACACGTCTTGTTTTGGCAAGTTCCTACATCTTTGCTAGTAATTGATGACTATTGCAAGGAAAAATAAATGAAAACATTAATAATATATTATGCTTTCAGATATTTGGTGAACTTCTTTTTTTCCTTATTCTATTTTTACTTCCTCTTCTTCTCTTTTTTAAATAATTATATAATAAAATACATGAGGTCAAACTAATGAAGACATCTTGGAATTTTAATAATCTCAAGTTTAGATACAGAAAAATAAAATATGGGGTTTATTTTTAATCTTGAGTAATAGTATTGACCTTGACAAATGTGTTAATGTGCTACCCAGCCTGAGGTGAGCAACTTTGCAAGTTTTGTGTGCACACCCTTATTTGACTAGAATGCTCCTTGGTTGTAAGAAGGCTTATTTTCGTGACTAATCACATACCATTGGTACCCTGTGGCTTTGTGACTGTAAACCACCTAATCTAGGCTACAAATCAGTGGCAAGTGATGTCAGAAGAAATAATGCTAATGATGTGTGTGGCATTTTTCCTGTTAAGTGAATATTGATCCGGGGTTCTCACATTCAGTTTGTAGGGAGAATTTTATTACGTGAAACACTGTCTTATAGAAAACATAGATACCGGATCCTTTGCTTTGGGGTTATTCCAGACCCTCATATGTGTAAAATGCTATAATCTATAGTGAGAAAAATATATTAAGCAAGCTTAATCAGTTCACATTAAACTCACATACCCTATTCATTTAAGTTCAATGATATGAATTTTTTATTATGAAAGAATGAAACCTTTTATTCACACAAACTACCTATGAACACATTAATTGCTCCAATAATAGGCTTGTTTATGATGTTACCACGAACAAAGAACTAATAAAAAGGAACTCTCATTGTCACAAAAATAAAATTGAATAAAGTAAAATGTATATTTCCTCATTTAAATCATGAGCAATTGACATTGCTCACTGTGAACTATTTTTCTTAAAAGAGTGAGATGAAAGAGTGGATCATGAGATGAAGGCAGTTTTACATCCATATGCATACATGGCCAGTTCCTTCAGAAAATGGTATGGGGAGTGAGAAGTGAAGAGTTATCAAAATGTCTAAAATCACTCTATCTTGCCTTGAAATTAGATCTGGATACTTTATATAGGAATGCAATTAGCCACTAGCCAGTGTCCAGAAATGTGGAAGAAATATGATGCAAAAATGGTAATGATATCAGAAATTTCCATTTTGATCTAAAATTTGAAGAATAAAATGAATTCACAAAGCATGCGTTTGCATTACAGAGGCATACACTCTTTGGAGTGGTATTTACTGTGTGAATGATCATACGGCATACTGTCACTTCAAATGTTTTAGAGAAAAGGTCTGGATAAATTAACCAGATGAGGTGGAAAATTAGCCAATAAGCCACCTGTAGTTTTGTTTGTACAACAGTAGCATACACATATAGTTGATGTCTCTGATTTTAGACATCACAATCTGTAACACCTCTAAACATAAAATGAATATCCGTAGTAGCCTCCTTTGGTTCCAGCTATGCAAATTAACAGTGTTTCCTGGGCACAGAGCTTAAATGGCACTAGGACTCTGCATGACAGCAATCATGCAGAGAACACACTAAGGTTTTTGGAAAATTTAAAATATGGCCCCTAGCATGAATATTACCAAGTTTCCTCATGGCATAAAAAGAATGTTTTTTTTCTTAGATTAGGAACTTTAAAACAAAGTCAATTGTGACTCTTCCATATTAAAATTATTATTAGACATTATAGCCCTGAACAAATGTAGATATGAAATTTATTGAAGAAATGAATATTTTCATATCATGTTTTGAAGCCTATTCTACCATGCTGCTGTATTATAGTCCATTCAGACCAATGTAGCATTCATCTCCTTTATACTAATGATTTGTTTGTTTCTGTCTTCTCCCAGCGGGTTGTGAGCTCTTGGGCAATGAAACTGGTTTTTTGCCATTTGGGGAATTCAAGTAGCTAATATAGTGGCTGGCATGAGGTATTATTCAAGAAATGTTTATTACATGGACCATAATTATTCTGCAAATTTTTTTTCCTTTTTAAAGCTTTTTGAGATGTATAAAAAGTAAACAAGTGAAATACTATAACCATGCACAAGTTATTTTAATTTAAATGATAGTTATAAACTTTTGTAGAAAAAAATTTCATTTATTTAGTCTTTGCTTTTCTTATCTCTCCCCTCTTTGTTTTAAATGACAATATATAAGAAAATGAAACCATTTTCCTCAAGGCATACCATTAAAGGGCTTCTTTACAGTGATTTTGATACATGTTTATGAGAAAAATGTGAAAATATTAGAAACTATCTCAGTACATTTTGAGAAAGTGACTTATAGTTGCTAGTTTTACTTCTTTTTTTATTTTTTCTGACCAGTAAGCAAAGACTTCTGAAATTAGGTTATGTCCTTTCTGATATGTGTCATATTTGAATCCAAATACATGTATACTTTTATATTACTTGCCAAAAATAACACCAAGATAAAAATGATTTGTTTTCTCCATTTTTTTCCCTAAGGTCAAGACCTTTTGTCATCATCTTTCCATGTAATATTCAGAACACAAAAGTCTGAGTGTGGAAATGATCACATTTCTTTGTTAATATTTGTATTAGTATTTAGTTAAAATAAGACCCTCTTTTAAGAAAAATAAGTGAAGAAACAGAGTCTTAAAAAAAGAAGGTCTTGAGAAAATTAAAAAAGGGAACAGAGTCTATGCTTGTATCATTGAATTACTTTTGTGTCATATTTTTAAATGCCATTAAAATGAAGGAGAAAGTCAAACTTATTTCTTGTTAAAATTGTTTTAAAGCATCTTCTCTTTCTAAATCAATTTTGGTGTGAGTATATATGTACTTGTAGGCCTTACAGAACACTGTCTCACAAATTGAAATTTGTATGTTTTAAGGATCTGTCTTGGGCTTCTTTAATTACCTAGTTATAGACAGAGCTAGCCTTTAAGGCATGGTGTTCTTCATTCTGCTCCCTTTGGCCACCAGTACTGGATTGCAATTTTCTGTGGATTCATCAGGCATAGGCACCTATCTTTTCAAATATACTAAGTAGACAATTTTTAACATCAAATATTATAAAGTTAATACAAAGGGTTTGGTAAGAAAATAATTAAAACATACTATGCAGTAAAATTTTATATTTTTTAAATTTAAAGATGAATAAAACTACAAGTTATATACATAGAGAATCACTTTTGTGATATTAACTTACAATTCTTCCTCTCTAGATGTTAGTGTGGCTCTTAATGGATATGGTTTGACACAGAATCATTACAGTCTCCTTCAGCCCCTCCGCTGCTTTCATCTTCTGTTAATCCTTTCTTGTCTCCTCATACCAACCTATATCTTCCTTCAGTATATCCTTTGTCATTGAGAGGGAAGATATTTAAAAACAGAGTCATTCATTTTATTTTTAAATACTTTCCTCCTAATGTTCTGAATTTTACTGCAGAAATCCAAGAAATTCTAAAAATTAAGAAGGTATTTTGTAGATCATAGTAGCATCTTCCTTTTAGAAATTTTGAGTTGTGTGTTTCTTGAAGGTGTTTTGGGTGTATAGTATGTAGGCAAAAACATTAATTTTTAAATCACTGTTGTTATCATTATCCTCATCTCATCTAGATTGACTTGTTTTGATAACAAAGATATTGGTTGAGAACAAGTTCATGGAAGATCATGAAACCAGGAGTGTTTATAGCATAGCTATCCAAGACCTACCAATAAGATAAGAACTATTCAAGGATAAAAAAAACTCTTTCAGGTCTTCTTAGACAAAATTGAGACTGTGGAATATTAACAAAACTACTCTGAGACTAAAATATTTAATGTATTATTCAGGCAAAGAAAAATTGGCAATGCTTCATGTGCTTTTGCTTCCTTAAAATACAAGTGCTTCAAGTAAAAGAGTATTTGGGCCATGTCTTCTCAGTGTACAACCTAGTAGCTGATTTTTATTTCTTTTTTTCCCCTGTATTTTAAAAAAGATATCTTTACTTAGCCATTTCATCTTTTTATTTGGCGTTGCATGGGTGATTGATTGATGGTTGGTGACATCATATAAATCACAAACTGGGGCAAAATGAAATGGAAGGAATCTTGTCCTCATTACTTGACCTTTACTTTAATGCAACTCTTACCAGACTGCTACTTAGTTTTGGGAATATACTGAGAAATGCAGTGCCTGCCCTCAAATTATATTAAAAACAACAACAACAACAACAACAACACTGTTAGCACACTTAACGTTCTCCTATAAGTAACGGTTATTCGTACACTGTTGTTTCTCTTTGTGGTCATATAAAAGAATTATCCTTGTTTGTGAGTTTCTCTATAACAATGATTTTTACATTACTAGTGTGTAAATGGAGGAATATAGCTTGACTCACTCTTCATTAAAATAGTAGGAAATGCCTAGAAAACAGTCAATATGATATACAAATGATTTTCCAGTTGGCCCAGTGCTAAAAAGCACAGATGCTTTACCTTTCACAAATGCTTTGCCTTCCACATGTAAAAATGTAGTTGAAATTCGATTCATTCACTTTCAAATAATTAAAATGTACTGATTCACTGCCATGCATTAGAAAAAGAAAAGTCATCATTGGGTAAATTTTGTAGGTAGCAGATTATTAAAGTATTTAATAAATATATTTAATTTATGGTAACAGTTGCTGCCATATTCACACTTTTAAAAAAATTGAATCTAAGGTAAATCATATGCTCTCTGCCTAGAAGAATTAAGGTAATTGTGAATAAAATATTTGTCCAATATTATTTTACACAAATAAGTAATACTTCAGGTAGTTGCTGAAAAATAATTATTTTTTAAAAAATTATTATGAATAGTTTATTTTCAAAGAGATAAAGATAGAAATTTTTATTTAAAATTGAAGAATTCAAAATTTCTCTTATAGCCATTAAATGGAACCAGACTTGTTTTTTCGGTTTAGATAATATTAAATTTCAGAAAAGACATGAGGCAGATGTTTCCAGGCTTTGGACCACAGTCAGTGAATGACTGTGATTTTGAGGAAAGGAGAACAAACAAGGCAAGCCCCGCATGCACTCAGGCTTTCCGGCTCAGGAGAACTTCTCTCTGACAGTGCAGTAAGTTGAAGTCCAACCAGAGTACAATAGCCTCACTGAGCTGAGGGAGAATATTGGAGTTTAGGGCAACTGAAGTGGTTGAAATTAGTAGGGCAGGTACTAGAGAGAAGAGAATGCAGAGAGGGAGGTCTCAGAAATCTAGAGAGTATTCCCCATGTTTCCATGATTGAGGGACAATTTGTACATGTGCAGAGGGACTACTAGAAGGTTAGTAGAGAGTCACTGCTGCAGGGGACCAAGAGCTGACAGAAATACCAGATATTGTGAAGTGCTGAAAGACAGACTTCTAGCCCAGTCAGGTACAGAGTCCTCCCCAAACTCCTTATACATTCAGTTGAGACTGTAGAATCTTCAAGCCTTGGGAGAAAAAAAATATGCCTTTGAATATGAACCACATCCTGGGACTAAGGAAAAAACTAAAATAGCTGTATTCTAACAAAGAATAAAAGCAAGCCTGGGAGTCAGGAAGTAATGTGTCAGTAATTTAGCTCCCTCATAGAACAAACAAACCTATATACCTTTAAAGGTGTTGCAGTCTCACCGAAACATACCATACATAGCATCCAACATATTAAGAAAAAAATGACTGGATCTAAAGGGAGCAGTAATTTGTAATCCACAATTAAAAAATTAACAAGCATGCAAAGAGGCAAGAAAATAACCAATAACCAGGAGAAAAATCAATCAATAGTAACAGAAAAAAATCGTGACTTAGATGATAGAATTAACATAGAGATGTTAAAATAGCTTTGATAATTTCATTGCATATCTTAAAGGCTACATGATGAATAAAGAAATAGCACATGTAAAAAAATCACTCAAACCACTAGAGATTTAAAAAAACACGCAAAATGAAATGAAAGATACACCAAATTTGATTAAGAGCAGACTGGACACTTCACAAGGTAAGATGAGTGAAGATGCAAAGAGAAAAAAAGACTATGAACAGAATTTCACATTTTCTGTGGGGCATTATCAGTAAAACCAACATTTATGTCATTCGAGTACCAGAAGTTGGAGAGGCAGGAAAAATTTAAATAAGGGCAGTTTTTTCTCAAATTTGATGGCAACTACATGCTCACAGATCCAAGAAGCTCAACAAACTTCAAGCAGAAATATCAGGAAAGAAACTGCACAAGGAATATCACAATCAAATTGAAGAAAATGTGTGATAAAGAAAAATCATCAGGCAGAAATAAGAACTATGACTTGCAAAGGAATAAACATAAGAGTGACAGCAGGCTTTTCACCAGAAGCCACACAAACCAAAAGATAGTAGAAGGTTATTTTTAAAGTAGAGAAAACAAGAAATTGTTGACCTATATTTCTATACCCCCCCAAAAAAGTACTTTTCAAAATTAAAGTATTAATTTCTAGCTTAAGAGCATGAGGAGTTTTGCTGATCTGGCCTCCGGTGAAATTGATGGAAATTATTTGTAAAAGCAACCATTTAAAGCCTCTGGGAATAGTACTAAGGGCAAACAGAAAATGAAGAAACATCTATTCAAGAAAATGTATAAAAATTCAGTAGGAAAGGCAAGAGTCTGTGATATTTGAGCCAAGATCACTCCCTCCCTTCTCTCTCCCAGCTCAGCAAGAAAGAGACTCCAGACGGCTGCAGCCAAGAAGCAGGACTCCCCTCTCTTCCCAGCTCCCAGTCAGTGGGCTTTCTTCCCAGGTGAGTCATGACTTCAGTGTTTCTTTTCCTGCCCTTAAACACTTGTTGCTGAGGCTAAATCACATGTAAGTGCAGTCTAAACGAGGGGGCTTCCTTTGTCTGTGCAACTGCCCCTTGTGGAATGGAGGCTCTGCTTTGAGTGTGGCATGTTGAGAACACTGGGGCTCCCATAGCTCTTCCTCCAGTTTGTGAAGTAGTGGATTCACATCAGAGAGGCAAGCTGAGAAAACTGCGGACTGTTGCCTGCCCCTCCACTGAGTCAACTCCAACAGCAAAGGTGTTACTCAAAGAGAAGCTTTCCATTGTCCCATCCCCAGCTGTTTCAGAGATTTTTGCCTTTGGGTAAAAGCAGGATGTAAAACAGGTAGTTCCTAATCTCTTCTCAAAGAAACTGGCTTCTTTTGCAAGAGTATGGAGAAGTTAAGGGCACTCTCAAAAGCAGTTGAGGGTTTTTGTTTTGTTTTGTTTTTGTTTTAAGTACATCATTCTTTTTTTAATGTTTTTATTTTTTTTTTTATTTTTGGCTGCGTTGGTTCTTCATTGCTGCATGCGGGCTTTCTCTAGTTGCGGTGAGCAGGAGCTACTCTTTGTTGCGGTGCGCGGGCTTCTCATTGCAGTTGCTTCTCTTGTTATGGAGCACGGGCTCTAGGCGTGTGGGCTTCAGTAGTTGCGGCCTGTGGGGTCAGTAGTTGTGGCTCGCAAGCTCTAGAGCACAGGCTCAGTAGTTGTGGCGCATGGCCTTAGTTGCTCCATGGCATGTGGGGTCTTCCCGGACAAGGGCTCAAACCCATGTCCCCTGCATTGGCAGGCAGATTCTTAACCACTGTGCCACCAGGGAAGCCCAGCAGTCGAGGTTTTGATGAAAAACAACTGGTAAGAGATTGGTGGCTTCAATGAAGATACAGCTTATACTGTGGGCCTGCTAGTTTGCAGGAGGAAACTCTGGAATAAGACAGCTAGGAGGAGCACTTAAAACAAATATCAATACTGATTTCAGAAACTATCCCCTCAAAGGAGACAAATTTGACTGGATTAGTTTGATGAGTAATTTTGCCACAGGGCCTTACTGGAAAT
Organism: Leucopleurus acutus; assembly: GCF_964270905.1. Lineage (NCBI taxonomy): Eukaryota > Metazoa > Chordata > Mammalia > Artiodactyla > Delphinidae > Leucopleurus > Leucopleurus acutus. Next base: position 7,098,279 of record NC_139146.1, read on the forward strand.
AATAGAAAAATTGTCCAGAGTGACAATTAGTGGAGTTTCACAGATAGGTGGGTTATGGGAGAGAGTGGAAGAGAGTCCTACCAGTGACACTGTCATGCCATGATGACTGGGGGTATAATGAACACTGTGACTCTTTGAGGAGAAATATCAGGGGCATATCACTGTTGGGGTAGGGGAAAGACTTCAGTAAAATAATCCAGCCAGTCACTAAACAAACAAGTGAATTGTAATAATAAATCCAGGAGGAGGGACAGTAGCAGAGAGTACCTTGAGTTCCTACAATATATTATCTAAAATGTCGACTTTCTAATAACAAAATATGAGACAGGCCAAGAAATAGGGAAGTATGACCTATAACTGGGAAGAAAAGCATGAGAAAGGAGCAACTAGTGTCACATTTAACAGCAAAAGACTGCAAAGTAGTTATTAAATGCATATTTACAGAAGTAAAGGAAAGTATGATTGAAGAAGTGGAGGAAGGTAGGATGACAATGTTGCATCAGGTAGAGAATATCAGTAAATACATAGAAATCATAAAAGAGAATTTAAATTCTAGAGTTGAAAAGTTCAATGACTGAAATGAAAATTTACCAAAGGGACTCAACAGTATATTTAAACTGGCAAAAGAAATAATTAGCAAACTTGAAGTTAAATTGATTGAGATTCTACACCAAAAAATAGAGAAGAAAAAAATGAAAAATGAACAGAGGCTCAAAGAAGAATAGAGGAGCAACATATGTGTAATGGGAGTGTCAGGAGAGGAGAAAGAAAAAATATTCAAAGAAATAATGATTGAAAACTTCTCAAATTTTTTGAAAAACAATAACGTATACAACCAGGAAAGCTCAACAAACTCCAAGTAGGATCAAAATAGATTTGCAAAGACCCATCATAGAAAAATTTCTGATAATAAAAGACAAGGAGAAAATCTTGAAAGCAGAAAGAGAAATAATAGCATATCATTTATAAGAGAATTCCAGTAAGATTAACAACTGACTTCTCAGCAGAAATACCTGAGGCCAGAAGGCAGGGAGATAACAGATTTAAAGTTCACACACATACACAAAATACCTGTCAATCAAGAATCCTATATCTAGCAAATCTATCATTTAAAAATTAAGGTGAGGGACATCCCTGGTGGTCCAGTGGGTAAGACTCCATGCTCCCAATGCAGGGGGCCTGGGTTCAATCCCTGGTCAGGGAACTAGATGCCACATGCATGCTGCAACTAAGAGTCCACATGCCACAACGAAAAGATCCCACATGCCACACTGAAGATCCTTCATGCCACAACGAAGACCTGGCACTGCCAAAAGGAAAAAATAAAAATAAAAAAATAAAAATTAAAGTAAAATAAAGACTCTCCCAGATAAACAAAAACTGAGAGAATTTGTAGCTAGCAGAACAATACTAAAGTGCTTCAGGTTAAAAACAAGTGACTCCAGACAGTAATATGAATTCACATGAACAAACGCAGAGCACCTAAAGGTAACTAAATAACTATAAAGGAAAATTTGAGGCATATTTTCCCCTTTATTAACTATTTTTAAAACCAATGAAAAGTTCAAAGTAGATTTATTAACAAAGAATATTTCAAAAGATAAAATATGACAATGCATTTTTGATTCGTTGAAAGGAAAACTCAATCTTAGATGTGTAAGAATCTAATTGCTTCAAAACATATAAAAGACAATGACATAACTCCAAGAAGAAACATAAAAATCCAAATATGTAGTTGTGGATTTTAATTATTGAAGTCCTCCTAGTAACTGAAAGAAAGAGGAGATAGATAATCAGTAAGTGTATAGAAAATTTGAGCAATACTACCAACCAAAATCAAGCAAATTGGCCACTCTACAAGAGCAAAACACACATTCTTTCAAGTATATGTTGGACATTCACCAAAGTAGACTATATGCAGTGCAATAAAAAAAATCTTAATAAATAAAGAGTAGTGAAAGAAAAGTGGTACAGATGAACCTGTTTGCAAGGCAGAAATAGAGGCACAGACGTAGAGAACAAATGTATGGACACCAAGGGGGAAAAGGGGGATGGGATGAATTGAGAGATTGGGATTGACGTAATACACTAGCTAATATGTGTAAAATAAATAACTAATGAGAACCTGTTGTATAAGCACAGGGAACTCTACTTCACTTTGCTATACAGTAGAAACTAACACAACATTGTAAAACAACTATACCCCAATTAAAAAAAAAAGTAGTGAAATTATACAAAGTATGAATTCTGGCTACAACAGAATTATATTGAAAATCAGTAACAGAAACAGAACTGGAATATCACCAAATATGTGTAAATTAAGTAAAATACTTCTAAGTAATCCATGGCCAATGAAGATACACAAGGAAAATTAGAAAATATCTTTAACTAAATTAAAATGAAAACATAACATATCAAATTAGCAGGTTATACCTAAAAGAGTTCTTAAGGGGAAGATTATGATATTAAAATGTTTATGTTAAAAAAAATCCTCAAATCAATTATCTTAGCTTCTACCTTAAGAAACTAGAAAAGGTGAACCAAAGTGTACTATCATATGTATAAAGAATAAAATAATACATATAAGAGTAGAAATCAGTGAAATAGAAAACAGAAGAATGAAATGAAAGACTTGTTTTTTAAGATTACTAAAATTAATAAACCTCTAGCTTATCTGAATAATAAAGAGAAAATGCAAGGAGGAGCTACAAGACGGCGGAGCAGTAAGACATGGAGATCACCTTCCTCCCCACAAATACATCAGAAATACATCTACACGTGGAACAACTCCTACAGAACACCTACTGAACCCTGGCAGAAGACCGCAGACCTCCCCAAAGGCAAGAAACTCCCCACGTACCTGGGTAGGGCAAAAGAAAAAAGAATAAACAGAGAAAAAAGGATAGGGACGGGACCTGCACCAGTGGGAGGGAGCTGTGAAGGAGGAAAGGTTTCCACACACAAGGAAGCCCCTTTGCGGGTGGAGACTGCGGGTGGCAGAGGGGGAAAGCTTCGGAACCGCAGAGGAGAGCGCAGCAACAGGGGTGCGGAGGGCAAAGCGGGGAGATTCCAGCACAGAGGATCAGGGCCAACCGGCACTCACCAGCCCGAGAGGCTTGTCTGCTCACCCGCCAGGGTGGGCGGGGGCTGGGAGCTGAAGCTTGGGCTTCGGTCGGAGCGCCGGGAGAGGACTGGGGTTGGCGGCGTGAACACAGCCTGCAGGGGGTTAGTGCGCTACGGCTAGCCGGGAGGGAGTCCGGGAAAAAGTCCGGAGCTGCTGAAGAGGCAAAAGACTTTTTCTTCCCTCTTTGTTTCCTGGTGCTCAAGGAGAGGGGATTAAGAGAGCTGCTTAAAGGAGCTCCAGAGACAGGCGTGAGCCGCAGCTATCTGCGTGGACCCCAGAGACGGGCATGAGATGCTAAGGCTGCTGCTGCAGGCACCAAGAAGCCTGTGTGCAAGCACAGATCACTATCAACACCGCCCCTCCCAGGAACCTGTGCAGCCCGCCACTGCCAGGGTTCCGCGATCCAGGACAACTTCCCCGGGAGAACATACGGTGCGCCTCAGGCTGGTACAACATCACGCTGGGCTCTGCTGCCACATGCCCGCTCGCATTCTGTACCCCTCCCTCCCTCCAGCCTGAGTGAGCCAGAGCCTCCGAATCAGCTGCTCCTTTAACCCTGTCCCGTTTGAGCGAAGAACGGACACCCTCAGGCGACCTACACGCAGAGGCAGGGCCAAATCCAAAGCTGAAGCCCAGGAGCTGTGCAAACAAAGAAGAGAAAGGGAAATTTCTCCCAGCAACCTCAGGAGCAGTGGATTAAATCTCCACAATCAACTTGATATACCCTGCATCTGTGGAAAACCTGAATGGGTAACGAATCATCCCAAATTGAGGAGGTGGACTTTGGGAGCAATAATTTTATTTTTTTCCCTTTTTCTCTTTTTGTTAGTGTGTATGTGTATGCTTCTGTGTGTGATTTTGTCTGTATAGCTTTGCTTTTACCATTTGTCCTAGGTTCTGTCTGTCCAGTTTTTTTTTTTTTTTAAGTATAGTTTTTAGCACTTGTTATCATTGGTGGATTTGTTTTTGGGTTTGGTTACTCTCTTCTTTCTTTGGTTTTTTTTTTTATTACTTAAAAAACAATTTTAATAATTATTTTTTATTTTACTTTATTTTATCTTATTTTATTTTATCTTCTTCTTTCTTTCTTTCTTTTTTCTCCTCCCTTTTATTCTGAGCCACGTGGATGACAGGCTTTTGCTGCTCCAGCCAGGCATCAGGGCTGTGCCTCTGAGGAGGCAGAGCCAAGTTCAGGACATTTGTCCACAGGAAACCTCCCAGCTCCACGTAATATCAAATGGTGAAAATCTCCCAGAGACCTCCATCTCAACACCAAGACTCAGCTCCACTCAACGATCAGCAAGCTACAGTGCTGGACACCCTATGCCAAACAACTAGCAAGACAGGAACACAACGCCACCCATTAGCAGAGAGGCTACCTAAAACCATAATAAGGCCACAAACACCCCAACACACACCACCAGACGTGGACCTGCCCACCGGAAGGACAAGATCCAGTCTCATCCACCAGAACACATGCACTAGTCCCCTCCACCAGGAAGCCTACACAACCCACTGAACCAAACTTAGCCACTGGGGACAGACACCAAAAACAATGGGAACTACGAACCTGCAGCCTGCGAAAAGGAGACCCCAAACACAGTAAGTTAAGCAACATGAAAAGACAGAAAAACACTCAGCAGATGAAGGAGCAAGGTAAAAACCCACCAGACCTAACAAATGAAGAGGAAATAGGCAGTCTACCTGAAAAAGAATTCAGAATAATGATGGTAAAGACGATCCAAAATCTTGGAAATAGAATGGAGAAAATACAAAAAACGTTTAATAAGGACCTAGAAGAACTAAAGAGCAAACAAACTGATGAACAACATAATAAATGAAATTAAAAATTCTCTAGAAGGGATCAATAGCAGAATAACAGAGGCAGAATAATGTATAAGTGACCTGGAAGATAAAATAGTGGAAATAAATACTGCAGAGCAGAATAAAGAAAAAAGAATGAAAAGAATTGAGTACAGTCTCAGAGACCTCTGGGACAACATGAAACACACCAACATTTGAATTATAGGGGTCCCAGAAGAAGAAGAGAAAAAGAAAGGGACTGAGAAAATTTTGAAGAGATTATAGTTGAAAACTTCCCTAATATGGGAAAAGAAATAGTTAATCAAGTCCAGGAACCACGGCAACTCCCATACAGGATACATCCAAGGAGAAATACACCAAGACACATATTAATCAAATTATCAAAAATTAAATACAAAGAAAAAACATTAAAAGCAGCAAGGGAATAACAACAAATAACACACAAGGGAAACCCCATAAGGTTCACAGATGATCTTTCAGCGGAAACTCTGCAAGCCAGAAGGGAGTGGAAGGACATATTTAGAGTGATGAAGGGGAAAAACCTACAACCAAGATTACTCTACCCAGCAAGGATCTCAATCAGATTTGACAGAGAAATTAAAAGCTTTAGAGACAAGCAAAAGTTAAGAGAATTCAGCACCACCAAACCAGCTTTACAACAAATGCTAAAGGAACTTCTATAGGCAGGAAACACAAGAGAAGGAAAAGACCTACAATAACAAACCCAAAACAATTAAGAAAATGGTAATAGGAACATACATATAGATAATTACCTTAAATGTAAATGGATTAAATGCTCCCACCAAAAGACATAGACTTGCTGAATGGATACAAAAACAAGACCTGTATATATGCTGTCTACCAGAGACCCACTTCAGACCTACGGACACATACAGACTGGAAGTGACAGGATGGAAAAAGGTATTCATGCAAATGGAAATCAAAAGAAAGCTGGAGTAGCAATTCTCATATCAGATAAAATAGACTTTAAAATAAAGACTATTAAAAGAGACAAAGAAGGACACTACATAATGATCAAAGATCAATCCAAGAAGAAGATATAACAATTGTAAATATTTGTGCATCCAACACAGGAGCACCTCAATACATAAGGCAAATGCTAACAGCTGTAAAAGGGGAAATTGCCAGTAACACAGTCATAGTAGGGGACTTTAACACCCCACTCTGACCAATGGACAGATCATCCAAAATGAAAATAAATAAGGAAACATAAGCTTTAAATGATACATTAAACAAGATGTACTTAATTGATATTTATAGGACATTCCATCCAAGAACAACAGAATAAACATTCTTCTCAAGTGCTCATGGAACATTCCCCAAGATAGATCATATCTTGGGTCAAAAAGCAAGCCTTGGGAAACTTAAGAAAATTGAAATCGTATCAAGTATCTTTTCCGACCACAACGCTGTGAGACTAGATATTAATTACAGAAAAAAATCTGTACAAAATACAAACACATTGAGGCTAAACAATACAGTACTTAATAACCAAGAGATCAAAGAGGAAATCAAAAAATACCTAGAAGAAAATGACAATGAAAACATAACAGCCCAAAACCTATGCAGCAAAAGCAGTTCTAAGAGGGAAGTTTATAGCAATACAATCCTACCTTAAGAAACAAGAAACATCTCAAATAAACAACCTAACCTTACACCTAGAGCAATTAGAGAAAAAAGAACAAGAAAACCCCAAAGTTAGCAGAAGGAAAGAAATCATAAAGATCAGATCAGAAATAAATGAAAAAGAAAAGAAGGAAATGATAACAAAGATCAATAAAACTAAGAGCTGGTTCTTTGAGAAGATAAACAAAATTGATAAACCATTAGCCAGACTCATCAAGAAAAAAAGGGAGAAGACTCAAATCAGTAGAATTAGAAATGAAAAAGGAGAAGTAACAACTGACACTGCAGAAATACAAAGGATCATGAGAGATTACTACAAGCAACTCTATGCCAATAAAATGGACAACCTGGAAGAAATGGACAAATTCTTAGAAATGCTGAACCTTCCAAGACTGAACCAGGAAAAAATAGACAATATGAACAGACAAATCACAAGCACTCAAATTGAGACTATGATTAAAAATCTTCCAACAAACAAAAGCCCAGGACCAGATGGCTTCACAGGTGAATTCTATCAAATATTTAGAGAAGAGCTAATGTGTATCCTTCTCAAGCTCTTCCAAAATATAGCAGAGGTAGGAACACTCCCAAACTCATTCTATGAGGCCACCATCACCCTGATACCAAAACCAGACAAAGATGTAACAAAGAAAGAATACTACAGGCCAATATCACTGATGAAAATAGATGCAGAAATCCTCAACAAAATACTAGCAAGCAGAATCCAGCAGCACATTAAAAGGATCATATACCATGATCAGGTGGGGTTTATCCCAGGAATGCAAGGATTCTTCAATATATGCAAATAAATCAATGTGATAAACCATATTAACAAATTAAAGGAGAAGAACCATATGATCATCTCAATAGATGCAGAAAAACATTTCAACAAAATTCAACACCCACTTATGATAAAAACCCTCCAGAAAGTAGGTATAGAGGGAACTTTCCTCAACATAATAAAGGCTATATATGACAAAGCCACAGCCAACATTGTTCTCAATGGTGAAAAACTGAAAGCATTTCCACTAAGATCAGGAAGAAGACAAGGTTGCCCACTCTCACCACTCTTATTCAACATAGTTTTGGAATTTTTAGCCACAGCAATCAGGGAAGAAAAAGAAATAAAAGGAATCCAAATCAGAAAAGAAGTGAAGCTGTCACTGTTTGCAGATGACATGATATTGTACATAGAGAATCCTAAAGATGCTACCAGAAAACTCCTAGAGCTAATCAATGAATTTGGTAAACTAGCAGGATACAAAATTAATGCACAGAAATCTCTTGCATTCCTATACACTAATGATGAAAAATCTGAAAGTGAAATTAAGAAAACACTCCCATTTACCATTGCAACAAAAAGAATAAAATATCTAGCAATAAACCTACCTAAGGAGACAAAAGACCTGTATGCAGAAAATTATAAGACACTGATGAAAGAAATTAAAGATGATACAAGTAGATGGAGAGATATACCATGTTCCTGGATTGGAAGAATCAATATTGTGAAAATGATACTACCCAAAGCAATCTACAGATTCATTGCAATTGCTATCAAACTACCTCTGGCATTTTTCACAGAAGTAGAACAAAAAATTTCACAATTTGTATGGAAACACAGAAGACCCCAAATAGCCAAAGCAATCTTGAGATAGAAAATTGGAGCTGGAGGAATCAGGCTCCCTGACTTCAGGCTATACTACAAAGCTACAGTAATCAAGACAGTATGGTACTGGCACAAAAACAAATATAGATCAATGGAACAGGATAGAAAGCCCAGAGATAAACCCATGCATATATGGTCACCTTATCTTTGATAAAGGAGGCAAAAATATACAGTGGAGAAAAGACAGCCTCTTCAATAACTGGTGCTGGGAAAACTGGACAGGTACATGTGAAAGAATGAAATTAGAACACTCCCTAACACCATACACAAAAGTAAACTCAACATGGATTAAAGACCTAAATGTAAGGCCAGACACTATCAAACTCTTAGAGGAAAACATAGGCAGAACACTCTGGCAAAAATCAGAGCAAGATCCTTTTTGACCCAGCTCCTAGAGAAATGGAAATTAAAACAAAAATAAGCAAATGGGACTTAATGAAACTTAAAATATTTTGCACAGCCAAGGAAAGCATAAACAAGACGAAAAGACAGCTCTCAGAATGGGAGAAAATATTTGCAAATGAGGCAACTGACAAAGGATTAATCTCCAAAATTTACAAGCAGCTCATGCAGCTCAATATCAGAAAAACAAACAACCCAATCCAAAAATGGGCAGAAGACCTAAATAGACATTTCTCCAAAGAAGATATATATATTGCCAACAAACACATGAAAGAATGCTCAGCATCATTAATCATTAGGGAAATGCAAATCAAAACTACAATGAGATATCATCTCATACCAGTCGGAATGGCTATCATCAAAAAATCTACAAACAACAAATGCCAGAGAGGGTGTGGAGAAAAGAGAATGTAAATTGGTACAGCCACTATGGAGAACAGTATAGAGGTTCCTTAAAAAACTAAAAATAGAACTACTGTACAACCCAGCAATCTCACTACTGGGCCTGTACCCTGAGAAAACCATAATTCAGAAAGAGTCATGTACCACAGTATTCATTGCAGCTCTATTTACAATAGTCAGGACATGGAAGCAACCTAAGTGTCCATCAACAGATGAATGGATAAAGAAGATGTGGCACATATATACAATGGAATATTACTCAGCCATAAAAAGAAACGAAATTGAGTTATCTGTAGAGAGGTGGGTGGACCTAGAGTCTGTCATACAGAGTGAAGTCAGTCAGAAAGAGAAAAACAAATACCGAATGCTAGCACATATATATGGAATAGAAAAAACAAACAGAAAAATGGTCATGAAGAACCTAGGGACAAGGCTGGAATAAAGACACAGACCTACTAGAGAATGGACTTGAGGATACTGGGAGGGGGAAGGGTAAGCTGGCACAAAGTGAGAGAGTGGCATGGACATATATACACTACGAAATTTAAAATAGGATGCTATTGGGAATCAGCCGCATAGCACAGGGAGATCAGCTCGGTGCTTTGTGACCACGCAGGGTGGGCGATGGGGAGGGTGGGAGGGAGGGAGACAGACTCAAGAGGGAAGAGATACAGGGATGTATGTATATGTATAGCTGATTCACTTTGTTGTGAAGCAGAAACTAACACACCATTGTAAAGCAATTTTACTCCAATAAAGATGTTAAAAAAAAATAAAGAGAAAATGCAAATTTCCAATATTATTAATGAAAGCAGAAACATCACTACAGATTCTACATACATTAAGGGTTTGAGAAGGGAATATTATGAACAACCTTTGTGCTAACAAATTTGATGTTAGATGAAATAGAAAAACTCCTTGAAAGGCGTCAACTACGAAAGCTCATCCAAGAAGAAATAGCTACCCTGAATAGCTCTATATCTATTTTTAAATATTGGATTCGTATTTTAAAATGTTCCCAGAAAGAAAATTTCAGATCTAGGTACATTGAATGATGAATTCTACCATTTAAAAAAGAAATATTAACAGTTTCATACAAACACATTTAGAAAATAGAGCAGCAAAGTTTGCCTTTCATGAACACAGATGCAAAATCCTTAAACATAGTTTAGCAAAGTTAATCCAGTAATTTATGTAAAAGAAATAAAATTTGTGTAAAATTTGTAAACAATGTAATTCACAATATAAAGAGACTAAACTATAAAAATTATATGATCATCCCAATAGGTGTAGTAAAAACATATGAAAAAATTCAACATATATTCATGATAAAACTCTCAGCCAACTAGAAATACAAAGCAGCTTCCTCAAACTGGTAAAGTATACCTATGAAAACTTACAGCTAACATGATGCTTAATGTTGAAAGACTAAATGCTTTCCCTCTAGTATCAGGCAAAGAACAGGTATTTTTCACTTAAAAGTGTCTAATAAAATGTTCTCAAGATCTTGATATTTTGTTACACCTTATCTATCAATTATTAACATTTTCATTTTATACAATGAAAGGAACACAAAACTAGTTTAACTAGTTAAATGGGTGGTCTAACTGACATTAGTTAAGTATTTTGGGTCAGTTTAGGAAAGACATTAAGGAAAGGAAAGAATTTTGTTCCAGGGACTGAGCTTGATGTTAATATACATTACATATTCAAGTTTTTCTCAGACTTTTATTTCTATACATTTTGTTCACCTTTTAATATTCTAGTATTGCACAGTTTTTTGAAGATTCATGTTTATGTTCAATGTTATATGTAATTCTATACCACATTCCATTTAGAAATCCAAACATACAGAATAGAGAGAGAACAAGAAGGGAAAAAAAAAAAAAAAGCCCAGAAGCCAAAAATATGAACAGAAAGTAATCTAATTTTTTAGATTATACAGGTGAAGATAAAGATATAATTGGACCAGAAAGTTCCAACTGGACAATGAGAATTTGAGGAATGAGAATTAGGCTCTTGGAAGAGATGGGGGTTCAGAAATGGTATGAATGATAGGGTGGCAGATTAGGTAGTGTTTCGCCCAGATTCAGTCTCCAGGCACCCATCCTCCAGCTGCCAAGCATATAATCTTGATTGCTAACTGTTCACAGCTCTATTCCTCTCTTAGTCACAGGAAAATGCTTCACTCAAGGCTGTTCACCTTTCCAGGAGTGACCAGAGATTGGCTGATGTGGGGATACAAAGGCCTGGTCTTTTGCCTAAATTTGGAACTACCCTGAAGGGTGGTCCCAGCTGCAGAGCTCCATGTAGGATTAGCTGGGATCTTGGTTGTACAGCATTACAATGGTCCCTCTGTCTAGTCCTGCTTTTCTCACTTCCAGACAGGTCTGTCTCCCAAGACTACTCCCCAGTAATCATTCTGCACGGAAGTCCCTGTTTTAGAATCTGTTTCCGCAGGACCCAATGTAAAACGAATGACCATTGAATTGATACCTGTGGGAGAGTGGCTTTTCAGGTACATGGTGCTATTTTGAAAGGGCTACCTTTTCAGTGAATTGAGTAGAAGACATGAGAGAGTGTGACTGAGGCGTGTGAAATAAGCAGGATCACCAGAAAAACAGTGGAACTGCTGAATTTAAATAATAAATACTTGTATGGAAGATATTTCTCGGAAGTTCACTTTAAATTACTAAATAGGAAGTAAAGTTAGCTTGCAAAAATCATTTCTTTAAAAAGAAAGTGGCACAAAATCATTTTACAATTTAACACCTAGGTCCTGTGACTGCCAAGTACATCCTGGCAGTATTGGCACTGAAGCCAGGGCAAGTTTCAAGAGTGCCAATGGGAAACTCTGGTGCCAAGCTAATGCTGAAAATTGCTTAAACTGAATACTAATGCCAGTTTGCTTTTGCATCATAATAAGGTGAAGAAGAAGCTAAAATTCAGCTTTTACATGATAAACATTTTTGGTGTCCACATCTGGTTATTTCTGAACTTGTCATCCATCCCTCCTCACTTACCCCATATATCTTCTGGGAATGATTCCAGCCACCTAGTTTCTAAAACAAGAAATCTGAGAGCCAATTTAGAATCTTACTCACATAATCCTTACATGCATTCCCTACATCATGCCCAAGCTGGCTGCTACCTCTTTATTAACGTTTGAATTCATTCTTCTCTCTCTCCAAGTCCATTGTTGCTTTTATGATTCTAACCAATATTTGCTAGATTATTTCACAGCTTTCTTAGAGCTAGTATCTTCCAAACCAATCTCAAAATTATTCCCAGAATGAATACTCTAAATGCAAATTTAATCATGCTATCCTTCTATAACATGTTCAATGTCCTCTATCTTTAAGACACATCTCAGGCTACTTAGCACATCACAGAAGGCTCCAGTCCTGTCTATACACTACCTTTCTAGACATTTATCTTCTCATCAAATCTTATGGCCCAACTACATTATACTACTTTCAATTTCCTCAAATTTGGGCCTACTTACATGATAACTCCTCTTCCCACTACTTTGGGTATCAAAAAGTATTGTCCTTAAGAATGTGGTTTGGAAAAAATTATAATTAGCTGACTTCTAAAAAAATAGAATTTGAATAGCTTTAGTGGGAACATGTACTCTCCAGTTGACTTTGGGACCCCCGTGACCTTTATGATACCGAGGCAAGTTGCTTAGATTTATCAGTATTTGTCTTGCAAGACTGTTCCTCTGAGTACCATCTGAAACTTCCCTGACTGTATTAGTTTTATTTAAGTTTCCCTCCTCTTAAGGGCTCCTATGAGTACCTTAAAAAAATTTTTTTACAATAGCATTTTCAGTAATCTCCTCATATTACCTACATTTTTCATATTACCTTCATTTCCTTCATTTTGCTTACTGACATTTTAAGCATAAGAATATGATATATCTGATGAACTAAAATTTTGATAATTCCATCCAATTTTTTCTTTGTATTTTCATATCAAGCCCATCTATATGGCATCTTATTTTAAGTTGCTATTAAATGGCTGTTAAGTATAGAACAAATAAATCTATATCATCAGTTCTTCATTGGGGGTGAGCTTGTCTTCCAGGGAACATTTGCAATGCCTGGAGACATTTTTGGTTGCTACAATGAGGGGTGGAGGAAACTACTGGCATCTGGTGGATAGCAGGGGCACTGCTAAATATCCTATAATATACAGTACAGACCCTCACAACAAAAAATTAACCATCGCAGTATGTCAACAGTGCTGAGGTTGAGAAACCCTGATTAATAAGGAAACAAATGTCTCTTAGGCTTAGGAGTCAAACTATTCCAGTCCAGATCCTGCCACCACGTGGAGAAGTGTCTGGTGGGATGTTGGCCAGTTTACCTGTTCCTTAGTTTTCTTTAAAAAATGGAGGTAATGACCATGAATCACAGGGTTATCATCAGAATTAAATGCTTAAAACAGTACGTGTATATAGGTAACAATTAAAAATTTTAATTATTATTCTTGTCATATATTATAAACTTAGTTTTATTGCTTGTGAATGTATGTGACTTTTCAATCACAAAATTGTTAAGTCAAAGCAATTTTGCCAGAATCCATTTATCTTGTTGCAATATTCACTTATATATCACTGTGATTTCCTTTTGTTTTAATTAAATACAACCTAAGTTAGTCACATGTTTTTTCTTTTTCTCTTCTCTCCAGTCATGCCATCACTAGGTCTAAATTGTTAGTGTTTTAGTTATATAACAAGGGAAAATTGTACCAAACAAATAGATCTAGTGTTTGCACAAGGCAAAAATGACATAAGGCAAAAATGACATATAATTTGATCCAGGCTAATAACTGGAGATAGTTGACTTAAGTCTGATGGGTGTCATGAGATTGCTGAGCTTTTTAACAGTAACAGCATTCTAAATTCCCAAGCAAAGGAACCAGTTATACTTGTTGGTCACAAAGTCTAAAATATCAGTGTATACCCAGTATATTTTCAGTATTATAATTGCTGTCTTGTTTTTGCAGTAGTATTAAAAATCTTATAATTTACTGGCAAATTCTTACATTTTCTGATGTGAACAAATAAACGGTTACAAAGCAAATAATTTTGCACTCACACAGGTAGTTAATATAATATAAACTTAAAGTTGAATCTATCCTTCCTGCAAATAATGGACTATATGAAATTTTCCGGCTTCCTACCTATTTGTAAGCTTTTTGATAAAATATGTATTGTCTATTGAGGCACTGGATGCTAAAAAGAAAAAAAATGTTTTTGAACTCTTTTCATAATAAAAATGCAATTAATCACATTTAGGGCATTTCCGGGGAAACATAATGTATCTTTCTTAATAGTCAGTAACACAGAAACAGTCGGAACCATCACTTATCATCGAGTGAAGTTTATTAAGGACTGTGTGGGAAAAATGTGGATCATTCCTCAACCTAAATACTGTATTTTGATTTAAAGAAGCTTCACCACACTTGGAAAAAACAAAACGAAAAAACCCAATGTTTTCTAAAAGTGCTATAATATGTCAGACCAAAATATCAGTTTGCAGTACTTCAGATGACACATAAAAAAAATCACAAGACTAGTATATTCACAAGGCTATCTAGTATGTAATAGACATGGCTAGATACCTGATATAATAGATTTTTCATCTTTAATGTTGATTTTACAAAACTATAAAACTTTGTAGACATATAATACAAAGACAGAAATAACATTTGAAATAAGAACAAGAAAAAAGAAGCACCTTAATAGAATCAGGGTTTTGTTTTATTTTGTTGTTGTTTTGGCTTTTTGTTTGTTTGTTTGTTTTATTTTTGGGGTCCAGACCTCAATATATTAACACGTGCATTTATCTCTTCTATTTCCCCAAATCACACTACAATTAAATGAAAGAATCACTTGTTCTGAGGAACGCTAGTTGCCATGTCATGGGGACCCTCAAGCAGCCCAATGAGAGGTCCATGTAGCAAGGAACCGAGGCTTCTTTTGAGCAGCCCTTGAGATACTGGTGTTTCCTGCCAACAGCCATGGAAGTGAACCATCTTAAAAGCAGATTCTGCAGCCCAGTCAAGATGACTGCAGTACTGGCCAACATCCAGACGACAACCTCATGAGGTACACTGAGCCAAAACCACTCAGTTAAGCTACTTCTGAATTTTTGACCCACATAAACCAACAGAGGACCAACGTTTGCTGTTTCAACTTGCTAAAACTTGAACTAATTTGTTACATGGTAAAAGTGACACAATGCAAGAATAAGAGAAGAAAGAACATCATAGCAGATGGAATCTGGTAAAAATTTGAAAGCTGTGAGGCAAATGGACAAGTGATATAAGATAGAATGTAGGTAGGATTGAAAACAGGTGGATGGATAATTGAAAGTCAATAAAAGGAAAACTTAGATTCCAAAATGTCCTCTCCCTCTCCTAACTCAAAACAAAATGGGACAAAACAAAAACCATCTGTTGCCATTTTATCAGAAGATAGATGGCTTACTCTATGGAGGGATGGTAAATTCTGGTACATAAGGCACGACTGTGGAAGGGAATACCAGATTTAATAAGGTTGATTAAATGGAAGTCTACTTGGTGATTAGCAGGAAACCAGCCAAAGTTTCCTGCTAACTTCCAAGAATTTTAAAAATTAGAGTTATAACTCCCACCCTGCAAGAGACAAAATTGAACTAGTCCTTCCTTTAAACTAATCAACACCAGAGAAAGCATGATCTCAGTGGAGTGTACAGTTCCACAGTAAAATGGCCTGGATTATTGACTTGCTATGATACTGTGGTCCACATTGTGGTAGACAGAATTCTAAGATGACTCCGGATGACCCACAGCCTCAAATAATCCCCTCCTTTGAGCATGGGAGGGACCTGTGAATAGGACGGGTTATCACTCCAGTTATAAGGTCACCTTATTTGGTAAAAGTGGAAGGATTTTGCAGATATAATTAGGTGTCTAACCAGTTGACTCTGAGTTAATAAAAAGGGAGATTATGGGGGTGGGCCTGACCTAAACAGATGAGCCCTTAGCAGAGACTTAAAGCAAAAGCAGACATATCCCTTTGGGCCTTGAAGTAGAAAACTGCCATGTTATGGAGAGCGCCATGTTTCTAAGAACCTGAATGCAAACTTTAGGATCTGAAAACAACCCCTGACCAGCAAGCAGCAAGGAGAACATGGACCTCAGTCCTGTAACTGTGAGAATTTCTACAGTTGAATTCTGCCACTCATCTGAATGAGCTTGAAAATAGCTCATTTGAGCCTCTGGCTGAGAATGCAGCTTGGCCAACTCTTTCAGTTCAGCCTTGTGAAACCCTGAGCAGAAAATTCCTCTGAACCATGCCCAGACTTCTCACCTACAGAACTGTGAGATTAAAATGGAGTTTTTTTAAGCCACTAAACTTGTGATAATTTGGTGTGTGACAGTAAGAAACAAAAACTAAAATACGTACCATTAGACAAGTTCTGCCAATTTAAACAGAACTTCCATTTAACACTTTGCTTCTTTTTAACATGAATAGGTTGCTTCTTTTTAACATGAACAGGTAACCAAATGTAATTAGATTTTGAGGAAAGACATTAATTATAGACAATGAAATTTTTTCAGAATTGAAGAACTTGAGTTTTCACCTTAATAGGACCATTGAGTATACAGCAATAATGAAAAAGACTCAAAATAAAACTACATTATAAAATTTCAGAACATCGTGGATAAAGATATGATCAAGCTGAACTGCATTAGATTGACAATAATATATGGAAGCTAGAAGATAAGAGTGTAATACCTTCGTTTACTAAGAAAAAGGGTTATCCCTCTCCCCTGAGTTCTATGCCAAGGCAAAATAAGGGTGTCGAATTATGATACAACAAAGATGTTTTTGGTGGGCATGCATCTTCTCAAAATATTACCTCCCATGCCTTTTATGGAAACTACTGGAGGCTGTGTTCCCTAAAAGTCTAGAGAGTACAGCAAGAAAAAAAGAAGACCTCCATTCCAGAAAGCAGAAGATCCAGAGTTAGTTCTAACAGAAGGATGATAGTGAAAGGAAGTCTCAGGGAGAGTTGTATAGTAGTGCCACCCACATGGAGGTGGGTGCAGAAGGAGCAGGGCTTAGGATAGAGGTCACCTTGAAAATAATGAATTGATAGATATTTTGATGGGTTTGAACATGCAGAAAATGCCACTCAGAGACTTTTTAGAATCCAGTGGACTGCTTCAGAAGAAGAAGCAATTTTATTAGAAAACAATACAAATTCCAAACTGGGGCAACTATTTATTTCAGAAAAGTTAGAACTTTTTTTAAGGGTGCTTACTGATGTATAATACTTGGCCCAGCATTGAATGATGAGTGTAGTTGCATAGTAGTATATACTGCGTATTTAAACAAATTTTGTGGTAATGGGCTTATAATAAGAGTGGAATATAACAATGGGCTTATAATAATGGGCTTATTATAAGAGTGGAAAGAAAGAGAACAATGGAAAGGGCTTTTGCTTTAGAGATATAAATCTTACACACCATAATAAAAAACAATATATACTTTATAAAAATTGTATATCTAGATATAGCAGTATAGGTATACATGTTATGTATACACAGGTAAATATAAGCGGACATAGCAAAAAACGAAAAAAGAAGCCAAAGCAATGGGATTAGGGAGTACTAGGAAGTAGTGGGAAAAAGACCACTTCATTACCAGGCTTATTGGTTCTATTTGATTTTTTTTTTTTTAACTGAGTGTATGTACTACTTTTTAAAATAAAATTCATTAAAAGGATCATAGTAAACTAATTAAAATGTAAATGTGGGTGGGAAATGTGGGAAAATATTTCCAGCTAACGTTACAGTCAACAAGATGATATTTATTATTCAAGTAATTTACTCATTACTGAGAAAAAATATAACATGCTGTCATGGTTGAGAGTAATTTGGAGACAGACTCCATTTTTTTGTTTTGTTTTGTTTTGTTTTTTTGTGGTACGCGGGACTCTCACTGTTGTGGCCTCTCCCGTTGCGGAGCACAGGCTCCGGATGCGCAGGCTCAGCGGCTATGGCTCACGGGCCCAGCCTCTCCGCGGCATGTAGGATCTTCCCGGACCGGGGCACGAACCCGCGTCCCCTGCATCGGCAGGCGGACTCTCAACCACTGCACCACCAGGGAAGCCTCAGACTCCATTTTTTGATCTCAACTCCTTTGATACTAACTCTTATCCCAGGCTAGACACATAATTTCCTCATCTCTAAAGAATAATACTACTCAACATAGTTCTTGGAAAAATAAATATGAGAAAGCTTGTAAAGTATTTTGACAGTACCTGGTAAATAGTAAGTCAATAAATATTAACTGTATAAATTACTAGAAAATATTTACTAAGCAGCTCTATGTACACAGTCTAAGTCTTAAGTCTGGTCACAAAGGAACATGAATGAAACAAGAATAATTTTCTCATGTAGAGCTGGCAGTCTAGATAAAAGACAAACGAGAAAATGAAGCTATAAATTTTATAAAAGCTCAAAATATTTTAAAATTAAAATCCTAATAAGTGATCAGTACTCTGAAATACACAGAGTAGGAGGCAACAGCGGAGTGTGTGTGTATGTGTTGTAGGGTGGAAGTTGTACTTTTAAAGGTTACCATTGGCTGTCGTGAGGAGATGGTATTTAAGTCACCACCTATATTAATCTGCTCAGGGTGCCATAACAAAACACCACACTGGGTGTCCTAATCAACAAATTTGTTTCTCATAGTCCTCAAGTCTAGAATTCTAAGATCAAGTTTCTTGCCTGTTGGATTTCTGTCGAGGGCTTGCAGACAGCCACCTCTTGCTGTATTTTTACAGGGCTTTTGCTGTGTGCTCACAAGAAGAGAGAGACAGAGAGAGAAACAGAGACAGAGAGAGCCGCAACCTCTTGCGTGTCTCTTCTTAGAAAAACACCGATCCTGCTGGATCAGAGCTCCACTCTTATGAGCTAATTTATTCTTGATTACATCTGTAAAGGATCTGTCTCCAAATACAGTCACATTGGGGGTTAGGGCATCAAGATATAGATTTGGGGGGAACACAGACATTCAATCCACAACATTTTACCCCTAGGCCCCCAAACCTTATGTCATTCTTGCATACAAAATATATTCATGGCATTCCAACAGCTGCAAAAGACTTTAACTCATTCCAACATCAACTCAAAAATCTAAAGTCTGTTGTAAATATCTAATTCAGGTGTTGGTGAAACTCAAGGTACAGTTCATCCTGAGGCAAAATTCCTCTCTAGCTGTGAACCTGTAAAACCTATCAACTTGCATTTGTGCTTCCAAAATGCAAGTTGATAGGATAGACACTCCCAGTCCAAAAGGGAGAAAGAGGAAAGAAGGAAGGAAGGATGAGTCCCAAGCAAGTCCAAAACCTAGCAAGACAGATAATATTAGGTCTTAAGGCTTAAGAATAATCTTATTTAGCTTGAAATCCATCTTCTGGGCCCCCTGGGACTGCTGTCTGCACACAAGGCTCTACCAGGCAGGGCCCCACCCCTAAGGCACCAGGCAGCCTTATCCTCAAGACTCCAGGTGGCCCAAGGCTCTATTTAGTGGCAGCCTGGCATATTGAAACCTTGAAGGTGGCCCCACCCTTTGAAACTGGGGTAGAAGCAGCCTTGCCCCTGGACCTGTGGTGAGAGTGGCAGCCCTGATGATTGCAGAATCACCTTTGGGGTCATTCTGTGGCCCCATCCTGTAGATATACCACATCCCTTGCAGCATGTGGGATCTTAGTTTCCCGACCACGGATCAAACCCGTGCCACCTGCAGTGGAAGCGTGGAGTTTTAACCACTGGACCACCAGGGAACCCACCCTGTAGCCACCAACCCCCAACCCTGGGCCATAGACTGGTACTGGTCTGGGGCCTGTTAGGAATGGAGCCGCACAGCAGGAGGTGAGCAGCGGGTGGGGGGAGGGAGGGAAGCTTCATTTGCCGCTCCCCGCTCCCCATTGCTCACATTACCACCTGAACCACCCCGCCCCCGCCCCCCACCATCCGTGGAAAATTGTCTTCCATGAAGCCGGTCCCTGTGCTAAAAAGGTTGGGGACCAATGCTGTAGAATATAAAGTCCTACAGCCTTCCCTTAATTGTCCTATCTTGTCCCCTTCAGTTCAAACTGGCAGTGTTTCTGCTCATATAATCCCATAATCTCTTTATCTGTGGCAGTCCAGCCACACCCTTGGTGTTCTCTTCACAACACATTTTCTCATTTTTTGCAATACGGACAGAATGAGAATTTTTCAAACCTTTAAGTTTTTGTTCCTTTTTGTTTAATAATTTAATAATTATTAAATAATTAATAATTACTTCAATTACCTCTCTCCTCTTGCGCTTTACCATAAGCCATCAGGAGGACCCACACCACACTTTCAATATTTTGCTTAGAAATTTCCTCAGCTAAATATCCAATGCCATCATTCACAGTCTCTGTCCTCCACAAAACACTAAGAACAAAAGCGAGTTATGTTCTTTGCCACTTTATAACAAGTATTATCTTTTCTCCAGTTTCCAATAACCTATTCCTTGTTTTTGTCTGAGACCTCACTGAATGGCTTTTAATGACCATATTTCCACTAATATTCTGTTGATTACTTATATGTTCTCTAATGAGGGGGGCTTTCTCTCCAGCTCTCCTCTTTTCTTTATGAGCTCTCACCAGAATCACTTTTAACATCCATATTTCCACGAACAGTTCCTTCCCAGCCATCTATGTTTTTTCTAGCATACATCTCAAAACTTCTCCAACCCCTCTACCCTTTAGCCATTTCCAAAGCTGCCTTAACATTTGTAGGTATTTGTTATACAGCAGCATCCTCATTTCATGGTACCAAAATGTGTCTTGGTTTGCTCTGGCTGCCATCACAAAATATTACAGTTGAAACATAAGAAATTTATTTTTATCAGTTCTGGAAGCTAGAAGTCTAAGATCAAGGTTCTGACCCAGTTACCAGTGAGATCTCTCTTCCTGGCTTGCAGATGACCACCTTCTTGCTGTGTCCTCACATGGCCTTTCCTCTGTTCTTGGAGAGAGAAAGAAAAAGAGAGAGAGAGCATTCTGATGTCTCCTTGTATCAGGTCTCTAATCATATTAGATCAGGACCCCACCCTTATGACCTCATTTAACATAAATTACTTCCATAAAGGCTCTATCTCCAAATACAGTTGCATTGGAGGATAAGGCTTCAACATATGTATTTTGAGGGGACACAAATATTTAGTTTATAGGATAAGAAGGCAGATTCCATGACAAAGGGACAGGGTAAGAAAAATTCCACATATGCATTGGCATATTTCAGTAACTGAAATAAACTGAAATAAATGTGGGAAGCAGAATTTGTAAATTTGGGCAAGTATGAGATAGGGAAGGATTAGAATGGTGTGGTGAGGACCTTCATGTCATGATGTTTGGATTTTTTTTTTTTTTTCCCACCATGCAGCTTTCAGGATCTGAGTTCCCCAACCAGGGACTGAACCCGGGACATGGCAGTGAAAAACACAGAACCCTAACCACTAGACCACCAGGGAACTCCCTTGATTTTGTTTTAAATGTGAGGGTGAAAAAAATTAAGCCAGGATGGCACTACAATGCAATTTATGTTTTAGAAACATCACTATGATGGCTGCATTGAAAACAGATGGATTATGAGTAATCCTCCTACACAGAGAGTTGATCAAATATGGAAAGCCAATAAGTAAAACACAGGCAAAAATATGAACAAAATACTTACAGAATTAATACAGATTATGGTATATTTAAACTTTATTAATAAAAGATGTGCTAATAAAAAGCATCAATGTAATGTAATTTTCATCTCTTCAAATTTGTATTAAAAGGGCCCAACTAAGATAAAAATCAACCAATGAAATGATATAAAAGCAGAAAAACCAAACACAGTACCTCCAGGAGATCAAGAAACTGGATGCTGCCCTCCTGTTTCCCTTTCCTAGGCAGTGCCTGTCCCCAGTGGTCGTGTGGAAATGTGTCAGAGTGATTTTTCGTGTCACAATACCTGGCAAGGTTCTACTGGCAGTTATCTGGGCAGAGGTGGAGGAGTTGTGGTGGGGAGAAAAACTAAACTTTCTGAAATGGTCTGGCATGTTTCATGCAAGGAAGAATAGCCACACTTAAATGCCAACAGAGCCCTAATTAAGGGTGTTATTCATCAATGAAATGACCACATAACAATCACCCTTTTCTCTCCTCCTCTCTGGCCAAGAGACAGGCTCTCTAGAGCAGAGAAAACCAGAAGTAGCCACATTTCCAGAAACAGGAAAAAATATACGTATGAAGAGAGAAAACTGCTTGACCAAATGGACTATGAAGGAGTATTGGGGTGTTAATGACTGGAAGATCTACCCAAGGCAGGCATAGACTTAGAGAAATGGAAAATGCTAACTCATTTCTGGGGATATTATGCAATTGAAAGTTTGCATAATTCAAGCCTAAAGTAATTCAAGAATATTTTTTTTCCTGTAGACTAGGAAATGGAGAAATGCAGTCTTAGAATATAGATATTTCTAATCACAGCACATCTCCTAGATGTGCTTTTTCTCTAATTATTTTTTTTTATCTAAAATAAAGCTATCTAAATTAAAAGCTTGACCTTCTTCATAGAAATTTAGCATACCTAATTGAATTCCAAGGTTTGTGTCGCCTGGCAGCACTTTTCTGAACTAGCACTGAGTCTACTATTTAATTAATTCCTAGATGATATTGCCATAAGATAAAAATATTTTTGGGTTATAAAAACATTGAATGTCAAAGTAACAGCACAGGTGTTATAAAAAAATTTCCTGGAAATTCCAATACACATTAAAAACAGTCTGGTTTAAAAGATGTACTGCAAAAAAAAAAAAAAAGAGGGAAGTGGATATTGCTGTTTACCAGGTTAGCTGACGCTAGTCTGTGGCAATCATAAAAGCACAATATACAATGGAGCTGGTCTGCTAGTATTACATTCAGAAAGTCTTGATAATAAAAAAGTAACATTTTGTATACTATTGTTTCATAAAATGCAATTATACTACATAGACAATACAATACAGCACTCCCCTCTACCCACCCCCTACACACACACATTTTATTACCTTCTGTTCTCAATCATATATTCCTCCCTAGAGTTAACCACTAAACAGTTTGTGTGGTCGCTTCCAATCATTGATTTTATGATTTTATATGTACATAGTATATTGCATTACCTATGAATAAGAAAAGATACATTAAAATGTATATAAATCACTTTTCCTTTAACTTATGTGCTAAAAAATCACTTTGTTGTAATACTCAGAAGAAAAAATCTAATCCCTATGCACTCTGTAATTGATTGGTTCATAAATCAGATCCTATGATTGAAAATTTAAGAATTTAGTCACAAAATTCTCCTTAGAATCTGTTCTCTAGATCTACATAATTACTTCTATTTGTTTTACCTAAATATGGATAGAAACATGTTATGAGTATGCAATTACATAAATTCCTGTTACTTGGTAATATTTCTCCTAAAAGTAAGAAAGATGAGGAAAGAGAAAAAAGCCAGCTTTACCTCTTGAGTTAGTACCATGTAAAATACTCATTAGCATAGTGTTTTTCTTGAAAAATAAGGGCCAGCTATCTACTAAGCTATGCTAATCTCTCCTTAGAAGCAATTTAAAGGAAATATATAGAAAATACTTATATTGGATTAGAGCTAAATTATTATCTTTGTGAGGTGAGGGTGAATCTTTTTCTTTTTAAAAAAGAAAGGAATAGAACAAAAAACACCAATTAAAAAATATTACCTAAGTATTTATGGAAAAAGTCTTAATTACAAATTTCTCCCCAAAGAAGCAGTTTTAAAACTTGTAGTTCCACTACCTTAAAATGCTGCCTCTTCTATGTCTCTCCTCTTATACAAACTAGGTACTTTTTAGCTATTTTTTTTTTCTATGTTCAGTGTGATTCACATTAGTAAACTATCAGGCAACTGCTATTTCAATAATTAATAATCTCCTTTCCTTGTAATTTTCCATAATCATCATGGTTAAAATGCAGTGATTCTACCAACCACTTATTTTGTGTCATGGACAGAACATAAAACAATTAAAAGCATCCAGAGAGTTTCTAATGATCAAAGAAAAGAAGTTTAGCTATGGAGATAAGTTTATTGCTATTAGAGATTGACATGCACAGCAAATTCTTATATCCATTTCCCAATTTTGTATGATTTATATTTGGCTTTTCTGATGATGGTTAAATAATTCAAATTACATCAGCTTTTTAAGAACTAGAAAAAAATTGAAGGAATAGAAGTTTTAAGAAATAGAAAATTTTGTACTTATAATTAAGATTAATCTGGGTTGCTCTCCTCATGTTTTTCAATGTCAGCCCACAATGGCTCAATACTTAAATAGGAATTGTATGCCTGTGTGTGTTTACAGTTTTTGTACTTCTAGAAGAAAAAGGTGCTTAACAGATGGAGCAATATTGAACTTTACCCAGAGTTACATTCATCTTATGCACAAGTCTATGCAGCAAGCAAGCCAACTTGACAGTTTAATTCCACATTAGGATAATGCTTGGAAGGGTAATCCTGTTGGCACTGCAGGATAAGGATGCCTGTGTCGTGGCTTTGGCCTATAAAATTGTTAGCTATAAATTCTGAGCTGGCATTGTGAGCTTCTTAACTTTTAAACCAGCCTTTTCTTAGCATCCTGTTGCCAAGAGTAAGTTATTTGCTCCATAAACCCATCTAACCCATTATACTTTTCTTTTTAAAATCATTTGGCAAATATACCCAAAGCAATAAAAATCTGCTTTTCATATGGATTATCTTATTTTAGACACAATAATCGTGTGTATGAAAAAGGCACTGAATGAGTTATAAATGGAACAGTTTGTTTACGAGAGTAGATTTAAACAGAACCAGAAGGGTTTTATTTTTGCTGTATTTAAGGATTAAAAAAAATCAATCAACTGCTTGAGTTGACATAAATGTTCACGACATTTTATAAGGATAATCAAAGAAATGAAAATACCTCTTTGTTTACTTAGTTTTTTAGAAACTAGCACTCAAATCTGATTGTTCAACTGTGTACCTTTGAGTTTATATAATAGAAAGAGCTGATGCTTATACTTCGCCACTGTGGAGTGACCAGACATGAGCACAGAGAGATGAGCTCTAAGGACACCTGAGAGGTGTCTGCCCTGCTTCACCATTTACACGATGGCTGGATATCTGAAGTTTCAGGCTTACAAATGTGAACATAAGGGTTTTAAAGGCCAAACGTTTTTGCTCTTAGCTCTTTACTTTTCCAGATGGAGAAAAATCTGCTTTCAACCTTAAGTCTTGGGTGGACTCTAATCTCAAAGTCTATAGATCCTGCCATCTCTTTCAGCTTAGAGGGGCTGGTTGTCTCTGAGAAAAGGTTTGAAGCCCTGGCATACTGTCCCTTTTCCAACTGTGACTATCTCATGAGATTATTTTTCTTTCATCTCTCGGTATCTTAATCTAGTTGTTATTTTACTCTTTTCATTGGAGCTCAATTATCCATGACATCTTTCTTCTACATTATCCTTTTCAATTAATTATAATTTATATTAGTTTGACAAAAAATCATCTTTTTTTTTACTATTTGTTCACACGTATATTTACATCTTATTAAATTTTTTTTAATCATCAGACTATTTTTTTAGAGCAGTTTTAGGTTCATAGCAAAATTGAGTAGGAAGTCGAGTTCTCATATACCCCTTCTCCCCACATACACTGACCATATTTATCTTTTTCTTGTTGTTTTTATTGTACTTTTCAAGTTAAACATCATTGGATGTTGTTTTCATATTTATATCTACAGAAGCAAGAATGTTAATAATGATTATAGCTATAAGAGTCATCTATACCCATTTATAGCAATTTATCAGAAATGTCAACTTCAATAGAAGGGACAGCCTAGAGCTTTCAAATAAGAAAGTTTTTTGGACTGTCTTAAGACACAGTAGGACAGTTTCATAACCTCTTAGATGGGCAGAGGGGATAATGGCAGCATGCCTGGCATGTTTTTGCCAACCTTGCCCTACTACCTCAGGATGGGAGACCAGATTTCTCTATACAAGCTTTGGGAGTCATTTTCTTGAAAGCAGAACTTCCTCTCCCAATACTGCAAACTTGTAACAATATATTTTAGATCTAAAAGACTATCTTTTCTTCATTACTTGGATTAATATTAAATGGCTGTACATTGCCATCTTATTTGAATAGGTATAGTTCTTATTTTATCATGCCATATGTGAATTTAGGTGATATAAAAGTCACTGTCTCGGGCTTCCCTGGTGGCGCAGTGGTTGAGAGTTCGCCTGCCGCTGCAGGGGACGCGGGTTCGTGCCCCGATCCGGGAGAATCCCACATGCCGCGGAGCAGCTGGGCCCGTGAGTCATGGCCACTGAGCCTGCGCGTCCGGAGCCTGTGCTCTGCAAAGGGAGAGGCCACAGCGGTGAGAGGCCCGCGTACCGCAAAAAAAAAAAAAAAAAAAAAAGTCACTGTTTCCATCCTGTATGATCATTAATAAGGGACAAATTTTGAAATATAATTACATCAATGGTATTTAAAATTAATTTTAATTTAAAATTGCTAGGCAATTTACATGCATTAATTCAATTAATCTTCACATTATCTAATAGCAATTATTTTTATCCAAGATTACTAATGAAGTCCAGAGAAATGAGTTTACTTGCACTTAGCCACCTGATTAGTAAGTGATGAAGACGGGATTAAAATCCAGGATATCTGGCCCCAAAGCCCATACTCTTAACCATGACACAAACAGAGGTGGTAGGAAAGAGGTAAGAGGCATCAGTCAGTTTTGAATCTCCTAATCTCCTGGAAGAAGAGAGTCCATAATCAGATTTGTCTACTCTTTGTTACTTCAATTTATCTCTCACATGTTTCTTTTATTGATCGTTTTTGCTCAATGCAGAGCTCATGACAACCGAATGTCCAAGAATAGATTCTCATTGGGACCCTGATATTTTTTCCTCTTTCAGACTTTTGTTTAGAGTGTGTACACTAATCAAATGTGTTATTTGTTTGAAATACTTTGGAGCACAACAGGCTGTGTAAAAACTAGTTAAATAAGTCAGCCCCTCTTGAAGTGTTTACTGCCATTGTTTCGGAATTGCTTAGAGGCAAGTTGAAAGAATCTCTCTAGTATGAAAGGATATCAACTTTTTTTCCTCTGTTTTTGAGATGTTCTGTACTGCTAAGATTATCCTCAGGAGATTTTTATAATTGAGTTAGCTTCATCTTTGCTGAGTTAGGTCTATGAACACAAAAACATAACAAAACAAAGTAAAAATAATGATCACATCACTTACTAGTAAAGCAATACTTAAGTAGAACATTAGAAGTCTACAAGAAATGACACCCTCATTTCCATTAAACAAGATATTTTAAACATTGCCTACATATTAGAATTTCCCCCAGAAGCTCTGTAGAAAATACTGAGGCACAGATTTTACCACCACAAATTCTTAATTGTTCTGTGACAGAGTTTGAGCATTATTTAATTATTTAGCTGTTGCACACCTACTTTTTAAATCTATGTCATTTTACATATGATAAAATGCACTCATTTTTAATTTTTAGTCCATATATTTAAAAATGTTAGTATCTGTGTAATCACCACACATCTGGATATATACTGATAGGATTTTTATTTTCCATTGCCCGCCAGTTCCTTTGTGCTGCTTTGCACTAAACCCACCCATCTATCCTTGGCTCCAGGCCATCACAGATTGGCTCTCAGTCACTGTAGGTTAGTCTTGCCTGACCTAGAATTTTACATGGATAGAATAATTCAGTATGTATTTTTTTTTGTATCTGGCTTTTTTTGTTTGGCAAAATGCTTTTAAGATTTATCCACGTTGTTGTGTATATCCATATTCTTTCTTACTGCACAGTTTTATATTGTGAGTTTATAGTATATATATATACTGAGGGACGAATGTATATGTGTATGGGGGATTGGTGTCAGGACCCCTGTGGATGCCAAAATCCGTGGATGCTCAAGTTTCTTACGTAAAATGGCATAGCATTTGCATGAAATCTACACACATCCTATGTAAATTCAAGTATTGCTTTGGGGGATTTCTGGATTTTTAAGAAATATTTTGGAGCCACAGTTGGTTGAATTCACAGATATGGACCCATGTAATATGGAGGACCAATTAAACAAATATATATATAAATATATATTATACAAATATATGTATATATTATGTCTTGTGTTTTTTGAGTTCTTTTTAAGATCTTTGCCTTCCCTGGTCTGTCCTATGTTGGGGGAAATTTTTTCTTATATTTATTTCTAGAACTTTTACTTTTTTATATTTAAGTGTATGACTCCATTTGAGTTAATAACTGTTTGGAAAGAAGAAATGGTTAAGATACATTTCTTTGGATATCCATTCCACCATTCCACCACTACTTAGTAAAAAGACTATTTTTTGTCCACACAGAACTGTGAAAAATCAATTAACATGATTTTGGAAAGGTTTATTTTTTAGTGAATTGAGCAGATGACACAGGTGGATTTTAGCGGAGGTGAATAGTATATTTCTCTACTCTTTGAATGGTTTCATTTGAGCTGTAAGTCTGTCCTTAAGTGAATACCACACCACTTAGAACCTTAAGAATGTGTCTTAAAATGTATTAGCGTAACTCTTCCAACTTTGTTATATGTCATTTTTATTTTAGCTTTTTTTGTGACTTTGTACTTCCTACAAACTTTAGAACCAGTTTGTCGTCTTCTACCAAAACAAAACCAAAAAAAAAGGTTTTGGGGATTTTTTAATTGAGATTATGCTGAATATATGGACCCATTGGGGGAAAAATAAGACCTTTACAGTATCATTTATTTCAACCCATGAAATTGGTTTGTCTCTCCAAATTTTAAGTAGTCTTAAATTATTGTCAGAAATGTTCTGTAATTATCAGTAAATTGTTTTTTCACATATGGTGTTAAATTTATCCCGAATTATTTTGCATTTTTAATGCTAGTTTAAATACTTTTTTTTTTTCATTTACTGATTATTTCCCAGTGTAGGAAAATGTGGTTGATTTTTCTTCAGTGTCTTTGGGTATTCCATCAATTATAGAATCTTGCTTTCTGTGAAAGAAAATATTCTTACATCTTCCTTTGCAATAAGCATTCTTTGAACTTCTTGGTTTTTTTTTTTTTTTTTTTTTTTTTTGCGGTATGCGGGCCTCTCACTGTTGTGGCCTCTCCCGTTGCGGAGCACAGGCTCCGGACACGCAGGCTCAGCGGCCATGGCTCACGGGCCCAGCTGCTCCGCGGCATGTGGGATCCTCCCGGACCGGGGCACGAACCCGCGTCCCCTGCTTCGGCAGGCGGACTCTCAACCACTGCGCCACCAGGGAAGCCCAACTTCTTGGTTTTTTTCCCTTTGTTATACTAGATAGAACCTCCAGAGAAATGTTACACAGAAGTGGTAAGAATGGACATCCTTGACTTCTTCAACTTAGAGGGAACACAGTCAGTCATTCATCACTAAGTATAAAGTTAGAAGTAGGTTTTTCAAAGATGTCCATTATCAGAATGGAAATATTCCCTTTTAGTCCTAGTTGTATGACAGTTCTTATGAATGGATGTTGAATTCTGTGACATGTTATTTCTATATCTCATTGAAGCTGCACTCTCCTTCTTGGGTGGGACTTGAACCCACTCACACCTCAGATTGGGACTTAAACCCATGATCCCTGATTAGGAGGGGACTCAAACCCACTGTCTTTTTTTTTTTTTCCCAACATCTTTATTGGAGTATAATTGCTCTACAATGGTGCATTAGCTTCTCCTATATAACAAAGTGAATCAGCCATACATATACACATCTCCCCATATCCCCTCCCTCTTGTGTCTCCCTCCCACCCTCCCTATCCCACATCTCTATGTGGTCACAAAGCACCGAGCTGATCTCCCTGTGCTATGCAGCTGCTTCCCACTAGCTATCTATTTTACATTTGGTAGTGTATATATGTCCATGCCACTCTCTCACTTCCTCAAAGCTTACCGTTCCCCCTCCCCATGCCCTCAAGTCCATTCTCTACATCTGTGTCTTTATTCCTGTCCTGCCACTAGGTTCTTCAGAACCATTTTATTTTTTTTTTAGATTCCATATATATGTATTAGCATACGGTATTTGTTTTTCTCTTTCTGACTTACTTCACTCTGTATGACGGTTTCTAGGTCCATCCACCTCACTACAAATAACTCAATTTCATTCCTTTTTATGGCTAAGTAATATTCCATTGTATATATGTGCCACATCTTTATCCATTTTTCTTTGGATGGACACTTAAGTTGCTTCCATGTCCTGGCTATTGTAAATAGAGCTGCTATGAACACTGTGGTACATGACTCTTTTTGAATGATGGTTTTCTCAGGGTATATGCCCAGTAGTGGGATTACTGGGCCATATGGTAGTTCTATTTTTAGTTTTTTAAGGAAACTCCATACTGTTCTCCATAGTGGCTGTATCAGTTTACATTCCCACCAACATTGCAAGAGGGTTCCCTTTTCTCCACACCCTCTCCAGCATTTGTTGTTTGTAGGTTTTTTGATGATGGCCATTCTGACTGGTGAGGTGAAACGTCATTGTAGTTTTGATTCGCATTTCTCTAATGATTAGTGATGTTGAGCATCTTTTCATGTGTTTGTTGGCAATCTGTAAATCTTCTTTGGAGAAATGTCAGTTTAGGTCTTCTGCCCATTTTTGGTTTGGGTTGTTTGTTTTTTTCATATTGAGATGCATGAGTTGCTTGTAAGTTTTGGAGATTAATCCTTTGTCAGTTGCGTCATTTGCAAATATTTTCTCCCATCCTGAGCGTTGTCTTTTCATCTTGTTTATGGTTTCCTTTGCTGTGCAAAAGCTTTTAAGTTTCATTAGGTCCCATTTGCTTATTTTTGTTTTTAGTTCCGTTTCTCTAGGAGTTGGGTCAAAAGAATCTTGCTGGGATTTATGTCATAAAGTGTTCTGCCTATGTTTTCCTCTAAGAGTTTGATAGTGTCTGGCCTTACATCTAGGTCTTTAATCCATTTTGAGTTTATTTTTGTGTATGGTGTTAGGGAGTGTTCTAATTTCATTCTTTTACATGTACCTGTCCAGTTTTACCCAGCACCACTTATTGAAGAGGCTGTCTTTTCACCACTGTATATTCTTGCCTCCTTTATCAAAAATAAATTGACTATATATGTTTGGGTTTATCTCTGGGCTTTCTATTCTGTTCCATTGATCTATATTTCTGTTTTTGTGCCATTACCATACTGTTTTCATTACTGTAGTTTTTAGTATAGCCTGAAGTCAGGGAGCCTGATTCCTCCAGCTCCATTTTTCTTTCTCAAGATTGCTTGGCTGTTCGAGATCTTTTGTGTTTCCATACAAATTGTAAAATTTTTTGTGCTAATTCAGTGAAAAATGCTATTGGTAATTTGATACGAATTGCACTGAATCTGTAGGTTGCTTTGGGTAGTATAGTCTTTTTCACAATGTTGATTCTTCCAATTTAAGAACATGGTATATCTCTCCATCTGTTTGTGTCATCTTTGATTTCTTTCACCAGTGTCTTATAGTTTTCTGAGTACATGTCTTTTACCTCCTTAGGTAGGTTTATTCCAAGGTATTTTATTTTTTTGTTGTTGTTGCAATGGTAAATATGATTGTTTCCTTAATTTCTCTTCCTGATATTTCATTGCTAGTGTATAGGAATGCAAGAGATTACTGTGCATTAATTTTGTATCCTGCTACTTTACCAAATTCATTGATTAGCTCTAGCAGTTTTCTGGTAGCATCTTTAGGATTCTCTATGTATAATATCATGTCATCTGCAAACAGTGACAGCTTACTTCTTCTTTTCTGATTTGGATTTCTTTTATTTCTTTTTCTTCTCTGACTGCTGTGGCTAAAACTTCCAAAACAATGTTGAATAATAGTGGTGAGAGTGGACAACCTTTTCTTGTTCCTGATCTTAGAGGAAATGCTTTCAGTTTTTCACCATTGAGAATGATGTTGGCTGTCGGTTTGTCATATATGGCCATTATTACGTTAAGGTAAGTTCCCTCTATGGCTACTTTCTGGAGGGTTTTTATCATAAATCGGTGTTGAATTTTGTTGAAAGCTTTTTCTGCATCTACTGAGATGATCATATGGGTTCTTTCCTTCAGTTTGGTAATATGGCTTATCACGTTGATTGATTTGCGTATATTGAAGAATCATTGCATCCCTGGGATTAACCCCACTTGATCATGGTGTATGATCCTTTTAATGTGCTGTTGGATTCTGTTTGCTAGTATGTTGTTGAAGATTTTTGCATCTATGTTCATCAGTGATGTTGACCTGTAGTTTTCTTTCCTTGTGGTATCTTTGTCTGGTTTTGGTATCAGGGTGATGCTGGCCTCGAAGAATGATTTTGGGAGTGTTCCTCCCTCTGATATATTTTGGAAGAGTTTGAGAAGGGTACGCATTAGCTCTTCTCTAAATGTTTGATAGAATTCGTCTGTTAAGCCATCTTGTCCTGAGCTTTTGTTTGTTGGAAGATTCTTAATCACAGTCTCAAAATCAGTGCTTGTGATTCGTCTGTTTATATTTTCTATTTCTTCCTGGTTCAGTCTTGGAAAGTCGTGTTTTCTAAGAATTTGTCCATTTCTTCCAGGTTGTCCATTTTATTGGCATATAGTTGCTTGTAGTGATCTCTCATGATCCATTGTATTTCTGCAGTGTCAGTTGTTACTTCTCCTTTTTCATTTCTAATTCTATTGATTTGAGTCTTCTCCCTTTTTTTCTTGATGAGTCTGGCTAATGGTTTATCAATTTTGTTTATCTTCTCAAAGAACCAGCTTTTAGTTTTATTGATCTTTGTTATTGTTTCCTTCATACTTTTTCATTTATTTCTGATCTCATCTTTATGATTTCTTTCCTTCTGCTAACATTGGTGGTTTTCTTCTTCTTCTTTCTCTAGTTGCTTTAGGTGTAAGGTTAGGTTGTTTATTTGAGATTTTTTCTTGTTTCTTGAGGTAGGATTGTATTGCTAGATATTTCCCTCTTAGAACTGCTTTTGCTGCATCCCATAGGTTTTGGGTCATCATGTTTTCATTGTAATTTTTTTCTAGGTATTCTTTGATTTCTTCAGTGATCTCTTGGTTATTAAGTAATGCATTATTTGGCCTCCATGTGTTTGTATTTTTTACAGATTTTTTTCCTGTAATTGATATCTAGTCTCACAGCATTGTGATCAGAAAAGATACTTGATAGGATTTTAATTTTCTTAAATTTACCAAGGCTTGCTTTGTGACCCAAGGTATGATCTATCTGGAGAGTGTTCCATGAACTCTTGAGAAGAAAGTGTATTCTGTTGTTTTTGGATGGAATGTTCTATAAATATCAATTAAGCCCGTCATTTTAAATTTATCATTTAAAGCTTATGTTTCCTTATTTATTTTCATTTTGGATGATGCCCATTGGTGAAAGTGGGGTGTTAAAGTCCCCTAATATGATTGTGTTACTGTCAGTTTTTCACTTTTATGGTTGTTAGCATTTGTCTTATGTATTGAGGTGCTCCTATGTTGGGTGCATAAATATTTACAATTATTATATCTTCTTCTTGGATTGATCCTTTGCTTATTATGTAGTGTTCTTCTTTGTCTCTTGTAATAGTCTTTATTTTAAAGTCTATTTTGTCTGATTTGAGAATTGCTCCTCCAGCTTTCTTTTGATTTCCATTTGCATGGAATATCTTTTTCCATCCCCTCACTTTCTGTATTTGTCCCAAGGTCTGAAGTGGGTCTCTTGTAGACAGCATATATATGGGTCTTGTTGTTGTATCCAGTCATCCAATCTATGTCTTTTGGTGGGAGCATTTAATCCATTTACATTTAAAGTATTTACCAATATGTATATTCCTATTACCGTTTTCTTAATTGTTTTGGGTTTGTTATTTTAAGTCTTTTCCTTCTCTTGTGTTTCCTTCCTGGAGAAATTTCTTTAGCATTTGTTGTATAGCTGCTTTGGTGGTGCTGAATTCTCTTAGCTTTTGGTTGTCTGTAAAGGTTTTAATTTCTCCATCGAATCTGAATGAGATCCTTTCTGGGTAGAGTAATCTTGGTTGTAGGTTTTTCACTTTCATCACTTTAAATATGTCTTGCCACTCCCTCTGGCTTTCAGAGTTTCTGCTGAAAGATCAGCTGTTAATCTTATGTGGATTACCTTGTGTGTTATTTATTGTTTTTCCCTTGCTACTTTTAATACTTTTTCTTTGTATTTAATTTTTTATCATTTGCTTATGTATCTTGGTGTGTTTCTCCTTGGATTTATGAGGGAAGTTTTCAACTATAATCTCTTGAAATATTTTCTCAGTCCCTTTCTTTTTCTCTTCTTCTTCTGGGACCCCTATAATTTAAATGTTGTTTAATGTTGTCCCATAGGTCTGAGACTGGCCTCAATTCTTTTCATTCTTTTTTCTTTATTCTGCTCTGTGGTAGTTATTTCTACTATTTTATCTTCCAGGTCACTTATCCATTCTTCTGCCTCAGTTATTCTGCTGTTGATTCCTTCTAGAGA
Source organism: Leucopleurus acutus (assembly GCF_964270905.1). Lineage (NCBI taxonomy): Eukaryota > Metazoa > Chordata > Mammalia > Artiodactyla > Delphinidae > Leucopleurus > Leucopleurus acutus. Next base: position 7,132,990 of record NC_139146.1, read on the forward strand.
GTTTTTAATCTCATTTATTGTGTTGTTCATGATGGTTTGTTTGATCTTTAGTTCTTCTAGGTCCTTGTTAAACATTTCTTGTATTTTCTCCATTCTATTTCCAAGATTTTGGATCATCTTTACCATCATTAGTCTGAATTCTTTTTCAGGTAGACTGCCTATTTCCTCTTCATTTGTTTGGTCTGGTGGGTTTTTACCTTGCTTCTTCATCTGCTGTGTGTTTCTGTCTTCTCATTTTGCTTAACTTTCTGCATTGGGGTCTCCTTTTCACAGGCTGCAGGTTTGTAGTTCCCGTTGTTTTTGATGTCTGCCTCCAGTGGGTAAGGTTGGTTCAGTGGGTTGTGTAGGCTTCCTGGTGGAGGGGACGGGTGCCTGTGTTCTGGTGGATTAGGCTGGATCTTGTCTTTCTGGTGGGCAGGACCGCATCCAGTGCTGTGTTTTGCAGTGTCTGTGACCTTATTATGATTTTAGGCAGCCTCTCTGCTAATAGGTGGGGTTGTGTTCCTGTCTTTCTAGTTGTTTGGCTTAGGGTGTCCAGCACTGTAGCTTGCTGGTTGTTGGGTGGATCTGGGTCTTAGGGTTGAGATGGAGATCTCTGGGACAGTGTTCGCCATTTGATATTACATGGAGCTGGGCGGTCTTGTGTGGACCAATGTTCTGAACTTGGCTTTCCCACTTCAGAGGCACAGGCCTGACACCTGGCCAGAGCACCAAGACCCTGTCAGCCAAATGGCTCAGAAGAAAAGGGTGAAAGAATAGAAAGAAAGAAAGTAAATAAATAAATAAAAAGAAATCAATTCATTAAAATAAAAAAATGTTAAAAGTAAAAAAAAATAAAATGTAACAAAAAAAGAAGAAAGAGAGAGCAACCAAACCAAAAAACATATCCACCAATGATAACAACTGCAACAAGCACTAAAAATTATACTAATAAAAAAAAAAAAAGCAGGCAGACAGAACCCTAGGACAATTGGTAAAAGCAAAGCTATACAGACAAAACCAGACACCGAAGCATACACATATACACTCATAAAAAGAGAAAAAGGAAAAATATATACATTATATATATAAAAAAAGGAAGAGAGCAACCAAATCAATAAACAAATCTATCAATGATAATAAACTCTAAACATTAAACTCAGATAAACATAAAACCAGAAACCAGTCATTCACATACAGCAAACCCCAAGTCTACACTTACTCCCAAAGTCCACCGCCTCTATTTTGGGATGATTCGTTGTCTAGTCAGGTATTCCACAGATGCAGGGTACATCACGTTGATTGTGGAGATTTTTTTTTTTAACATCTTTATTGGAGTATATTTGCTTTACAATGGTGTGTTAGTTTCTGCTTTATAACAAAGTGAATCAGTTATACATATACATATGTTCCCATATCTCTTCCCTCTTGCGTCTCCCACCCTCACTCCCTCCCTATCCCACCCCTCTAGGTGATCATAAACCACCAAGCTGATCTCCCTGTGATATGCGGCTGCTTCCCACTAGCTATCTGTTTTACGTTTGGTAGTGTATATATGTCCATGCCACTCTCTCACTTCCTCACAGCTGACCCTTCCCCCCCCCCATATCCTCAAGTCCATTCTCTAGTAGGTCTGTGTCTTTATTCCTGTCTTACCCCTAGGTTCTTCATGACCTTTTTTTTTTTCTTAGATTCCATATATATGTGTTAGCATACGGTATTTATTTTTCTCTTTCTGACTTACTTCACTCTGTATGACAGACTCTAAGTCCATCCACCTCACTACAAATAACTCAATTTCATTTCTTTTTATGGCTGAGTAATATTCCATTGTATATATGTGCCACATCTTTATCCATTCATCTGTTGATGGACACTGAGGTTGTTTCCATGTCCTGGCTATTGTAAATAGTGCTGCAATGAACATATTGATACATGACTCTTTTTGAATTATGGTTTTCTCAGTGTATATGCCCAGTAGTGGAATTGCTGGGTCATATGGTAGTTCTATTTGTAGTTTTTTAAGGAACCTGCATACTGTTCTCCAGAGTGGCTGTATCAATTTACATTCCCACCAACAGTGCAATAGGGTTCCTTTTTCTCCACACCCTCTCGAGCATTTATTGTTTGTAGATTTTTTGATGATGGCCATTCAGACCGGTGTGAGATGATATCTCATTGTAGTTTTGATTTGCATTTCTCTAATGATTAATGATGTTGAGCATTCTTTCATGTGTTTGTTGCCAATCTGTATATCTTCTTTTGAGAAGTGTCTATTTAGGTCTTCTGCCCATTTTTGGATTGGGTTTTTTTTTTTTTTTTTTTTATTGAACTGCATGAGCTGCTTGTAAATTTTGGAGATTAATCCTTTGTTAGTTGCTTCATTTGCAAATATTTTCTCCCATCCTGAGTGTTGTCTTTTGGTCTTTTCTATGGTATCCTTTGCTGTGCAAAAGCTTTTAATTTTCATTAGGTCCCATTTGTTTATTTTTGTTTTTATTTCCATTTCTCTAGGAGGTGGGTCAAAAAGGATCTTGCTGTGACTTATGTCACAGAGTGTTCTGCCTATGTTTTCCTCTAAGAGTTTGATAGTGTCTGGCCTTACATCTAGGTCTTTAATCCATTTTGAGCTTATTTTTGTGTATGGTGTTAGGGAGTGTTCTAATCTTATACTTTTACATGTACCTGTCCAGTTTTCCCAGCACCACTTATTGAAGAGGCTGTCTTTTCTCCACTGTATATTCTTGCCTCCTTTATCAAAGATAAGGTGACCATATGTGCATGAGTATATCTCTGGGCTTTCCATCCTGTTCCATTGATCTATATTTCTGTTTTTGGGCCAGTACCATACTGTCTTGATTACTGTAGCTTTGTAGTATAGTCTGACGTCTGGGAGCCTGATTCCTCCAGCTCTGTTTTTCGTTCTCAAGATTGCTTTGGCTACTCAGGGTATTTTGTGTTTCCGTACAAATTGTGAAATTTTTTGTTCTAGTTCTGTGAAAAATGCCAGTGGTAGTTCGACAGGGATTGTGTTGAATCTGTAGATTGCTTTGAGTAGTAGAGTCATTTTCACAATGTTGATTCTTCCTATCCAGGAACATGGTATATCTCTCCATCTATTTGTATCATCTTTAATTTCTTTCATTAGTGTCTTATAATTTTCTTCATACAGGTCTTTTGTCTCCTTAGGTAGGTTTATTCCTAGATATTTTATTCTTTTTGTTGCAATGGTAAATGGGAGTGTTTCCTTAATTTCAAATTACAGGGGTCCCAGAAGAAGAAGAGAAAAAGAAAGGGACTGTGGAGATTTAATACACTGCTCCTGAGGCTGCTGGGAGAGATTTCCCTTTCTCTTCTTTGTTCGCACAGCTCCCGGGGTTCAGCTTTGGATTTGGCCCCGCCTCTGCCTGTAGGTCGCCTGAGGGTGTCTGTTCTTCGCTCAGACAGGACAGGGTTAAAGGATCAGCTGATTAGGGGGCTCTGGCTCACTCAGGCCCCGGGGAGAGTAAGAGAGTTACGGATGCGAGGCAAGCCTGCAGCTGCAGAGGCCAGCGTGACGTTGCACCAGCCTGAGGCGCGCTGTGTGTTCTCCTGTGGAAGTTGTCCCTGGATCACAGGACCCTGGCAGTGGCGGGCTGCACAGGCCCCCGGGAAGGGAGGTGTGGATAGTGACCTGTGCTCGCACACAGGCTTCTTGGTGGCTGCAGAAGCAGCCTTAGCATCTCATGCCCGTCTCTGGGGTCCGCGCTGATAGCCGCGGCTCACGCCTGTCTCTGGAGCTCATTTATGCGGTGCTCTGGATCCCCTCTCCTCGTGCACCCTGAAACAATGGTCTCTTGCCTCTTCGGCAGCTCCAGACCTTTCACTGGACTTCCTCCCGGCTAGCCGTGGTGCACTAGCCCCTTCAGGCTGTGTTCACACCGCCAACCCCAGTCCTCTCCTGCCGCTCCGACCAAAGCCCAAGCCTCAGCTCCCAGCCCCACCCGCCCCCGCCGGTGAGCAGACAAGCCTCTCGGGCTGGTGAGTGCCGGTCGGCACCGATCCTCTGTGCGGGAATCTCTCTGCTTTGCCCTCTGCACCCCTGTGGCTGCGCTCTCCTCCGGGGCGCCTAAGCTTCCCCATCCACCACCCGCAGTCTCCACTCGCGAAGGGGCTTCTAGTGTGTGGAAACCTTTCCTCCTTCACGGCTCCCTCCCACTTGTGCAGGTCCCATCCCTTTTCTTTGTCTCTGTTTATTCTTTTTTCTTTTGCCCTACCCAGGTACATGGGGAGTTTCTTGCCTTTCGGGAGGTCTGAGGTCTTCTGCCAGCGTTCAGTAGGTGTTCTGTAGGAGTTGTTCCACGTGTAGATGTATTTCTGTTGTATCTGTGGGGAGGAATGTGATCTCCACTTCTTACTCCTCCACCATCTTGAACGTCTCCCCCAAGAAAGCTTTTTTGTATCACCTAAATTGTCTTCTTTAATTATTTTTTTTTTACAGTTTTCGGTGAAGAGGAATGGTATCCTAAGCTGACTGCTAATGGCCTTCTGAACGAGGAGACACACAGGAGAGGCACGCTGATCCCTTTGAGTCCACTGTTCTTCTCGTCATTTCTGAGGGCCATGGGTAAGTCACTCTAAGATTTGAGCTCTGCTCCCTTGCATGCAGCTCTCCAATCCAAACAAACTGTACTTTTTAAAAAATTATATTTATAGACACACACACACACACACATACACACACACATATATACATGTATATTCTTTAGCTAACCCTTGGGTTTCTCAGAGCCATATTAATACCTAAGAGGAATGTGCTTTTGGGTTGAGGATTTTGTGGTATTTTACAGTGTACCTCTTTGCACAGAAATTTTCTTGAGGTTGGTGGTTAATACATATCAGAGAGGGTCCAGGGTTTATTAAAGTTCCAGAAATGTTCTGGGGTCCCAGAAGGGTTCCAGGATAATTACACTGGAAGTCCACATCAGGTGGCATCCATTATGGGACTCACAAAGCCTTAAGGTAAGCCCACAGCATAAACCACTAGAGGACTTGGGGAAATAGATTAAGACAAGAAATTCAGACTGTTTTGACTATCAAAATCAAAATCTAAATAGGCGTAAGTCAGACTATCAAAAGCCATTAAGGTGTCTACCTAGGGTTCTATAGAGAACTCACCTCCTAAAAGGAATAATAGACCTATTGCTAATGGGTACTTTGAAGCCAAAGTCTCAAAATTGGTGGGCAGAGATCAAGTACTTAAAAGCTGTTAGAGCACTTGCCACTTAATTTTAAGACGCCCATGCTAGGATAATTTGGTCACAGAATGGGTTAGGTTGACACTACATCACATACTATCCTCCAGAAGGTTCTGTACAATGAGGTACACTGTAAAACACCCCATAATCCCCAACCCAGTGACACATCCCTCTTGGGTATTAATTTGGCTCTGAGAGAACCAAGGATTACCTAAAGGAATGGAATCCTCAAGTTTCAAAAAGTTTGAGAGTATCACTTTCTGGCACATCTGCTTATTTTATGTCTAAGAACTGTGGTCTTGGAAAATCTAGATATCTACAAAAATGGCAAAATCTTACTAAAACAACCTAGAGTTACAATGGACATTATGGGGAACAGTCCAACTAGACAAGATCATTCATTTAAGAAGTGCACCTGAAAGCAAGGATTTCCAAATCCAACAGAATGGGATACCTATTTTAATTGGCATGCAGAAGCCTCCAAAAGACTTGAAAATTTCTAGCTTCATTGAAAGGTTCATTGTAAAAGACTAAAGAAAAATTAAAGACACAGGAAGTACCTAAAAGACTGTAAGACTGATGTGACTTCTGCTACTGCCCTCTATCTTTATTTACCTGAATATTTAGTCTAATAATTCTCTATCTGAATTTCCTTTCCTCTCTGAAAAGACTGCAACACTCTAAACAAAAGTCAAACCTTTCCACACCAACTCCAACACCCCCATATCTACCCTTGAAGGCGGGCCCTCCCAGGGTTGATGGGATGTTGAGGGATTCTCTGGCAAAATGCTACCAGTTATTCCCTCTAGTAGTCAAGGAGAAACTAAAATTAAAATGAATGGAAACCTTGCCATATTCTAGTAGATACTGGGGTTACACTCTCTACTTGAAACTTACTCACTCTGGAGCCTGCAGATGGGATCCAGGGAAAATTGGCAGAAGCCAGCGAAGGATGAGAATTCTTACTAGAGTCAGCTCTCCTGGATCTCTGTAGTGTCTAGTTGATAGAGGAAGGTAAAATTTTATGTTGCCCCTTATTGGTTATCAATCCTTTTATCTCCTAGGGACAGCTGTTGCCTTCTTGCTTGTCTCATTTTCTGTCCTGAGAACTTGGCTTGGCTTTTTGCCTGCCTGGGACCTGCAGGTTGTTGGTTCTTTCATATGCAGGCAGCTCAACTATCAGGTTGGGGGTCCCAAAATATGTCCAGACAGAAATGTGGGTTGCACACCATTTGGGGCTACATATTGCCAGACAAAATTGGGTGCACTACATTCATAGCTGGGGTCCTACTGACCATTGCCAGCTCTCAGGGAATTGTCTTTCTTTCATTGGGCTGTATTTGAGAGTGGCTCTGAAGCTTGGGAAGGTAGTATCTTTTGTACCCTCTTTGGGGATGCCTCTTAGGTCCATGAGGTTGTTTAATACTGCCAAGAATATTTATTGTTTGTCTCAGCTGAAACCTGACAAGATATTTGAAAGGATATATATTTTTTAAGTAGCTCTACAACCCTGGGAGTCAGAAGTTGGCAAAATTGAAAACCGACATTCAGAGCCTGACAGGAACTTTTTTTAAAGGCCTTCTCTTCTAAGCTAAATGAAACTATGTACCCAGAGGGAAAGAAAAACATTTAAAAGATAAACAGCTCTAAATCTAGAATATGGGAACCTTTTGATTTCTGTCTTAGTTGAAGATCTTCTCCCTGATTAAAGAAGCAAACTGATAATATTGTACTTCAGTGGGTGGATCAGTCCCTTGATATCATTCCCGTTGTACCCCGATTCTTTGAGAAATTAAGAACAACTGTTTTACAAATTGAGGACAAACTTGTACAACTTACTTACAAATTGAGTCTTTACAAGAACAGAAAAAGTCCACATATCCTTTTGACCAATCCCAAAAGCTCCCCTATTCATCTCAAAATACTCGAAGATATCGTAAAAATTCTGGATTTAAGAAACAAAAATCCTTCTTGCAGGAACTCACACTCTTTGTCTGTGCCTTTGCAATGTAAATGTTCTACTTGGTCTTCTCTAAGACCTGAATCTCTTTGAAATGTAAACTCGAGGGATGTAATTTATCAGAAGAAAGAAAAAGGGAAAGGATATTTGAAAACGAGGTGAATGAAGAATCTTAAGTCTTCTCCACAAATATTATGAAAAAGTTTAAGCCATCCGAGCAGGTAACCTTAACTTATTCCATCTGCCAGCAACACAGTTTGGATTCAACTGTTCTTTTTCAAACTAGTGAGTTTTTCATTATCATACCCAACTCATGGCTAAAAATTTAAAACAAAAGCTATGAAAGTCTGTCTGTATATTTATGTATGTCTTTGTATGCGTGTTATAAATGTATGATTTTTTCTACCTTTGGATGGTATTATATGTAAAGAGCTCTATTCAAGTTCCCAGGATAATCTTCAGTAAACAAAAGCTAGTTTAAGTTTGTTGGTTTAATTAAAATAGGCATGTCTTTAGAGTTATCAGCATTGAATATAATACTTTTATTCTACTTAGGTTAACCAAAAGTCCAATAAGCTTATGTTATCTCTTACAGAATTTGTCAGCAGGATAGATGACTTAGGTAATGGTTAGCTGTTTAATGTCTCATGAAAATTCCATGAATAATCTAAACATAATTGTTAAGAACAAGTAAATTGAGTAGATGTAAGTAAGATAAAATTTTATAAATGGATTTTTCAGCAATAATTATGCTCTATGGTATGTATACTTAAAAATAGTTTTCAAGATCTTTTTGGCACCTTCCATCCTTAAAGTTATACTGAGTTAAATTAAATGATGGATATTCATTGACTATCTAAATCATTTCCAAATAAGATACTGAAACATTAATTACTGAACAAAGATTTATCCACTTTTGGCTTCCTTTTACAGAATAACTAAAAATATTTGGGTATATATTAATAAACACGTTTTGTACCACATTGAAAAACTTACAAGTAAGACTATACTTCTAGAAATTCTGAAATGTATTTATAAATCTTCCAATCCACAGAATGGGAGTATAGTAGTTCACAAATTGCTTTCTTCTAAGTTTTCACTAGGAATTAAGGATTCTAAGGGTTATGGATTCTAATTAAGATACATAAATAAAACTACTAGAAATAATAAGGGAAACATGTCTGTGCAAGGGAATTAGGTTATGTTTTTGGTAAGAAAAGGTATGAGGTATGGAGATGTGATTTTGTTAAGGGAAAAAGAGTAATTTTTTTCTGAAGTAAAACAACCGATTGTTCCAGAAAGAGAAAGATAGAAAAAAGTAGGACAAAATCTGAATGAATATAAACAGTTGTAGAGGGTTTGTGGAAAAGGCATCGTGGGAAAGAATTTTATGTGTGGTCAAGCTGGCTAAGGTTAGAATGGATATATTTAAGTTTTGTTTTATTTTTAATGGGTTTTACTATCAAAAGCACACTGGTACAAAATTAGTATTTGATTTTCTCTCCGTTAAAAGGACAAAGTTTTATTAGTTTATTGGTCTGCCCTTAATAATAAATTATAAACCTTTTAAGTAATCTGCCTGGAAAGCAGAGATTTTTGTGTGTCTTACCAAAATAATTTACTGTACTTCATGTTTCTTTATCAGGATTTTGATTACGTGAGAAATCCCAGTCTTCTCAATATTAACAGAGCTGAGGTTTTTTTACAACTATGTAGCATTCTATATTTGTTTTCAAAGTCTTTAAATCTTACTTTGATTAAATGGATTTTTTTTTTTTTTTGAGAAACTCCCTCCAAATCAAATTCTAAGTAAAGTCTTTTTGACCTTGAACTAACTTTGGGATTTTTCAAAGGGCTCCTGGAATGTCTACAATGATTTGTTCTCTCTTTTTATAAAAAGAGAAATGTTAAACTAATTAGGCTTATTTGATATGTTAAGTCACGTAGTAAACATTTTCAAATAAGAAGTGATGTTTAACCTTTTTTAGGTTATATTTGTAAGTTATTAATATCAGTGTTCTAGAAATTGTATAACATTTCTAAAAATCCAATATGTCCTGGTATAATTCTATTAGTCATAATTCCAGTTATCACCTTAAGGTGTTGTGTGTCACAAAAATAACCAACATTCTTTGTCAATTCCAGTATAATGAACTCTCATCAGATCTTTAACCACAGGCTTTAAGTCTTTTGTCATTTACAGGCAGTTATTGTTTCATTCTGATGCTTTTTGCAAAAGTAAGGGTCATGGAAAGGACCCTAACAAGTACTCTTGACACTGCTGCCAAATTACAAGGTGTCAAGCCTTGAGTGCATATTTCACAACTGAAGAAGGTTCTACCTGACATCTGCTTCTGTGTAAATGCCAGAAACCTAAAGTCAAATTCACTAAGAAGAGAAGTAGCTGACATTGGGGTAGACTGCTTCAACCCAGGATGTCAGATCAAGAGCATTTCTTTCCATTCGTTTTGCCCTCTCTGATCATTCTATTCCTAATTCTTAGACCAGGAAGGTTGTTGTGATTCTTCTGTTCACCTTCTTCCTTGTTCTGGCCAGAAAAGATAATGCCATTGTTCACATATCTTCGGTCATTGGGTAATCCAACCTCCAACCAGCTGTCGGATTTACTGTGATGCTGGTGATCCTGTAGCTCTTCGTGTTCTTCACAAACTTCTCCCTGATTTCCAGTGCCTCAGTTTCTCTGGAACAAGCTTGCTGGATAAACACTTCTGGGAAAATAGAGACACAGTTACATGAAATACATAAATAGGCCACTGGCTTACAGAAGTGTCCCCCTCTTTGGGATCATTTCTTGACTTATCTGATTCTAGCTGGTTTGGGTCATGGGTACCCAGGCTCAGGAGTGCTCTATAAACCATGGGCCTTGTTTTGTTGTCTCTCCAATATACTATATTCTTACAAAAGTTTTAAATGCATATAGGTAGCCATCAACCAGCTGACAGATGATCTCTTTTCTGACTGGAATGACAAAAGAGAACAGAAGACTAATCAGCTCTAAGAACAGCCTGAAATCACCTCTTGTGAATAATACTCAGCATAGTATTCACAAGACTGAGAGTCACACTAAGACTGATATTTTTTTTTTATCAAAGCTCTTGAATGGTCAAGAGGATGGTCAAAAGAGGGAGACTGATGAAATAAATTTCTAGGTCCAGGATGGAGCTGCCCCTGCTGGGGGTGCTACTTCAGGAAACCAAAATTTAGATAACTTCTGTGTTTCTGTAAATGTTCCACTTGCCAGGAAATTCAGCATATCCAATCAAACAAGCCCCAGATCCCAAGCCAGTTATAGGCCTTTTCACCCCCAAGTTGACTATGTGGTCCCCACCAATCAGATCTTTTCTATCTTTCTCTTCCTTGTTCTTATTTTTTTAACCCTATAAAAGCTTCTGGCCTTCTGCCCCATGTTGCAGTTCCCCAAAAGGAGGCTGTCCACTTTATGAAGTGGTAAGTAAAGTTTGTGTCACCTAAATTGTCTGCTTTAATCATTTTTTAAGAATATTAACTACTACTATAAAGTTAAATTCATTGCTATCTTAAATTTCGTGAAATTACTTCTCAGCAAAGTCTGTTATTCAGAACCCTTTCTTATAAGTAACAAAAATGAATTCCCAATCATTTAAAAGAAAAATGCATTTACTGAAAGAATGTTGACTGGCTCACAAAACTGATGGGTGTGATAGTCAGGCTCAGAAAATAGGCACACACCGAAGGAGACTCAGAAGCAAGTGTCACAGCCAGACTCCTGCCACAGGAAGTGGCTGAACAAGGGAAGGGCCACTAACGTTGGACACTGGAGACTAGTGTTGTCATCTCTGCCCCTACCAGCACTGGACAATATTCCTCCAGTGTATCTTCATCTAGATATGTTTTTGTGCCATGGTCATCACATGCCTGATAAATTCTTCATTATCCCTGAATCACACACTTATGATTTTCTGTCTCAGATGGCCAAGCTCAATCATACACAAATGCCCAATCTGCTAAGTAGGAAGGGAAAGTGAGAGCCAGGCTGTTCAGCTTCTTTGCCTCAGTGGTCAGTACTCCCCAAATTGAGTGGGAGATCAGATACTGGTTTGGCGTGAAAAGACATATACCCCACTTTCACTTATCTTGGTTGATTTCTATGAAGGGGAGATGTGTCATTTTGCCATCCTTACTACTGTGGCCCTCCTTCAACAACATAGCACACTAGGACCCTGGCCCCTTGCATGAGAAATCAATCTTAGTGAGCCTGTTTTCTATCTTTTATCAAAAGCACAGGTAAAAGAAACATAAAGGAAATCTTTTAGTCAATTCTGAATTTTATTTCCTCATCCAAATAATCTAAATTCTACCTTTGGAATCAGTTCATCCTTTGAAAATATACATATTCTAATTGTACTGGTTTTGTCCTCAGAGAACCATCATAATAGTGTTGTGTTTTATTTTCTGACCTTTACTTTTTTTTTTCCTGTCTTTTTGTGTCATAAAATTATATGGAAATCGTGATATGTTTACTTTTGTAAAAACAGTGTTTAGAAACTTCTCATGACATCAGTCTTAAGATTTCTTTAAATTTTTGTATGGGTGAGTGGTTAAATAATTCAGTGTAAGAAAGCTATTAACTTCATCTAAGGAATTGGTGTCATACCGAATCTTAAATAATGTATTCAATACCTGAGAAAGCTCAGATTCAAATATAAAGAACAAACATATTACTGTGTTTTCTTTTTATAGTTTCTAACCACTTTTCATTATTTTAACCAAATTCCAAAGATGTGTAAGTTTACCATAAGTTCACTCCAAAAACCGATATGTATTATGATGTGTGTCCATATTCCTCATGAACCACCTAAAATCTCCTTTAAAAACATGTGGATGATAAGTGATGCCCAAAGAGTTCAGATGAAACAAGAATAAAATGTCAATTAATAAACAGTAGAATTCATTTACTATACAGAAAATCATTAGGGTTTTCAATGTTTGACTTAATATTGGGACTTTTAACATTGTAATTGTAGAAGTTTATCTTAATAATAAAAATTAGAAATAAGTTAAAATAATAAGAAATAAAAACTGTACTGTAAATCCCACCACCCAGAGATAAGTGCTGTTGACTTTCATCAATATATACATCCTTAGATTTACAGAGATGTTTATCTTTGGAATTTAATTTAATTTGATATGATTTAATTTCCTGTTTCATTATGCATATTAACAGTGTTATTAGTGTCATGATACAGAATAGTTCTTGATTTCTTTTTCCAATTCCTCCAGTAAACTTACACTCTGATTAAGAAATCTACTATACCTATGAGAATAGGTACTTTCAAGAATTTCTTGAATATTCCAGTAAAGTAAAATCACTCTCTTTGGAAGCTTGATCATAATTTTGTATTATTCCATCTTTACTTCGAATTCTCCTCCCTGGTGATATTTGTCTCTCACTATATATAAACAACAAAGCATTAAATATGTTAATAATGGCTCTGTTGTATAAAATTGACAGGGTTATTTAAAATTTTGTTAACCATGAGAAAACAGGTAGAACTAATACAAAATTAGACTGAATGGCAAAAGAAATATCAACAATTGTCAGTTTACAAAAATATTCAAATGGTGTGTTCATTATTCCACAATAATCAAAATATTTAAAAGAGCAATTATGGTAGATTTTATAAATCTCTGTGGTTGTTCAATAGCATAATAATAGTCACAGTTTTGCAGCCAAGAGGATACTTCTGAAATTGTTTCTATTTCCAATAAACTTGGACTTACAGGACTAAAGCAGAGTAAACTTGAAGAGCAGTCTAGACGCTAGTACTGAGGTATATTTTGTATTTGTAACAGCTACTGCAGTGTTTCAGAACCTATGTTTTCCTTCCTGGAATTTGCAAACAACCTAGACTCTTTCGCCTGACAGAGTAGTTAGTCTTTTCATTTATATTCATCATAAGAGAATAGCACTTAAAGCAAGAAATGCCTTAAGAGGATGCATGAATGTAGGAATGCTTTCCACCTTTCCAACACTGCTACTGTATCAGTTCTCATAAGGCAGAGAAACCCTGTTCTTAGGATAAAGAAGAGTTTAAGAGCAATTTTGATAAAACAATTTTTTTCTGAACGATTTTGTATTTTTGTGGTGAAACCCACTTAAAACCAATTCTCTCTCAAATTGAGAAGTTGACAAAGAATTAAGAAAATCATGACTGCCCATCACTCAATTCTAGACAGGAACGAAAAGAGGGAACATGGAAGGCTAGAGAGATGTTCTCCCAAACTTATGAAACTCTTTTAAGGAGCTAAAATCATCTTGTAATATTTGAAAGCACTTTATCTAATTAAGGTTCTATTCAATTTGTTATTCTAATCATCTAATGAGTTCTTTCCCATTATCAAAAATTTACTAGATATATGGGCTTAATTGAGGTCTTCAGTAATTAGATCAGGATAATAATCTTTGCATTAACTTAATAAATAACTTATTTAGTTATTTTAGTCATTTTTTTCTGAATAGACTATATGATATATAATTTGTATAAATTACCTAAGCACAAATCCTGATTTAAAGATTCCATATGGCAAATATTCTTTTCCTTTCAATTTTTACATTTCCCACAAGTAAAATAAATTTTACCTAAGTTTATCATAAATCTTACAGTAAACATTATTTATTGTTAATGAATTTACTCCCTTTTAATACTTGTAGCCTGATAGATCACAGGTCCTTTACTAGATAGTGTTGCTACTTCTCGAAACCAAAAATAGAGAGACAGAAAGGGGGGAAGGAAGGAAGGGAGGGAGGGAGGAAATAAGTGAAGAAACCAGACTGAGACATTAACATTGAAATGAACAATGAAGTTTTCTATTTGGATGAATTACAAGCTTTCTACAGTAAATTTCCAAATAACAGGTTACAAGTTAAGAAGGACCATTATGTTATCAAAATATGAAAGAAAATATAATGAAAGAAATAAAAAGACATTGTAGAGTCCTTTTCAAAAGATACTCATATTCTTCCAGAATTAGCTGTCCAGTAAAACCAGCTCTCAGTTTCTTTTCTCAAGACTGCCAGGTAATTTGGTGTTAGCCCCCAAGTGTGTTTGATCTTCCTGTGACTTCAGTCACTGCCTTGAATCTCAAGGGATGAGACTGATGAAAAGGCTGACTAAATTGGAGTTCTTGTCACCCTTTAATACTTTCTGTACCTCTATCCTGAGTGTTCCCTTCGGATTAGAAAACATCCATGGTACTAGTTATTTTGACGAATGTCAAGAAGCATTGTTGCCTTTTAGCATCAAGTATCTCAGATTTACCTATTCAGTGATAATTTCTCTAATTGTAAAGAGTTCTCATCATTTTCTGATGAGCTGGATGCCAGCATGACATAATAGAGCCAATAGAAAATTGAAGAAACCAGAAAGAAACTAAAAAGCTGGGAGTCTCAGATGCTGAGCTCCCATGGCTATCATCATTTTCTTCATTATATTAGAGTGGGGCAGGTTAACTGAGTAAGGAGACCTTAGCATCATCACCCTTCCCAGCAAACTTCCAGAGTGGTCTTGAGGCTTGAGTTTGTAAGCTGCTGAAACACTGTAGTATATACAGGAAAAACACTGAAATTTTTACAACGTCGAAGTATTCCTTAGAGTGAAATAAGTAGTTGATAAAACTATCAAACTATCTAACCTTTAGGTAATAATCAGATTAAGATTATCAATTCATCCATATTAACTCAAAAAATATAATGGGATACAGAATCTGTACAGAAACCAAATGAGGTTTCTACTGATAAATGCAAAGTGCTATGGAAATTTTTTTTTAATTTTTAGGTAAGACTTTTTAAAATGTTTTTTATTTATTTATTTTTATCTGTTGGGCAATTAAAATTTTTCTATAACTTAGTAAGGAAGAAATTAATAAAGGACACCCAACTTAAATGTAAGATTGGTGGCCTGAAATCAACTTTATGAGTAGGGACTTGGCAGAATCCTAGTATTTTCCAGTTAATTATCCTGTAATTTAAAAACTTGGGTTCTGTAGTGTATTCCCATAATTGCACTACAGTTAACATTCCAGAGTCTTTCAAATTTTAATGAATTCATTATATGAAAAAATTTCCACAGTTAACTTTAGAGCCAACAGGATATCAATGTATATTTAGTGCAGCTTGTTGTGACACAGATTGAATCAAGTCCAATATCTTGTACTTAGGAAAATAATTTTTTTTCTTGAGCAACACTGATTACCAGGGAGACAGGGTAAGAAAATGTGAATGAATCCGTGAAAATCCATCCCCATGCTGGGAAACCACAGAGTGCATTCCTTATGGGTACTGTGTCAGTGCCATCATCTCTGTTTACAAATGACAAATTAGAATTAGAATCAAATAAAACAGTTTTGGCTAATTTGTTCCACAACTCTACTAATTATTTACTAGTGTGAAGCCTAATGAATAAAGTAAAAAAGTGCCATTCCACTGCATTTCTCTATCATTTTCTGCATGGGAAATATAATTTTTTAAATGACCCCTTAACCTACCATGCTAGTTAAATTAGGGAGCATAAAATGCATAATTTTGACAATATTAAAATAGGAGAACATTTTAAATAGATTTGAGCTTATACAGGGCTAACACAAAACTGTGGTGCATGAAATTAAAGCAAGTGAGATAATTTTTTAATCTGAGTGATATTTGTTTTACTGTTTTTCAGAATTCCTACACCTAAATAGGTATACATAAGACTAAAAACCATGTCTTCTCATTTTTATTTTCATATTTCTTATTGATTGTTTCATAATTATGTGTTATAAGAGATTAAGATCAAATCCAAAATAAGAATTAGAGGGAGAGAATTAGGGAGAGAGGGAAGGAGGGAGAGAAATTGACTGTTGGATGTGAAGTCTTCAAAATATATATTTGCTCCTACATATAAAGACTTTATGGAATGAAGTCGACCAACTGTAACTCAAGCCCAAAGAGATTCATCTCTCACAGAAATAAGATTAAAGTTCATTAAGAAACTGCATACATATGTAAATATGACATCACAAATCAGTGTTAATTTCTCTGGTTTTTTAAAGAGTTCTCATTGATGAATGTAGTTTTTAGTAAATGGTGTTGTGACAACTTAGTAATCATTAGCAAAAAAGAGAAATTAGAGCCATACTGCACTGCATATAAGAGAATAGCTCTAAGTGGATGAGAGATCCAGAAAGCAAGGACATGCTTCAAAACTAATGGGAACATGTCAAAATGCATAGGATCTAGTGAGAAAGGGGCCCACGGGGGTCAAATTAGTGAGAAATAAACATCATAAAAATAGAGTAACGAGTTATAACACAATGAATTAAAGTGCATTATGCATGAGTCCATAGTAATACTTTAAAAAAATGGGGAAGGAGAAAAGCTGTTTTCTAACATAGGAATATTAGCTAATACATGTAGTAGGAAAATAGAAGATCAGCATTTGTGACTACTGTAATAATTTCTTATTCAAGCAAAGATTGTCAGTGAATGTTAAAATTCATTCACACATGTTTTAAGTAATACCCCACATATTGTTTGCAGAATACCAAAGGAAAAATTTTTTTTTCCTTTCTGATGTAAAGATTTAGAAGGCAATACCAGATAAAATAATCATACCTGGCATTGGTTGATAAGAACAAAATGGTATTATGTGCCTCATAATGTTGTTATGCAACAGGAAATCACCCATGTAGTATTTTTGACACATACACAAAAATGTTTTACTCAAACTTGATTTATGAGGAAAGAATTAGAAAAATCCATATTATATGGTTTTCTATATAATATTTGGCTGCAACTGTTAAGAAATATCTTCTTCCACATCCTACCTGGCTGGAAGAAACCTCCAGCATTATTGTGTCTGCCCATTATGGCTGGTCACCATAAATAATTGTTTCCCACTGTGAGAAAAAAAAATTCTTTGAGGCTTAAGCTATCTAGATGTATCTAGTCGACCTCTCATCTTGGTTTTCAGGTTCAAAGACTTGGTAACAATTTCTACTGTTACCTTGAATGTGTGAATTACATGTCAGGTTCAACAGCCATGTTCTTTTCACTTCACTTTCAGTGATTTCTCTTCCATCCCACTCAGTACCGGATTCCTATACAGTTCTGTGGACCTCAGCATCAAACAGTAGTACTCGAACCACAAACAAACTTTAGTGTTCAGCCTTTAATAAGTATCAACTTATTAAAGTGGAATAATAAGAGGGCTCCTGCTGGAGCCCTCTTTCCTTTAAAGTAACCACATCTGTTCTTTAGTATTGTTGACCTGAAACAAATGGACAGTTATTTCTCCAGAAAAAAAAAAAAAAAGGTTTAATGAGGATCAGCAGAAAATTGCAGTTCAAGCTCTGCAGTCATGCTGAGCCATGTGCAAGTGCTCACCCGGCAAGGGAGGGAGCACCCTTTTATAGAGGGGAAAAAGAAGTTGGGAGGGCGATAGGGCAATAGTGAACAAAGAGTCCATGACTTTTCATTGGCTGAGTTGTTGCCAGGAAAGAAGAGGAGCCTTTCTTCTGCTGATTGAGCTCTGCTGTCCTTGCAGAGCATGACGGATTCCCCCTCTGGTCTCCTGACTATTTAATTTAGGTTTCTGTTTATTAATTTTTTATAGTATCATTGGGATCTTCAGTCCCTTGGACCATTCTTTTTTTCTTAGTCTATGAGCCTCAAACTCCTTGTTTTCATGACTTCTTAGCATATGTGTCAGGTACTTCACTTGAACTTTCATTCTTCCCAAATCCTCAACTCCTCCTTTCCCTGAATTTTACACATATATGTTCAATCGTGGATTAGTCCATCCCATGAAGTGGGCATTATTGAGGGCATTTTAAACTTCAGGTAAATAAACAGATAATATTTCAAGGTTTTAAAAATGTATATCATCAAGGAAAATGTACTGTTTAATATAAACAGTAAAATACTTTCTTACCAAAAGAAAATGTTTATTTAATGAGACCAGGCAATTGGCAGTTTATTGAGAGCAAAGAGAAACAGGCAGACTTTTGGCAATTTATACTGGGTCAACATTTGTGGAAAATTTTGCAACATCAAGATCCCTTTAAATTTTTATATATTTGGCTCAGTAATTCTACTTCCGAAAACATATACCAAGGAAAAATCCTGAAATACCATATAAATGCACCACATGCTTATGATTAATTTATTCCCTAAATTTCAACACGAAGACATTTTCATATAAATTAATTTGCTGACATATGCTGGAATATAATAAAAATATTTCAACTATTTTTACACAGTTGTTAACACTGGAAAATGATTATGCATATTTAAATGAAAACAGGCTTTTTCCTATATGTCTATCAGATTTAAATAAATTTAAAATTTTCAAAGTAAAAGCACCAAAATATTAACAATAATAGTCTCTGAGCAGCAAGAGAATGGGAGATCTGCATTTAATTCTTTGCATTTTAAAAATTTCCTAATAATAGTTAGGAGGCAAAACATTTGTTATGGTTACTCATTTGCTTGACTGTTTAAAATAAATCTTTTAAGTGTTATTTTTAGGAATGCTTATATATTTCAGATATTCCCTTTGTCAAATCAAAAAATCTAGCATATCATGCACCTCCAGCTTTACCTTTAATGTCAGGAATTCCCGATGATTTTACAGTATATGTGGACATGATATGTGCATGGAGGGGTGGGATGGGGCACTGTTTTTCACTGTTCCTGTCTCCTAAACATGGATTCATAGATTCAAATACATCTCTTTGAGAGCCACAAAGCATTAGCCACACAGTCTGATTCCTTTAGCTCTGACCACAAGACCACCAGGTTTCTGGGCAGGAGTGACAGTGACGGGAGAGGAAGAGGATTGCTCTACTTTAGTGTTGCTTTCTCTCAAGGGATCATAATATTAATTTGATGTCAAAACTCACCCAGGCTCCTAATTCATTATGGGTTACTTATTTTTCCAGTTCTTGGTATGGAAACATAAGTTTAATTTCTATACTCTGACTCACCATACCCTACCTCCACATATAAATAGAAATGTATAATTTTATATAAAAATATAGTTTTATATAAAATATAGCTTCCCTGGTGGCGCAGTGGTTAAGAATCCACCTGCCAATGCAGGGGACACGGGTTCGAGCCCTGGTCCAGGAAGATCCCACATGCTATGGAGCAATTAAGCCCGTGCACCACAACTACTGAGCCTGCGCTCTAGAGCCCGCAAACCACAACTACGGAAGCCTGCGCGCCTAGAGCCCGTGCTCTGCAACAAGAGAAGGCACCGCAATGAGAAGCCCCTGCACCGCAACAAAGAGTAGCCCCCACTCGCCGCAACTAGAGAAAGCCCGTGCACAGCAACGAAGACCCAACGCAGCCAAAAACAAATTAAAAAAAAAATATATATATATATATATATAATTTTAAATGTCTACAAAAACCATTCTTGATTTTTACCTCTTTCTTTACCTATAGATGTAAGCAATTCCCTCCCATGAGAAAAATAAGCAGTCCACTCTCAAATCAACCCTTTTCCTCCATTTGCCTCTTTACTTTCACACCTGATTTACTGTCTGGTTCATACCTCTAACTTCAACCACACTGATGCACTGAAACTGTTCTCATTGAACCAATAGCTGTCCAATTGCCACAGCAACTTGTGTTTTCCAGCTCCTCCCATTCTCTTTAGCATTTGACCTTTTACCACTCCCACCTCCTTGCCGGAACACCCCTCTTCATTGGCTCCCTTGGGCCATCATTCTGACCCTCCTGCCTTCTTTGTGGACCCTTCCTCCTTGACCCCTGATTTGAAACTCATGATCTCCTGGAGTCTATCTTGACTTCTTTTCTCACTTTCACCAACCTCTTGGGTGATAACATTTACTTCAGTAAACAACACCCAGCCCTGCCTATGATGATCCCAGGTAGTTTGCCATCCTGAATCCATCATATGCTAGCCAGTCGCCAAGCAATAAAGGACATTGGCTGGCATTTGAATCATGGGTCTTCTGTCCTTGTTTGTTCACAACATTTTTCTAATTTGCTCATACTTCCATACAACTTTTTAACATTCAGTTCTTTGCCCTACCCTGTTGGTTCCTGGATTTTTTGCTTGTCATTTTCGTCTCCTGAGCTGTTTCATCTGGGTTTTCCATATAGATCTTTGTCTTAGATTGTTTCTCTGATTTCTAGCTCTTAGAATATTTCTCATGACATACCTGCTTTGTAGTTTCCTCAGAACCTGATATACTAGTACTTGTGAGCTCTAGACAAGTTCAAATTGGAAAAAGGTTTCAGGAAATTTTTACGTTTTGCCAAAGACCAAGAATATGTCCCTGACTGAAACAGCATTAGTGAGTTTGTCTACATTTCCAGTCCCTGAGGCTTAAGAATATGGTACTAAAGAGAAAAACACTATGCATACAATATCATATTTTTCTTAACTGGGATAATCTGCTCTCCAAACTCACAGATCTCACCTCTCACAGCTGTGGAAGCCCACTTCGTTCAGCAGTGCCTTTTTCTGTGTGTTGCAGAGAAAAACTGGACAGCCTATTAAAAAGCCACTTGAATTTAACATGAAGCTGTATATTTTTTGTGATTCAAAATAGGATTCTGCTGAAGAAACCAGAAGGGTCTCATTTCTTATATCCTGCTGGCCAGAGAGGAGGAGTGATGGATTAACTAGCTCACGCAGATTGTCCTTTCAGCAGTGATTACAGATGTTTTCTAATCACCTTTCCAAGAAAGCTTCATAATGCTGCTTACAATGATAGAGGAAAATTTGCAATCTATTTTCTCCAATAAGGGGAAGATATAGGTGGCCAGTGTGCTACGAAATAAGACATCATCATTTCTTCTTTCTAGAATGATCCACAGTCAGAAAATGATTGAAAAGACTCTCAGCTAAATGCTGCACGATAAGACAACTTGTGCTCCACAACCAACCAGCAGGATGAACAAACACCTTTTTATATTTGAATGGGGATGCAGATGAGAACCCATCTATGACTTCTAACTGGTCATTACTCAAGTTGAATCAATTAGTTGAGGTGGAGCCAGTGGAGTGAAAAGGAAGTGATGGAGCATAGCCATCACTTTTCCCCCTACTGTCAAAAGAAGCACAAATGAAAAGGGTAGCATAGTTTTCTTATAGTGAAACCAACCCCATTGTTGTGGAAGCAAAGTGTTTATGGAATAAAGCCTGTTACTAAAGACACCACATTCTGCCCTCCTCAAAAGCCCAAACATGAGGCACCTCAAAGCTATAGAAAACATGAATTCCCTAGTGAAAAGGTTTTTTTTTTTCCCCAGTTCCGGTAAGCATAGGCAGGACTGATCTCCAAACCCTCCTGTCTTAGTCTGTTTGGGCTGCTGTAACAAAGTATAAAAAACTGAATGGCTTATAAACAATAGAATTTTATTTCCTCAAGTTCTGGAGGCTAGAACATCCAAGATCATGGTGATGGACCATTCAGTGCCTGGTGAGAGTCCACTTACTATTTCATAGACAGCTGTCTTTTTGCTGTAACATCACTTGGCGGAAGAGCCTAAGGAGCTCTATGAAGTCTCTTACAAGAGCATGAATCCCATTCAGGAGGACTGTACCCTCATGACCTAAACACCTCCCAAAGGCCGCATCTCCTAATACCATCACTTTGGGCATTAGGATTTCAACAAATGAATTTTTAGGGGACACAAACATTCAGTCCATAACACTTCCAATAATAAACCCTGGAGCTCTGGACAACGATGCTGTTCTTGTAAATGGAGCTACAATCTCAGCACAGGTTCATACAAAAATAGGGGGACCAAACCAAGAGTGCTGAATTCCACTATGTGATCTGAAATGGGAGAATCCTGCTTGAGTGTATTTCTTCTCAGCCTGTGGGGAAATAAAAAGGTTGACATCGATCCATTGGCAGGTGTTCAATAATGACTTCATTTTTTTGCATTGGGGTACACAATGTAATGGGTGATATTTATAACCTCCCCAAAATGCACAAGCCAGTGGTCTAAGCATGCTTAAGTCCTGCACAGCAGCCACACCTCTAGGCTAACAGGTGTTTCTGAAATGTGGATTTGAGTTCCGTGGCTACATTTTGTCCAGCTGTTCTAATCGTAAGTCAACAAGCACCACAGACCATGCACAAATAAATATATTCTTCCTTTTAGAGGAAACTAAACGAGTGTTCATTCAAGGAAGCCTTTCGTATTATGTTTGTCCAATTTCAGCGCCATATTTGAAACAATTCAAACAACAGTAACAACTAGGAACCTCAGGTATTTCCAGAGTAAGCCGATCCTGTTTGTTCTGTTCTTCAAAGTTCAAACATGTTATTTACCAGTAAGTCATAAATAAAGATATTTATGATATCTTTATTTATGACTAAATAAAGATATAATTTCAGGGAATGGAAGAAATCACCCCACACCAGAAGATCCTGTAACTGAGTAATTCTACAACAGTTGGAATTAGCCAAGGTAATCAGTCCAAAATAAATGGCCAGTTACTAAATATAGTAATGCCTGTTCCTCCTCTGTTCTCCTTACATTAGATTTGCCCCTCAGATTCATGCATCAATTATATATCTACCTCTTTGATATAGCTATAAAATATATTTAAATCTAGGTATACTGCCACTGATTAAACACATATATTTGCTCTCTTTCAGTCCTTAAAAATCAGTAAGAATTTTTAAAAATTTTTTGCATTAAAATTATATAAAATTGAGATTTTTAAAAAAATGACAAAAAAAATACCATTGCATACGTATGCTGAAAATTTTACAAACAATAATGGTCTTTAAATGAGAAAATGCTTCCAGTGCTGGGTTGCATGACTCAAGCATGGTCAAGTAGTTAGCATATCCTATCCAAACTAGCAGGAGAGGGCATGTAATGTCACAGGGTTTATTTCTATTCTATTAATCATTCCTCCATGTATTACAGTATATCTAAATTAAACAACATTTCAGTATAAATTGGTTACTGTCAAAATACCGGTTTTTAAAAAAAATCTGTTGAATAATGACTTTGAATTAGATAATCCATAATTATTGTCCATCATTGCTGTGCTCACATGAATACACCCTGAAAGCATAAAGAACTTACTTATTTTTACATGAGCCTAGTTGGCTGATTTTGTTTTCTTTTGTTTTGTTTTTTGGTGGGGGGATACAGGAGAGTAGTTATTAACATTTTTCTATTTAAGGATTCTTCATTGTGAAAACCTAAGATGGTGAACTTGTGCTAAATCATTGCAAGCATATCTGATAATCATAATTCTAAACGTAAACTTAGTAGAGTGAAAACACCGAGGCTGCCTTGACCTAGGAAGGGAATGATGCCTTTGGTTTAACAATCTCACGGAACTTTCTCAGTTCAATGCCACCAGGCATTATAACATTATTCTGTAATAAAAACAGAACATGTTTTCCAGCACCTTTTATTTATTAAATATCTCCATACTTAAAAAGTAGTACAGTATAATAGTTACAGCACAGGTTCTGATGGGTTGCAACCTGGGTACAAAGCCCATCTGTGTGTACTCTGTTAATGTTTAGCACCTCATTTAGCCTTTTCTTCCTCTGTAAAATAGCACTTCCTAGGGCTGCTATGATAACTAAGTGGGATGATAAATTTTAAGTGCTTTGAAAAGGATGTAGTGAATGTTTTTAAAGCTCGAAATAATTATCTGTTATCCTCATAAGAGTTCTATTCATTCAGTAGATGTTGAGTACTTGTTGTGTGGTACATATTATGCTAGGTCTTGTGGGGAGTTAGTGCTGGATAAGCACAGTGAGTTTAACCACAAAGAAAAACGCTAAGTGAGGTTCTAAAAATTAAAATTCTTTCAGCATTTGGGTAGGTATTTTTCTTAAAAATTATTTCATAAATATGAACTCCCAATGCTATAAGTGACATTAATAGCATTACTGTCTGCCAGTCCATTTCCAGAGATAAAGTTTAGTTTAAAAAGAAAAAGGCATGACATGAGTACTTTACAGATGTATAAAACTCTCACGTAAGTTATTACTGTTTCATGTTGGCAAACGTGGCCTGCTTTCATCATAATATAATGTATTAAAATCCTTCATTTGACTAAACACGGGCAAATGGCACAGCAGCTGGTTTTGAAGTATTCTAGAAGACCTTAAAAGTTCTGGAGAAGAAATGAGTTGCTAAATGTTGTGATTGAATCAAGATTTTCTTGTCAAACATAATTAGCTGAATATGGGAAGAGGTCAGTGGTCAGACTTCTCTGTCAGTCCCCAACCACTGGAAATAGCTTCAGGGAGGCAAGAATCCCATATTTTAAACCCAGATCAAAGGGAAACTATGAAGAAGGGAATAGGCCTTCCACAGCTGCATGGCTTAAAATTTAAAACAAACAAACCAACAAAAAAAAAACTATGTTATTCAAGCTGTCTTGGCAACAGTTTTCTCATAGGATAATTGTCAATCCTAGGATACATGGATGGTGTGGAAACCACATGTGTTTGCAAGATACGTCCAATACAGTCACTGATGATTGAAGGCATTATCATGTTCCCATTGGCATTTGCCTCCTATAAAGTGAAAAATAACCCTTGTAGTAATCATTCCTGCAGTGACCTTATAACAGCAGAGCTGTTACATGGCTTGTGAAATTTAACATATGATCCTCTTATGTTCAGCACCAACACATACTATGTTAATTCTCTTTGGCAGTGTTCTTCCTTCTGATGAAAATTCTATTTGCCCACAGAGATACCGTGTATATCTTTAAGATTTACTCTTTACTCCAGAACCTACACATGATGACTTTATTCATTTAGCAAAATAAAAAATAATAATAGTTGCATATTTTGTGGCCACCCAAAGGTGAAAGACCTACTGAGCAGCAAATTTACCCAGAAAGAGTAAACTGTGTCTGTCTTCTGTTTTGGGGTGCTCTATTAGTTTTTATACTGAACTGGCATGTCTTATCTCTGATTAGCTTTGTAATTTCTTCAGGACTTTCAACATCAAGGTAGATTTGGTTTCTTCATGTAAAAAACTGGGTTACAGAGTTAACATTCAATTGACTATAAATAATACAACAACAAAGTTTTAATTTGCAGATATTTCAGAGAGCTTTAATATATACACATTTCCATTTTCTGCCCCTTGCAAACTTTTTGATAAATGTATGTTTCATCCGTCAAGCAAACTTTAACTTGTTTTAGCTATAGATTGAAAGTCCAACTTATTCATAATTATTTTTTAATCATGTTGTGGTTGAATTGTACATCTCCCCACCCACCTCCAAATTACTCTAGTATGTTGCAGTCTTAACCCTGAGCACCTCAGAATATGATTTGATTTGGATATAGGATCTCTTTACATAGATAATCAAGCTAAAATGAGATCATTAGGGTGGGCCCTGATCCAATATGAGTGGTGTCCTTATAAAATAAGGAAATTTAGAGATAGGCACGCAAACGGGAAGAGAGCCATATGAACATGAAGGCGGAGATGGGTGATGTTTCTACATGACAAAGATTGCCAGCAAACCTCCAGAAGCTAGAGGAGAGGCATGGAACCACTTTTTTTCTCGACCTTAAGAAAGATCTAATCCTGCTTGTTACTGAGTCCAAGCTCATACTTCTTGCCATACCGCAGGCCAATAAATCGAGAGATGAGTTACTGGGGCAAGGAATAGTGACTTTATTTGGAAAGCCAACAGACCGAGAAGATGGTGGACTAGTGTCCCAAAGAACCATCTTATCCAAGTTAGAATTCAGGCTTCTTTTATAGTAAAAGGGGAGAGGGTGTGTGATTGGTTGGTGGAAACTTCTTGGTGCCAGAGCCCTTTGTTCTTGCAGCTGTCCAGTAGATCTAGTCACAGTGTTCCTATAAACCTCCAACAGGACAATTGTTATTTTCTATTCTGCAACTTTTTATCTCTATATGAATAGAAAAATGTTATGCTTTTAAAGGTCAGAGCCTTGAGAATGGGCTATCATGTATATTTCAAGCTGTAAGCAACATTCATCTACAAAGGTGTACAGCCAGCATGACTAAGCACAGGCAACAGAGCACAGGGGTTAGAGCTAAAGGAACAGATCCAATATGGAGTCAGGTTTGTTCTTCTTTGTTACATGCTGATACTTTGATTTGGGACTTCAAGACTCCAGAACTGTTAAACAATGAATTTCTGTTTGTTTAAGCCACGATGTTTATAGGACTTTGTTGAGGCAGCTCTAGCAAACTAATATAAATTAGATGCAGAGATGAAAAAAAGAAAATAGAGATAGACTAATTTTGCTGTTGATTTTCTTTTAACATATCCACTTGTTCCCACCAAGAATTTTATTTCTTATCTCTAACTGATTCAAGTAAAAAAAATAAGGATTTGGGTCACTTCCAATTTTACTTAACATTACCTTCTACAGTGACTTTGGGGGCAGTGGAGGCAGGAATAGCTCTTCTCTGTCCCCTTGTTGACATGTTCACTAAGTGGAGCTTTTGATGATTAACACCACTCATCAGGTCACCTCCTTCCTCCTCAGGTATCATAAAGGTCTCCTGCAGCTCCCAGCAGTGTCATACTAATTCAGTACCCTAGCAAAATTAGCAGCAGGAAACAAACCTTTTGTAATTTTCTTCCTTTATAAATAGCATTGTTCATTCAGTAAAGGACAGCAGTTCCTGCTGTAATTGTTTCTGCACTGAAAAGTTACTTTCTTTCCATCAGTCTTAAAAATCAATCAAAATGAATGCACATACAATCAGCCAGCCTACTGACAAAGGGAACATTCCTTTTACTTTGGAACTCCTCTGATTTCATCTTTCCCAGTGGGTCTGTTGTGCAGGCATTTTTTAGGAAGCATTCAATACACTTAATGTGTCTTGAAGTTGCCACTGGAGAGAGTGGAACTACAGATGGAGCATGGGTGAGAGCATGTGAATCTTTTTATCTCAAAAAAATGAGTTTTTTTCTCAACAAAACAGTTAATTTTTAATATCATTTGAAGGTGGAATTTGGGACTCTGTGGTTTCCAAAGGTGAATACAAAAATTGTAAACCAAAGGTAGTGCTATGTATAGAAGAAAAATACATAGAAATCTTAATTTCTTAGTATGGAAGGAGTTTCATCTCTGAAGTAGTGTAATACATCTTCTTTAGAACTGACTAGAAGTTTAATGGACATAGACCTTAGTAAGTTTAAGAGCTTACCAATTTTTATGATTTTGCAATTGCTGTGAGGAAAAAACATATCAGATTGGTTGATATTTCTCCTTTATCTTAACTCCAAGTAAATAAAATTGAAAAAAAAAAGGCATCTCTCTATATAGACAATAATAAAGTGATCAAAAACAATTATTTTATACAAATAATAAGAAAAACATTCAGAACAAACTATGCAAAAACAAAATTTAGAGATGAGGGAAAAATAAATGAGTAAACATGGATCAGTATATTTAATGCTATGTATAGAATTAATAATTTCACTGTATAATAGAAGTCCATCATGAGCCTTAACTGAGCTCTTTGCTGGGTTGCAAATGTGTCTCTGGAAATGAACTGACGTGACTGGGCAGAAGTGCAAGCAGAAGAGCTTGGAAGCCCCTTAGAAAGAAATAGTCAAAGTCTTGGGGAAAAAAACTCTTTTAAGGAGTTTGTCTTGCACACCTGCTTAGAATGACAGGATTGTAGATTTCAAATTTCCTGGGTTTTATACATGTCAACTGTTGATTAAAATACATGTTTGTTTCTCCCCCCTTGAATATACCATGTCCAGTCTCCTATGGGCTCAGGACTGACTTTAAGATTGAGACAAGGTAATAGAAAAAAACCAAACAAACCTGAAAACTATGTTTTTGTTAAATTTCAATGATATATGTAGAGAAAAACTAGTGTTGTTTTGAAACTCGTATAACATAGTATAACTGCAAAACGCAAGATAAATATTTTCTGTGTATTGACATAGAACATTATATTAAAGACCAGTCAATAATACTTTCTTTTGGTCGGGGACCCAGCACTATTATGCCCAGCACTATTATGCACAAGGGTCAATTTCATTGCAGCGCTTCCTGCTAATGATAGTGTCCCCGACAATGACAAGGGAGACATATCCTAGAAGCAATAATTTACATTTTGTAGAAAGCAGTTCAGAGACAAATACTTATGACAGTCTTCAAGTACATTCAGGGACCAGTTGCTTTGCTAAATGGGAGTGGCCAAGAAAAAATATGTGCATTGAGAAACAAGTATTTTTTTTTACAAATTGATTTTTAAATTGCTGCATTCAATTCTATAATTTCCAATTTTGTCTAAGCTTACCACTAGGAAAAAAACAATTTTTAGAGTAGTTTAAGGTTTGTAACAAAATTGTGAGGAAGGGATACTTCCCATGTAACCCCTGCCCACACACATGCATAGCCTCCCCCATTATTAATTTAACTCACCAGAATGATACATTTTTTTTACCAAGTTTGAACCAAAATTGACACATCATCACCCAAAGTCTATAGTTCATCTTAGGGTTCATTCTTGGTGTTGTACATTCTATGGGTTTGTGGAAATGTATAACATGTATTCATCATTATAATATCAGAAATTACAGTGTTTTACCCTAAAAATCCTTTGTGCTCCACCTATTCATCTCTGCTCACTACCACCAACACCCCTGCAAACACTGATCTTTTTGCTGTCTCCATATTTTACCTTTTCCAGAATGTTGTATAGCTGGAATCATACAGTATGTAGGCCTTTTGAGGTAGGCCTCTTTCACTTACTAATATGCATTTGAGTTTCCTGCATATTTTTTCATGGCTTGATAGCTTATTTCTTTTTAGCTCTGAATGACATACCTTGTCTGGATGCACCACACTTTATCCATTCACCTACTGAAAGATATCTTGGGTGCTTGGATGCTTCCAAGTTTGGGCAATTATGAATATAGTTGTTATAAACATCTGTGTGCAGGTTTTCTTGTGGACATAAGTTTTCACCTCTTGGGGTAAAAACCAAAGAGCATGACTGATGGAACGCATGGCCAGAGTCGATGAGTTTTGTAAGAAATCACCAAACTGTCTTCCAAAATGGCTGTACCATTTTGCATTCCCCCCCATTTTCATTCCCAACGATGAATGATTCCTGTTGCTGCACATGCTAGCCAGCATTTAGTGTTGTCAGTGTTCTGGATTTGGCCGTAGGTGTTTAGTGGTATCTTGTTGTCTTAATTTACATTTCCCTGATGATGTATGATTTGGAGTGTCTTTTCATATGCTTATTTGTCATCTGTATATTTTCTTTGGTGAGGTGTCTGTTAAGATCTTGGGCCCATTTTTAATCAGGTTTCTGTATTCTTATTACCAAGTTTTAAGAGTTCTTTGTGTATTTTGGATAACAGTCCTTTATCAAATGTGTCTTTTGCAAATATTTTCTCCCAGTATGTGGCTTGTCTTCTCATTCTCTTGAATTATCTTTCATAGAGCAGAGGGTTTTTATTTGTTTTGTTTTTTATGAAGTCCATAGATTTTTGTGTTTGGTGTGTTGTATCTAAAAGTCATTGCTATACTCAATGTCATTTAGGTTTCTTCCTGTTATCTTCCAGGGGTGTTATAGTTTTGTCTTCTTCATATAGGTGTAGGTCCATTTTGAGTTAATTTTTGTGAAGAATATAAGTTCTCTGTCTAGATTCTTTTTTTTTTTTTTTTTTTTGCCTGTCATGTAGATGTTTAGTTATTCCAGCACTATTTGTGTAAGAGGCTACCTTTGCTTCATTGTATTGCCTTTGCTCCTTTGATCATATTTATGGAGATCTATTTCTGGGCTCTCCATTCTGTTTTATCGATATGTCTATTCTTTTGCCAATTCAACACTTCCTTGATTAATATAGCTATATAGTAAAATTTGAAGTCAAATAGCATCAGTTCTCCAACTTCATTCTTATTCTTAATATACTTCATCCTCACCATCTCAGGCTTTATACATAGAATCCTCCAAATGGAGGGAGTAGGGGTTTTCTATTTTTCCCCCCAAGTGGGTGAGGGTAGGAGAAAGGTATGTATTTAAAGAATCATATTTAATAAAAGGTTTCTCTTAAAAAGGAAGAGCATGTTCCTCTTGCCTCTCCATATGAACTTTAGAATCAGTTAGGTGATACCCATAAATTAACTTGTTGAGATTTTGATTGTGATTGCATAGTTCAGCTTGCTTTTGTGCTAAGAAATCAATCAGTAAAGGCAATATAATACAGATGACCCTTGAACAACATGGATTTGAACTGCACAGATCTACTTATATGAGGATTGTTTCAATAGTAAATGCTACAGTACTACATGATATGAGTCTGGTTCAGTCCACAGACGCAGAACTGCAGATATGGAGGGCCAACTACAAATTATGCTCAGATTTTCTATTGCACAGATGGTTGATGCCTCTAACCCCCGTGTTGTTCAAGGGTCAACTATACTAGCAAAATTTTGGAAAGAGTAATTCCTATAAGCCTAATCTTACTGCTGAGTTGAGAAGAAATGAAAGAATTGCTCTATGACATTAAACTCTATTCTCCATAGTATGTCATCTAAAATTAGGAAACTGTAACTACATTCCACAACTATTTGGTGAATGTCAACTGAAAAACTTCAAAACATATAGACTGTTCACCATCAGTATAGTACTATCACATCATGTTCGTATCCATGTATTTTTGAAGAGTGCCAAAATAGGTGATTCATCTGAACTGCCTGTTTGTTTTGGTGTCATGCAAACAGCTTGCTAAAGATAGTCTGTGTTTATGTTCTCTTGTGATTAAGTTGGTTTAGGCATTATTACTTACTATTACTAAAGGCAGATTAAGTTCTAAAAACTGATTTTGTCTACGAAGTTAAGAGAAATGATCAGTCATGCATTTAAGATAGGGAAGTAAACATGTAATTTTTTGTTCAAACTTGACACATATATTTAAACTGTAATTTCTTGCCCATGTATGATATCTCTAAAGGAGGCTATTTACTTCATCAAGGCAACAATTTAATGACTAATGTGTTTAAACTCTAATGGCCATATATACCAAAAAGAAAAATTACCTACAAAGGTAGCAAACAAGTTTTTTTTAGACTGAGTAAAAATGTCTTGCTATTAATATTATTCTTATTTTTGGACTTGCTGAGTTGAGCAAAAGAACATGAATGAAGATCTAGCTGAGATTATTTATTCAAGCAAAAACAGAATTAGAAAGGGCGGTGACACATACATCATTGCCACTGTTAGAAACAGCTTTGAAAATTCAGTCTCAGTTGAGTGTATTAAACTCTATGAATGACTGGGCAGGCACAATTATAGTCCACTTGGATAATTACAGTCCACAGTCATATCTAATGGGATCTGCATAAATCAGGGTATTGTTTGCCACAAAGTGTATTTATACTTGCCAAATTATTGAAATTGGACATTTACAAAGGACCATTTCATTTCATAAACATGACTTTTTAAATGAATATTTATAAAGCACTTGTTAAAGAAAATAAATTTACTCAGGTAATTTTGAACTGTGATTTTACAGCATGTAATACAAAACCATTTCTTACTAAGGAAACCTTTACTAAGTGTCTGCTGATGGCAAAGCTCAAAATTAGATATACATAGGATCCTTTCAGCAGTTCACAGGGGAAAATATTTCATAGTATCTACGTGTCAACAACCACAAAAAACACTAACGTAAATTTAAATTCTAAGCCATGGGGCTAATTTTTGTGGAAGGAATAGCACCAAGACCATATACATTGGCCACAGATGCATACCACATACTTGTACAACTTATATAAAGCCTGACAGATAAGTCTACCTATATTGTAGAACTTTCCCAAAAAGTTGAGTAATGATTTATTACAAAAATTATCAGGAATTATGATGTTCTATAAGGGTTTTAGACTACCAAATATTCTACTTTGGAAAGCTCATTTTTTGAATTTGAATTCTTTTTCATCTTATTCAGTATTACTTTCTTTATTAGTCAAATTAACATTACAAAACAGATCCTTTTCATAGAGTCTTTGACTGCTAGGGGCATTACCTATTTTGGACGGTAAATAGCCAATATAAGGACCCAGTTCCTTAAATCTTTGACTAGCTGTCTATACTCTGTGGCTACTTCTGTTAAACTGATTATATATCATGGACAACATTACTGGGAAATGCACTCTCATTTATTGCTAGGACGTGGAAAGCAAAGGGAGATGAAGCCAATCCCATGACAGAGAAGTTTTTGTGGCCTATTTATTCGTGCTTTCTTCTCAGCATGGGATTGGCTTCATTTCCCTTTGATCATCCAAGGTTGACTTCTCCTCTAGGTTACTCAGAACTATGCTAACGTAGCAGCTGGTTGAGATGGAACAAGGGCATCTAAGGGCAAGTCATGTGAGTCAGAAGAACATATTGCCCTTTTAGTTCTAGGTATGAACAGTTTATCCTTACTGGCAAAACTTCTTCCATCTAACTCTGCCGCATAGAGGGGTCTAGTTTTGTTGTTGAGACATGCGTTTTCTCCTGCACGTACAACAAAGCCATAAGTCTTCAGGAGGAAAGACAGTTTTGAGTTTCCTCTAGAGACTGGAATGTCACCCTAAGACTCTACTTAAATTAGGGATTGCTTGTTGTTCCCTGATAGGAGCATACGCGTTCACAGTTGTAATTAGCATCTACTCTGTTTTCTTACAACTTTCCCATTTGTCTTTGACAGCTTAATTTATTCTCATCATTCAAGATTCAATTAAACCAATATATTGTCTTTAAATCTTTTTCTCTCACAGTCTGCATCAGATACTCTTCTCTGAAATTTCTGCATATTTGTGACCAAGCTTTTTGTAATATTTTAAAAAACTATATCCCCTAATATGTGAGTTGTCCATACTGCACTCTTGATTCATCTTCATTTGTAACTCTCACATTTATGATGATTACATATGTAGGTGAAAGCATCTGGTTACTTAACTGTGTCTTTTAATATTGAAAGGCATCATTTCATTACTATTGTCTTATATATCTCAATTATATTACAGTTATGTTTTTATTTTTTTAAAAAACTGTATTCCCAACTTAACTGTGGGGTCCTGTGTCCAGAAGCCTGGGTCATTAAACTCTATATTCTTAGTACCTACACCTAGTCAACACCTTTTAAGTATATGAAGGGATTGTGATAACATTTGTGAAATTCTTGATCTCTAAGAAATATATCCCACCTGTTCTAAAACTTGAATATAGTTCCTAGGTTGTATTAACCAATTAAGACAATTTGTCTACATCTGAAAGAGAAGCACCTGATTCAGAAAAAGGACATACGGGCATGATCTCAGAGAGACAGCAGTGAGTCGTCCTGAAGAGAGATCTTAGTTCTCTGCCCAGGAATTGAACCTGGCTAGCCTGGATGAAAACCAGGAATCCTAGCCACGAGAGCACCAGGGGCTAGAGGCTAGAAGCAAAGTGAGCCCTGGCTCTTTCCCCCATTTGAAAGCAAGAATGTTTCAAGGAGGCAAGAACTGTAAAAACAGGTACGTTTATTATTAAAGACACAGCACGACGTATGGGAGAGCACACAGAGAAACAGTTTATTTAAGTCAGAAGCAGAGCAGAAATACACACCGGGAGAGGAGGGCGGGCGTCCCGAATGCAGAGCGCAGTAAAGAGGTGACTGAAATCACTTATGTAGGGCAGTCCTTCTGGGTCTTTGTTCACATTTGGCCAACTATCTTGTTTCTTTTTTCACACCTGACTGGTCCCAGGACCCTCCCCACCATGCGTGCGCAACTTTTTGTTAAAATGGATCCCACCGCAGAGGCCTGTGGGTGCATGTCCACACCACTTATTATGGGGTGGCGCCCCCTCCCTTTTTGACCCCAAGGAGCCTTCCTGCACATGGACAGACAGGGAAGTTTTTCTTGACCTCAGGAGTAGTCATCTTATCTCTTTACTTCAGCAGAGCTCAGCTTCTGCCACTAGCTTTGTCCTTGGAGTGTCTGGGTGGGAGCAAAGCTTCAATTTTACTCCACTCGACAAACCCCAGCTGTCCAGCCCGCGGGCCCATCTATCTCCTACCTCAGGCAGAGGACTAGAAGGGAAATTTAGAGCATGTTATCAATCTGGGCAAAACTTCCCAGTGCCTTCCCATATTTCAATCTGTAGTTATCTATACACCTTCCTATACTCTCTCCTGTACTGTAAGATATAGAAACCCTAGTATCACCCTCATCAAACTCTCTTTCTGCAGGGATTATTATTGTGATTAACATTCTGCCAACCAAATATATTTATATGAGACTTTTGAGATAAAAAAGAATACAAAATACTGCTTTCTTTCACAGTGGCAGTGCGCAAACACATGGCTTCCCAGACATGACATTTTGCAGCAACTTCTAGACTTTTCCCCTGTGAGTGCCCTGGGATACCGTCACAGTAAAACATTCCGGTTGTCAAAGAAGGTGGCTTTTACAGAAGCATTGAAAGCATTGAGGGGAAAAATCATCCATATCCAAGAGGTTTATTTTTATGAGGACAAATCTCTGGCCTTTCCATACTGAAAAGAATCTCCTAGAATTATCTTGCCACCAAGTGACTGGATGGTTTCCTTGGACATAAAGCCCTATTAGTGAGTCAGTGT
Organism: Leucopleurus acutus; assembly: GCF_964270905.1. Lineage (NCBI taxonomy): Eukaryota > Metazoa > Chordata > Mammalia > Artiodactyla > Delphinidae > Leucopleurus > Leucopleurus acutus. The sequence continues at coordinate 7,167,807 of NC_139146.1, forward strand.
TGACCTTTGCTGTGGGCTGGTAGACACTCGGCAACAGAGGTGGTGGCGGGTGAGTCTTGCTGAGGGAAAGTTCATGTTAAAAGCCTATGTGTAAGCTCCACCTGGACTGTCTTAGCCACACTGAACATGAGCCAACTGAGCAAACATCAGGGTGGCAAAGAAGTTATCAATGAATTCAGGCTCTGTCAGCTCAGAAAACTCATCTCAGATTTTCATTTTGGGTCTATTTCTCAGCACTATTGTTGAAATACTGTATGATTTAGTATCTGGCAAAATGTCCAACACAGTATTGTTTAACAATGGGGACAAAGAGGCATAGGTCTGTATCTCAGGAGATTTTCTCTTTGGGGGTACCATTTAATACTCCCTGGAGAATTGTAGGAACTCACTAAAGATGGGATCAAAAAAGTGTTCAACCCCTTCATGACTGAAGATTTAAATCCTGCCAGCTAGATGCTGACTGAGAGCAAAGAAACAAGGAATGGTTAGTGGAAGGAGAAAATTAAAAATGCAAACTGCTACTGTGTGACCCATTGCCGAAAAGAGAACTTTAACAACTCTGCACGTTTATATTTCTTAGTTGCTTTGTTATGTATATCTTTGTCTATATAAGTCAACTTATCTTCACTCTTCACTTACTAATTTACATAAAGTGTTGATGGTTCATATAAATTAGTTTTTAGGGACTAAATATATTAAAGGTAGGTTGCAACTGAATTTAAGGAATAACTAATATCACTCAGGGATGGATTTGGTGATTGATGGTACTTTGGGTGCCTATTGTGGGACAGAAATTGGGACATCTTTGTATGAAGAGTAGCCGCTATTATATTAGAAAGAATCATATTGTTTTTAGCATTGCTGCATGATGAAATTTTAAACATTGGCCAAAGTGGTTTATATTCTGCTACCTATTATTTATTTTGACACCCAGCATTTGTTTTCAAGCTCTCCTGTGCTCTTCTTTCTATCACAAGAGATAAAAGCTGGTAACTAGATTTTTCAGACTCCCTTATATCTAGGTTTCAGTATGACTCTATATTTTGATTTGACTCTAAAGATGGGCTAAAGCCCTATCATTATATAACAAACAATGTATTTTACTTACATGTTTTCAGTCTCCCACACTAAATTGTACAAGAGTAAGGATGTTTTGTCAGTATCTTTCACCATTACACCTTCAGTGCCTACAACAATATCTGACACATATTAGGGGCTCAATAATATTTGTTAGTTGAAATGATTAATAAATGAATGAACATTAAAGCTAAGAGGAACTATAAGGAAAACAATGATTCTATGTGGATTTGAACATTGAAATGTTTTAAATAGGCAAGGATCATCTCAATCTTTTGGTTGCTAACACACAGTTAGACATGGGCTTGGCTAATTTTTCAGCTCATAATTTTGCAAGAATATTCAAATTATATCAGAATCTACAGCATTCAAAAAACAAAAGTACAGAAAAGAAAAGAAAAACTGAGATCTCAGGTAAATGTGAAAGTAAAATTTCTTAAATATGTGAAAAAACAGTAAGGAAATAAAACATATGAATAGAAACAAATAACGTATATTAATGCATATATGTGGAATCTAGAAAAATGGTACAGATGAACCTATTTGCAGGGCAGGAATGGAGACACAGACATAGAGAACAGACATGTGGACACATGTGGAAGGGGTGGAAGGGGAGGGTGGGACGAACTGGGAGATTAAGTTTGACATAAATACACTAGAAGGGTAGATATATTAATACATATAGCTGATTCACTTCGTTGTACAGCAGAAACTAGCACAACATTGTAAAGCAACTATACTCCAATTAAAAAAAAAGAAAGAAAGAAAAATCGCCGGTGGTTGCATCATTGAATAAAGTCACTGATTACACAGGTTAAATGAATGTAACTAACATCTATAATAAAGAAAAATGATAGTGCAATTCATTGCCTGCAATTTTCTTATCCTAAACACTGGATGTTATTTACTTTTGCCCTTCTACCTACATTAGAGATGTTCCCCACTACTGGTGTTTATGTATGTTTCTCCTAAGGAATTATCTGCCCCTGGAGGGCAAGGTCCACGTATTGCTTATCTTTGTATTGCTCAGGTACAGCATAGCTCTTCTCACAGAAGAGGAAAAATACATTTTATTGAATCAAATTGAAAGGAAACATTTGAAGTGGCTGAATAGCTAGCTAGAAATACTCTACTTACTGAGTTCAATTTCATATATGCTAATAGCACATTGACTAAGGGCAAAAAAAAAGTAACACAAACTTAACTAAAAGTGCAAGTTTTCAATAATGGATTGATAAATGATTCTTCCCTACAGAGGACATTTAATAACATTTAGTATTCCCTTTCAACCAAGCACATCCTTGCAAAATAAACATCGGAATCATTTCTTTCAAATTACTTAAATAATTCTTAAATTAAAACATTTATATCATAATTGCATTGTCAGTCACTTGAAAATTCTTATATCAAAGTGAATATGTATCATTTCAACAATAATTAACCCCAAAACTGTCATCCAAACTTCATATAACCGTCTTTATTTGGACTTAGGAAAAAAGTACATACTCATCTATGTCTTATTATTCAGCTTTTGACCTTATTTAGTTAATTATATATTTTACGTTTATTATGACTCTCTTTTAATGTAGATGAGTCTCTTTCCCCCTGTAGTGGCTCATTGAACTGATAGTTTTGACATTTCTTCCTCAAAACAGCATGCATAAAGTGTCATCATAAAATCTAATTTACCACTGTCCTACATTTGAATATGACTGTTTCTGTACACTCAGCTTAGTCATACCACTTGTTAAATAAATTTGCATGTCATATGTGAGATTTTTGTTGATGAAATGTATTCTGTGAGAGACTCAATTGTCAAAGTGTTATCTTCATCAGCTTGAGATTTCAAAAGCAAAAATCAACAACCTCTTTCATTTCACTTTTTCTGAAGAACTGTTTTTCAATAACAGTTGTTAGATAGCAACGCCCATACTCTTCATTTCAGAAAAAAAGCTTTACTAAAATGGTGCATTTTGGGGGTTAGACTCAATGCTGTTATTTGTTGTAGAAATACAACTCTGAATACTCTCTCTCTCTCTATCTATCATTAAATGCATTCAGTAGATATCTGTAAGGCTAAAATGCCAGGAATTATTATTCATTTTAAACTTTATTAAATGGCACAAATTTCACTTAAAATATTTCTACCACTAGGAAAATCTATTACCAGGAAGTTTGAAATGATTGTTGGGTGATTTAGTAAATTGTGCTCTAATTACCTACAATATATGAAAAGCACCACCAAAGTTCTGGTCATTCTGGAGAGACTGAGAAAGAGAAAAAAGAATGCTTGCCTGGGAGCAGAACTGGCTTCTAATATTGGATCTATTTGTAATGATTTAACATTGTGACGTCCTCATTTACTCATCTGCAAAATGTAGAGTATAACACTTGTCACTTGGTTCTGGCTTATGGTAAGCAGCATTTAAAGTCCACAAAAAGTGCTTTTCATATTGCGAGGTGCACAAAACACATAAAGTAGCATTGCTATATCTTCTGTATCTCTGGAGGAGAGAGCAGGTCAAAGTTCGAAGACCTGCAGTGGAACTCCATGCAGCCAAATGGCAGAGCAAGGGCTATGGGCAGCTGGCGAAGAGAGCCTGCAATTGGGAGTCAGAAGAATAGGAAAGATGTGTACTTAGAGTGTGACCTCCAGGCAAATTTTCTTTCTCTCTCTTACGCACATATGCTTCTGACCTATCCTGTACCTAACTTCCCATCTTCCCTTCGGATGTCTCAAACCAGAAATCTCTGGACATTTCAAGCATTTCTCTTTATCTCTTGATGTTGAATCATTTACCAAGTCCTATCAATTTTATCTCTGGAAAGTTGCCTTTTATTATCTAGTACACAATCCATGTAAAGCTTATATTACATTAATATTTTATATTATTATTTAACATGGTGTAACTTAATTTCATCATGTATACATGTGTAGCACGATATTTTTGGAATCCATTGATCTCTGAGTTCTCCCCATACTCCCCAGCTCAAAAAATTAGTCCTGTTATGAAAGTAAGTAATCATTTCATTCCACAATACAATGTTGCCAGGTACATTAAAAAAAAAAAAAGAGAGACAAATTTAAAACTGAAATAGAAACAGCACTCTGTAAAACATCATTTTTCTTAACAGAAAATATTTGTGCACTGTCAAGGGGATGGAATAGATGAGTTAATATGTTTTTGCATATTTAATTTCTGCGATCCTATGAGGTCGGTTATTTAAAAAATAATTAAGAGGAATTACACAATTACATTTAACTTACACTCATATATGATGTTTAATTTTAAAATGTTACTGTATCATAGAGTCAGATTTCACGAAATAGTGGGTATGTGAACTTAATATATGACTATTTTTAAAAAAAATTTTGATTGGAGTATATATGACAATTTTAAAACAGCTTTTTTAACATAAAAAACTAAATATATTAGTGCTGTGGTAAAAACCCTTTCAGTATTTTTTTCCTAAGTCAAATTCATTAATTAGTCGAAATTTATGATAAAAATCTTCTAAATTTTGAATTTTCAAGCTCCTTAATAACCTTACAGAGAAATGTAAGCAGTGCCTTAGGGTGTGTCTGTTAAAGCTAATGGAACATAGTGTAACATATTCTGTTCATTTAGCTTGTTTTCATGATAAAAGTATTTATATAGTGAACATATTCTGTTCATTTAGCTTGTTTTCATGATAAAAGTATTTAACTATATAGTGAGCTCTTGATGCTAGGAATCAAGTTTTTTTTGTTTTGTTTTGTTTTTTTGCGGTACGCGGGCCTCTCACTATTGTGGCCTCTCCCGTTGCGGAGCACAGGCTCCGGACGCGCAGGCTCAGCGGCCATGGCTCACTGGCCCAGCCGCTCCGCGGCATGTGGGAATCTTCCCGGACCAGGACACAAACCCGTGTCCCCTGCATCGGCAGGCGAACCCTCAACCACTGCGCCACCAGGGAAGCCCCTGGGAATCAATTTGAAAGACTAAAAATATTTGCAGTGTAATAATCTGGTTTAAAAGTTATGGGCCATTTAACTTCTAATGTTATTTTTGAATTTGTTGTTTTTACAATTGTTGTGATGCGTTCAGTATCAATCAACTGTAGTAGCAGGTTTTAATAATTTATACATCATGTGCTAAATTGAAGGAGAATTACAACAGAAGTGCCCATGCTATTTCGTAAAGCCCCTCCTCTGTATTCTTCAATTCTGTAACCAAAACTTAAAATTTGAAGGTATCCTTCATTCATATGCCTCATTTGATTTTATTTCTGGAATATGTCTCGTGTCTGTTTTGAACTTTCCCTCCCCTTTAATTTGGATCTCATTGCTTCTCAATTTCACTCCTGTATGAGCTTCAAAGCTTTTCTTCAATCCATCCTTCCTCTGCCACTTTCTTATTAGAGCTTCAATACTTTTATGTCAGTCTTTCACTCAAAATCTCTTTGAAGCTTTCCACCAATCCTTACTGGAAAAAAAAAAAATTAAAGTTCATAGTCTAACCCCAAAGCTCCCCCACCCCTATACACACACACACACACACACACACACACACACACACACACACACACACACACACACACAGTCTGGACTCAATAGATGTTTACAGCCTTACCTCTTGCTGTATACCCCTATGTCCCTTCTATTCTAGGGACGTTAGCATACTGGCCCATTACAACAGATATTCACATTTCTCCAAGGCTCTGTTTTGCTACCAGAGTCCTAATACCGAAATGCCTTTCTTCCTTCTCCTCGCCCTCAGCCGTCGCAGTCTGTTCAGTTTCTAAGTAGACTTGATGGACTTGCTGATTGTCTTCACAGAACTTTTCCTTTCTCTCCCTATTAGGAATTAATTTTCATCTAATTTGTACTCTTTCTGGCATAGTACTTAGCCTGTTGTACCTGAATTAGCATTATTACAGTCCAGCATCATTTTCTCCACTACATGAGTACTTGTCAGCAGAGGAAATCTCATATTCGTTTTCATCTCTTCTTCCTTAGTGCTCAGAGGAAGGTTTTCCATGGAGTTGAATATCAATAAACATTTTTTGAAGGAAGAAAGGAAAGGAAGAAGGAAGGGAGGAAGGAAATATTTCCTGATTTTCCTTTGCTCAGTATTTCCTTTCTGAATTTATACTTTAATGTTCTGATAGTTTATACACATGTCCATTACATATATGTCCTATTTCAATAATGAATTTATAAGGAACCACATGGCAGGTCTTCACTCACACTCCTTGCTCTTTGGAAGTTTGATATTTATGGGCAAGTCGTGCTTAGTGATCCCATCTACTTATTTGTCATGGGATGAATCATAAGCTGATAACCAATATCCATAACCCTGTCATCGAAACTAGCCTTACAAAAGTCCCTCAACTTGTTCTACACAACGTTCAATCCAAAGCCCACTTTTATCTGAAGAACAAATAAAAACATTCCTTATTTTCTCATGCATAGTTTCCTATTTAATCTCGATTCAAACATTCTTCTACTTAGAATTTCTTTGTTAATTACAGAGAGACTCTGGAAATCACTCTCTCACACATTACTTTCAGATAGTTCTTCAGTTCTTTTCCTAAAGGTATAACTTTGCCACATAATAAGAGTTAAAACAGGCTTTTTTCCCCCCACTTCTATATTTACTTCGGTATATATTAAAGTGAGTGAAAATAAAGTAGCAGTGTAATAAATGCTTATTATTCTCCAAAATTCAGCTAACCCCTGCAATTTTATGCAGAGATCTAAATGTATTGCTCGATTCACTTAAGATTCTGACTTCATTTCTTTTTTTGGCTATAATTATAGCACCAAGTAACTTCTTTTTGATATTTATTTATTTACTTGGTTGCTCCAGGTCTTAGTTGCAGCAGGCAGGCTCCTTAGTTGCGGCTCATGGGCTCCTCAGTTGTGGCATGTGAACTCTTAGTTGCGGCATGCATGTGGGACGTAGTTCCCCGACCAGGGATAGAACTCGGGGTCCCTGCATTGGGAGTGCGGAGTTTTAACCACTGGACTGCCAGGGAAGTCCCAGAACCAATTAATTTTTTAAAGTCACTTATTAAAAACCATATCTTAAGAAATATAATAGTTATTTCTTTTCTTTCCTTTTGTTAAGAATTCCCCACTTAACCTGAAAAGAGCTGGCGGTGTCCCCAGTTAATAAGAATTCCAGCAATAATTGCATGAATTGTGTAATTACTGGCATGAACAGCCTATAGCACTCACATTCACTGCAAATGTTTCTTCTTTTAGTATTGCCAGGGTAATTACATGTGCTAGTAGAATTCTAATATAGTTTTTAAAATTAAAAAAATAGTTTTGCCAGGTGATATCAGCAAACAGCACTTTTTCAGTCAGAAAAAAAAAAAAATCACAGAATCTAAAATAACCACATCATTGCTGGCAAAGAATGACTGGGTGAAGAAGCAGCTGTGACAGAGTAAAATTGCAAAGGGACAGTGACATTCTGGCTCCCTGGGTTGGAGTCTCTGATAAGCCAAACTCACTGTGTGGTGTTGGCAAAGCACTTGTCACTTGTCTTATGTGACCCTGTAATTATCTGTCTTCTACAATGTGAATAGCAGCTCATGCCTCGTGGGATTTCTGATAGGGTTACATAAAGTAATGTATGTGAAAGCCCCTAGGAGAATGGCTGGCATTTTTACAACAGTAACTGCAGTGTAATGAGTGCTTTTGCCATACCATTTGCTCTTCTGAGAATTCAGTGTGTATCTTCTCAATGATATGCAAACTTCATCTTTCAATATTTGGCTGCATTAAGGACATACCTCTTTTTTTGCTTGATTCTCTTTATAATGAACTCATTTTTTCTTGTTCTGTGAAATTATGGGTCTCCTAATTACACAGTGTTTCCTGTCACACACACTCGCACACACATACAAATATTTTTATGCAAATATGCCACTATTATAATATTTTACTAATACTTTTCCAGTCCCAGCTCAATGCACCTAATATACCACTGGTGTTACACACTCCTGGTTTCAGAAATGCTGCCCTATATATTGTAACTCTTATCACAGCTCACAACCTCAGAGGGGAGGGAGGGTAGATGTTATCACCCTTTTTGTTTTTTGGGGGGTTTTTTGCAAATAAAAAAAAAAACAAAGCAAAGAAAATGTAAGTAGTTTTTTTCAAAATAACATCAAGATTTAACGTGACAGAGCCAGGTTCCAATCCCAGACCTGACTAACCTCCAGTTCTATAGTCTTAACACCTCTGTCATGGCATATTTCTCATGAGTAAATCGGTGAATGTTTCTGCAGCAATTATGCTTCATTTTTCTTTTAAGCTCACACAATTCAGATATATGTTTAATTCATATTATTGTATACCTCAGAAAGAGAAAGTGTTGCCCTAACATGTGATTAATAAAGATATACAAGAAATAGTGATTTAACATCTTTGCATTATCAATCAGAACATTTTCCTTCTGACAAGAGCCCCAATATCAAGAAAGGGCAAACCCAGATTCAGTTATTTTCTTTAAGTGCCCCAAGATCTTTCCTCAGATTTTCTACCACCACCAAATAAAGGTAATTGCTCTAAGGAGGATTTGGTAAATTTCCAAGTGAGAAAACTAGACTAGGATACCTCAGGAGATTCTGTTATAACTTATCAGCCAGGCTGTTTCTGACCTTTTAACCTTGGCCTGTGAACAGATGCTCTGACCTCACCTAGAACGTTTTATCATCTCTCTTCTTCTCTACTTCTTTATATCCACAACCCCTTAGGAGCAGCTAAGCAAAAACTCACAAACAGGTTCCTTTTTTTAACCTAAAATTCTACTTTAAAGAGGCCCAATATTGAGTTTTCCTAACCAAAACTTTATCTTTATATGACATACAGTCCCCTTCTCTAAAGTTTGGAAATTCTGTGACCATTTGCTTTTCTTAAAATTTCCTATCCTGTTCATAGAATTCTAAATTCAGCACATTGTGAAAACAATAAGAAAATGTGTGGTAAGGACTATGCGTTTTCAAATGTACTTCGAAATGATAACATAGATTAAGTGAACAGCAGCAGAAGTTGATTCTAAAATCAATCTTTTCCCACCTCCTAGAGTAATGGAAATAAAACCAAAAATAAACAAATGGGATCTAATTAAACTTAAAAGCTTTTGCACAGCAAAGGAAACTATAAACAAGACGAAAAGACAGCCCTCAGAATGGGAGAAAATATTTGCAACTGAATCAATGGACAAAGGATTAATCTCCAAAATATATAAACAGCCCATGCAGCTCAATATTAAAAAACAAACAGCCCAATCCAAAAATGGGCAGAAGACCTAAACAGACATTTCTCCAAAGAAGACATACAGATTGCCAACAAACACATGAAAGGATGCCCAACATCACTAATCATTAGAGAAATGCAAATCAAAACTACAATGAGGTATCACCTCACACCAGTTAGAATGGGCATCATCAGAAAATCTACAAACAACAAATGCTGGAGAGGGTGTGGAGAAAAGGGAACCCTCTTGCACTGTTGGTGGGAATGTAAATCGATACAGCCACTATGGAGAACAGTATGGAGCTTCCTTAAAAAATAGAATTACCATATGACCCAGCAATCCCGCTACGGGGCAGATACCCAGAGAAAACCATCATTCAAAAAGACACATGCACACGAATGTTCATTGAAGCACTATTTACAATAACCAGGTCATGGAAGCAACCTAAATGCCCATTTACAGACGAATAGATAAGGAAGATGTGGTACATATATACAATGGAATATTAGCCATAAAAAGGAATGAAATTGGGTCATTTGTAGAGACATGGATGGACCTAGAGACTGTCATACAGAATGAAGTAAGTCAGAAAGAGAAAAACAAATATTGTATATTAACGCATATATGTGGAGCCTAGAAAAATGGTACAGATGAACCGGTTTGCAGGGCAGAAATAGAGACACAGATGTAGAGAACAAACGTATGGACACCAAGGGGGGAAAGTGGTGGGGTGGTGGTGGTGGTGGTGGGATGAATTGGGCCATTGGGATTGACATGTATACACTAATATGTATAAAGTAGATGACTAATAAGAACCTGCTGTATAAAAAATAAATCAAAAAATAAAATAAAATCAATCTTTACTCTTCATCACTGAAGAATTGGTGATAAGATAATTAATGTGGCTAAGAAAATGGTGGTGGTCTAGTCTAGATTCTTCTTTGTGTTGTCTAATTTTCCTCCTGTCTCATGTGATTTTCTCCATTCTGAGATTTTTGCTTCTTGCTTCAGGGCCCTTATTACCAATTCTTTGATAAAGAGGCCTCATCATCAAAGTACTCAGTTTTTGAATCCATGAAGTTACAAGGTTGCAAAAGGAATAAAATAATTTTATAGTGTGAAATGATTTGCTACTAAAATATCAGCTTCTAGGATTAGTTCCTATTCAAACATCCACACCTCCACTCCAACACATACATACACACTAAATACAGGCATTTATTCTTGGACATACATATCTTGCCAATTTTTGGTTGCTATAAACATCTCACGGAAGAATGAAAATAAAAAGGAGAGTGATTACAAGGTGCATTTACATATATCTTGGCAAAGATGCTGAATTTCATGAGTCAATAAAGTGAGATGTTGAGCAAAATTATTTACCACTTAAAACCATTGAAAATTGTGTGTATGGCAGAGTTCACACATTTAGAATTGGAAGGACCATTGACAAAGATGATGATAAAGGGCTTATGAAAGAGAGTGATTTAAATATCAAGTGATGATGAGAAATCTGTGAAAAACTGATAGAAGTTCTCAAGTGTTTTTATTAATAACTTTGGTAATCTTTCTTTAGAAGCCAAATGTGAAGTGAGGAGTGTCACATGGTGGCATCCTATGGCAATAAAATGATAATAACATAAATAGAATGTTAACACTTGAATAATTTTTATTCAGTTTAACATTCAGAAACAAATATTGTGGACCAGTTCTCAGCTACTGAGCCAGTTCTTAATACAATAATGTAGAGAGGCAATGACAAACTAAAGAAAGGAAGGAAAAGGAAGGAAGGAAAGCAGGAAGACACTAACTAACATGACATAGAATTAACTATTTAGATCAACTTTTCCTATGTAGTTTCAGAATTCACTGCCTGGAGCAGCAAGTTCTATCATTAGGCAAACATTAGGTATTAAAATTGTAGGTAGAATCAAAGTACATGACCTCTATATATTGTCTCCACCTTGCAGAAAACATGCATATTATTACTAAGACTGTTACTTTTGTTACTTGAAAAGGATTGTTACAACACTCAAATTTATTAAAGGAGATATAATAGGGAGATTTCTGGGTGAAGTGTCTGTCTCATAGTAGGGATTGAAAATTCTTAGTTTACTCTCCCTTGAAGATAGCAGAAGACTTGATAACAGCTTATTTGTTCTCACAAATTAGTAGATTGAGTACATGGGTCAAATTTAGGCTCTTGACTATTTATTGGGGAGAAGCCCAGTTGTTACTCCATTTCCTTCCACTTCATCCCTCTTCTTTCAGTTTTCAGAGGAGGACATCTTAAAGTGTAATTGCAAAGTTATACCTTAATGATACCTCATCATTAGTTTTCAACTTTGACCTTTAATTTCACTTGCATGTATGGTTTCTATTTCTTTCTAATATAAATATTTTTAAGCAATGTGTGTATATCCTTTTGGTATATATTCATTTCTATATGATACAATTTCATTTAAAGAGAAATAAAACAATTTATTTTATTTAAACCATCACTTTGACATATAAGATTGGCCATATAAGATATCAGATTGGACACTAAAACATTTACTCAATTAAAATAATTGCAATGATATTTTCTTGAAATATATATTCATACTCTAAAGAACAGAATTTTAAGAGGAGAATTAAGAAACATTAAAAATTATACACAGTTTCAACATGCATGTAACTTTGCTTTTATATAATTTATTTTGCAAAAAGGAAGAAAAAAGGAAAAAAATTATCTTCATTTCTCTTCACACAGTTATTTTTAACCAGGTATCACAAAAAGCATTGCTATCAGAGTGCTGAGTTTGTTGAAAACAGAAAATGCTTCTTTAAGGTACAAGTAGTATACAATGAATCTGCTTGATAAACATGATTGCCTAGTCAAAAATTGCATTCTGCCAGAAAGTAACTGTATTTAATATGGCTACCCAAATGTAAACATTTACAGACTGCATCAGGAAAATTATAAATATCTGACATCACTTGGGATGCAGGTGATTATGTTTTAGGCAGCATTTTTATGGAATTTATATTGCATCAAAAATGCTGACAAAATCAAAATTTTATATTATTAAAAAAATATAAGACTGTTCTGTGATGAGCATATTTATTTAATATATGTTTTCTAGTCAAAGAGTTTCTTTTGAAATTACATAGCTATATCCTGTTTTCAGTTATTCTTACTAATGTTAAGTCAAAGTCATTTTTGACTTTGATGGAGGAAAAAGTGATTTTAAGAACTATTTTTAGTCAAATTATTTTGGTAGATATATAAAATTCTATTTCTATAGTTCTCAGATGATCAAATTTTTTTTTTCTTGCTGTTTAGTCCGAAGAAACTAGAAAGAGTGCTGGTATTTTCATCTGACTGTCCAGTTTGTAAGCTTAGGTGAAAAGTTTTTCTGTTTCCCCCTTGATATCTATTTATCTTGAACTTTGTAATGATAAGTTCTAAGGCAGTGAATAACCCTCTTTAATAGTGGTCTCTTGATAGATGCTGAAGTCTTTATTCTTGGCTCTGGTGTTCCAGAACGGCTCCAGTTATGTTTGAGTGTTCATCATCGCCCCCACCACACCCCCGCCACCGCCACTGCCCGCCGTGGACCACTTTGCACACACCAGATACTATACTGAAGCAGAAGCAATTCTCCCGGAGTGACTCAATAGACTCATGAAGCTCTCTATCCATTTTCCTTCTCTTTCCTTTCCTCTAGCCTGAAAATCAAAGGATTTTTACACTGCTTCTTCACAATTTTTTGAGTTTCATGAATTGTCAAGTGGTGGAAGAAATTGGGCTGAGCACCTAGAAATCATTGGATCATTATGGTTGTTTATCAGAAGAAAAATGTTAAAAACAAGGTCGGTTCCTATTAAGATGTTTTGGGATAGTCAGAGATTCCATTGCAGTGACCTATTACCTGGATTATTGGGGGAATTTGTGATCGATCTATGCTTCCTAATATCAGAGAGGACAAAGAATTTTAGCTCAGAAAATCTCACTGTCATCACATACAGGAATAGAAGATACTTTTAGCTAACTGATTCATAAATTCTGTATTGTTTAAAATGTCTTTTTTATTCCTATTTTCTTTAAAATTCCTCCTTCCCAAACTCACCATTTTACACAATTTCTACACGAGTACCCCAAACCTTTATGTCTTTTTCTAAAAGGGGATCTTTAAATAGGTACCTAAAGTAGGTACATTCCAAATGATTCATACAAGCATTGATGAATGCTTTATTTTTACTGCCCATTACACTTTTATAGGTAGGAAATATTTTTGATGCAAATTAATAAAAATACCCTATTGATATGAAATATATTGGTCATGCTTCCCCCGTATAACAATTATTACATGATTAAATTACGAAATATTTAAAATCAGTGTGTTGATGTCAGTAGAGCTGTCTGAAAGTGGGCAGAAATGGAGGAAATTAGACGTTGGAAACAATTGTTCATAACTTTTTTGGCTGAGGGTAAACCCTAAACTCCTAGGTACAGCACAGCAAAGTAAGTAGTCTTAATTATTTGAGGTGTCAGAATACAGAACTCAAGGATAATAGAGTAGATTATAAAAACAAAAACTATATTAGCAGAAGTCCAGACGAGAGAGAGTCATAGAAGGGTTGAACTCTAAAATTTCTTTGTAAATTTTACAGATCATTGCTTGATCACTGAATTATGCATGTGGCAAGGAGACTGCAGGGTTCCTATAAAGCCAGCAACTGTAATGGGACAGAACTGAGCAGAGATTTCTGCTGCATTCCACTCCAGAGAAAGCAGTTCAGCATCTGTTACAGAGATAAGTTAATTGCCTCTCAGAACAAAAATCAAGCCCTCTTCAAAGCAATGTAACTAAACTTGGGCTATCTACAATATACTATTCAAAATGTCTATTTTAAAGCAAAAAAGTATCAGACACAATAAGGAATAGAAAAACATAACTCATACTCATGAAAAATAATCATGAGTTGTTCAACAGAAATAGATTCTCAGATGATCCAGATGTTGGAAGGAGCAGAAAAGAGCTTTATAGGAGCTATTTTAAATATGTTTAGAACCTGAAGGGAAGTATAATGAACTGAAATATAATGTCTCTCTGAAGTAAAATGACAAAAACTAAAAACAAATGGAAATTCTAGAACTGTACAGTATAATCAATGAAAGGAAAAATTCACTGAATGGGCTTGACAGTAGTGTTTAGAGTGCAAAAGAATAAGTCAGTGAACTTTAAGAGATATCAATAGAAGTTATCCAGTTTGAATGACAGAGACACAGTTATCAATGGGACAAATTTAAGGGGTCTAAAATTCATGTAATTTGGAAGCCCAAAAGATGAAGAGAGAGACAATAAAACAGAAAAGGTATCTGAGAAAATTATAGTAGAAATTTTTCCAAATTTCTATCTGCAGTTTGAAGGAGCAAAATGAATGCTAAACAAGAAAAATACAAAGAAAACCAAACCTAAATGTTTCATAGCACAACTGATGAAATGCAGAGATATGAAAGGAGCCAAAGAAAACTGAAATACTACATGCAGGGAAACAATAAGAATGAGACTGATCTCTCATAAGAAAAGAAGTGGGAGTCCAGGAAGAAATGGAGCAAAATCTTTTAAGGTGCTGAAAGGAAAGAGAAATATCAATACAGAAATCTTTATTTAGCAACTCTAGTCTTTAAATTGAAGTTGAAATAAAGACCTTTTAGGTAAAAGAAAACTGAGAAAATTATTTTCCAGGAAACCTGCACTACAAAAAATGCTAAAGGATGTTCTTTGGGCTAAAGTGAAGTAACATCAGATAGAAACTCAGAACTACATTTAGACGTAGAGAGCACAGGAAATAATAAATATGTGGGAGAGATAGTTCTAATTTTGTAAAAAGACATGACTGTTGAAAATTAAACTTATTCCACAAAATGCAGTTTATAACAATAGCACAAAAAATGGGGAGGTAACTGAAATGATACTGTTAAAAGGTTAATATTTTCTACTCAAAGTACTACGACCTTAACTCTAAGTAGATCATGATGAGTTAAAGACGCATACTGAAATCCCAAGATTCGATCACTAAAAGCTATTTAATTAACCCAATAAAATGCAGGAATGATGGAGGAACAAAAAACTGATAAGACAAGGAAAAACAAATGGTAAATGGGGACTAAGTTCAACCATATCAATAATTCTATTAATTAGATTAAACACTACAATTAAAAAGCAGATTGCCAGTGTGGATTAAAAAACATATGTTGTCTATCAAAGATACACTTTAAATACAAAGACATAGAAATATTCGAGGTAAAACGAAGGAAAAAGATATACCATGAAAACACTAATTATATGTAAGCTTGGGTGACTGTGTTCTATCAGACTACGCAGACTTCAGTACAAAGACTATTACCAGAAATAAAGAGGGAAATATCAAATGTTCATAGGACCAACTAATCAGTAAGATTAAACAATTATACGTGTGTATGGACCTAACAGATTTTCACAATACACAAATCAGAAAACTGACAAAACCAAATGAGCAACAGGCAAATATACACAATCATAGTTGGAGATTTTAACACAACTCTCTCAGCAATTAATACAGCTCTACATGAAAAAAATCAGTAAGGACTCAGAAGATTTCAACAGAACAATCAAATACTTTGACATAAGTGAAATTTACACAATATTATGCCCAACAGTTACAGAATGCATACTTTGTCAAGTGCACATAAAACAGTCACCAAGATAAACTATATGCTGGACCATAAAAAGTCTAAATAAATTTCAAAAGAATAAAATGTTAGAGAATGTATCTTCTGATCACATTGGAATTAAATCAGGATCAGTAATACTTTAACTAGAAAATCATCAAATACTCAGAAATTAAACAGTACAGCTGGGCTTCCCTGGTGGTGCAGTGGTTGAGAGTCCGCCTGTCGATGCAGGGGACACGGGTTCGTGCCCCGGTCTGGGAAGATCCCACATGCCGAGGAGCGGCTGAGCCCGTGAGCCATGGCCGCTGAGCCTGCACGTCCGGAGCCTGTGCTCCGCAACGGGAGAGGCCACAACGGTGAGAGGCCCGCGTACCGCTAAAAAAAAAAACCCAAAAATACAGTACAGCTGAAACAATGCTCATAGGGAAAATTTAAGCATCAAATGCTTATATCCAAAGACAAAGTTTTACAACATTGATCTAAAACTTCTTTCTTAGAAATCAAGAAAAAAAGAGTAAAGTAAACACAAAGGAAGTTAGTAGAAATTAATAATAAAGAAAAGAGAAGAAATCAATCTTATCAGAAGAACAGTGCACAAAATTAACAAAACCAAAAGTTGATGCTTTAAAAATATAACAAATTTGAAAAACATTTAATAAAGTGGATCAGGAAAAAAGATGATAAATTACTGATACCAGAAATAAAAGAAGTTATAGTGCTTAGAACCTACAGATATCAGAGTAATAATAAGAAATTATAAACAACTTTATACTAATAAACACCATATTTTAAGTGAACTGAAAAAAATCTTAAAAAAAAAACCCTACCAAAGTGATACAAAAAAGTTACTTGGTTATTAAATATTTGCAACAAAGGAACCTCCAGTTTTCTAAATATAACATATAATGTTTAAGAAGAAATAATGTCAAACTTATATCAATACATACTCTTTCAGGAAAATAGAGAGTAAGAAATATTTCCCAATTGATTTTTCTAAGGTAACATATTCCTCATTCCAAAACTTGGTAGAGGTATCAAAAGAAAAGAATATTACTGACCAAAAGTCCTCATTAGCCTAAATGCAAAACTGCTTTAGAAAATATTAGAAAATTGAACCTACCACCACAAAAAGCAGGAAGAATATTTTATGAATAATAAATATATATTAAGGAAAGATGGTGTTTTAAGATTATTTTATTTAAACACAACTGGCTACTTTTTAGAGAGGCAGAAAAAATTTCAAAGCAAAGTGAATTTAATATTAACATAGGCAACACATTGACTATTAATGATTGTGATTAGTGGGATTGGTTTCCCTATATAATTAACATTCAGGATTACTTAAAACAGTGTTACTTTCTTACAAAGCTAAACTGAAAATTTTCAGATATGTGGAAGATGCTTTGAAAAGTACAAAGGAAATTAATGGTATGAAAAAGTAGACTGGAGTCAGACATAAACTGATCAGTCTCTGAAAATGGTGCTTGAGTGTCAAGTACCCATTCACTGATGCTGTGCCTCTAATTCGTGATGTTATTAGTAAAGTCCCCAGACTCCTGAATACTGAGAATAAAATACATGGCCTGAGGTGAGGTATGAAGTCTTTGATGTAGTAAAAGTAAAAGCCAAAGTCTCAATTCTAAATTAGCTTCAAGAGGGTAAATTATGTGATTATATGAAAAAAAAGATAGCAAGAAAGACAATGGAGGAAGAAGAGGAAGCTAAACATTTCCAAAACTTGTTTGACCTTTGTGATCACATACTGGACAACCCTTCTGATCACTTTAATGAACCCTAAACTGTGCTGTTTCAAAGCCAATAATTCATTTCAACTTACTCCTTTTAATTCAGTGGAACCTATCACAGTTTATACTGAGATATATGAATATTTTTAACTTCAGGGGCTTAAGCAGAGTCAGCCAGTAGTTTGTTTCAACACTCCACTTCTTCTTGGATGCCATCCCAAACATACTCAATAGATGTTACAAATGGCTCCCCAGATTTCTTTTTAGGAACAGAACACTGGTCAGAAACACTCAATGGATTGCCTGATCTTAAGTTCACAATTCTTAATATGGCATTCATTAACCAAACCTACCCCTTTTGATTTACCTCCTGCCAATCTTCTCCTGGCTCCTCTGGGAGTCAGTTTACAATCTGATAATTCCTGAAAATGTTTGCGTGATGTTTTTCTCCATGCTGCAGACATGATTTTTTTTTCCTGTGGCTCTTCTCTGCCTGGTGTGTAGGGGGACCTAATCAAATTCAACTCAAATCCAATATCCTTCATAATGACATTCTCAGCATCACAGATATCCAGATGAAATATATATTCTTTCTGCTTGGTGTTGAGGTTTAAAGATATCCTTAAATCTTTAAATTAATGCCACTTTTCTCAATCTAAGCTTAGAACTAAAGAATCAATAGACACTGGAGTTATTAAATATCAAAATGTCAGCATTACTACTAATAAGAGTCTGTGTCTATAGGTCTGTTGGTCAAGTAGCCTCAGTCATAGAATAAAAACATTTAGTCACCCAGAGAATTGGTATCATAATATTCCTCTCATTGTTTAGTTAATAATACTAAAACTCTTTAGTTTTTCAAGGATAGTTCCTTATTATTTAATATATTTTATTTTATAAAACAACAAAAATAGTTATCATGATCTTAATTATCAATATTTAAATATTTCATTCCATTGGGACACAGCCTTAAGTAAAAAAAAAAAAAGTTAAAGTGACGTAATTCAAATTCAGAATATATCCAGTGTTCTATCCTCTTTCCATGAGAGTCATCCTTTTAATTCTTCTATGACAGAGGACTTAAGATTTCTGTTTCAAGTCTTCCACTTTATCCTTCTTGTCTATGAAGAGAGGAGTTGAAGAAAGGCTTTGGTAGAATGAGGTAAAAACAGTCTGGAAAAACAAATCATCTTATTATAACTATATATACTAATTAATTGAATCATTATGAGCCAGACACTCTACTCTGTCTTTAAAAACACAACTATATACAAGGTAGACATAATGTCTGTCTTAATAGAAATTAAAGACCAATATAAAACAGACATGTAAACAGGCAGCAATGGTATTATGAAGTTAAGTGATAAATTAGGTGAGCTATAGGGTGTAATGTGAATACATACAAGAGGTTACTTAATTATTCCTTAGGGGGATTTATTTCTTCTTCATATAAGTTTATTCTCATCATTCATCTACTAGCATCGCTTGGAATCAGAGTAATTAAAGAATAGGTAGTTTCCTGAATTAAGCTCACTTATTTTCTTTGTATATGCTCTTCCAACTACTGGAGTATTCTTTTCCTGGCAGACCACTTGTACAGTTCTTAGTCAGACTTTAAAGATTAATTTAAAACCATATCTCTAGCAAACATGCAATGAACCATTCTGCCACTAACCTCATACAAAACAGACCCAATGCCAAATTGGTTGTTGCCCCTTTGGGATGCCACTTATCTTGTACATCTCTCTGTTTTTTAATGTATTGTACTCGATGTTAAAGGCTGTGTAGCTTAATGACTGAAAATATATACTTAACCTTACAGCTTTTAATGACTAAGAGCCAGAATGTTTGGGTTTGAATCCCAGCTCTGCCATTAACTAACTTGACTTCAGGCAAGTTTTATTTTAAAAAGCTTGACAGAGGACTCATTAGCTTGGAATTACAATAAAAGGGCATGTTTCCACAAAACACTAGATTTTTTATTGATTTTAAGCCAAGGATCTTGGATTCCCACAGATCTTGGATTCCCTTTTAAGTTAATATAATTTCTTCACACACATTTTGCTTCCTACCTGCTATTGCCACCAGAGTTAAGCCTGCCTGAACAAAACATTGTGGTGCTTCAAAATAGAAAATCGGGTCTCCCCAAATGGGCAACTGTTTTGTGTTAAACTCAGTACAAGGGGAAAGAATAAGGGTAAATGCACCACTAAATGAAATTCCTTGATCCCTTAAATGTCACATGGTGCCCTTCCTCTTGCCCATGGTGCTTGCCAGACTGAAAGCTGTGGCATTCATGGAAAGATAAACTCTAACCAAGCTACACAACCCTGAGGATCCCAGGGCTGTGGCTGCTAACCCCATCAGCAAAGTCAGAATCCGCTAAGTCAATACCTGAAGTCTTCACAGATGTGGTTCTCACCAAGGTACCTGATAAATTAAGCTGTTTTGGACTGCAAATACTAGAAAACCTAGACTCAAATGACATAAACATTAAGATAGTTTATTACAAAGTGCAGAGATAAAATCATTTCCTCTTTGGTCAATTCAGTATCTTCATCAGGGGTGCAAGTTCTTTCCATTTTTTTCTGTTCACTCATCCTCAGGGTATTTGTTCTCTTCTCTTCAGCTGAAAGATGGTTGCAAAAACTCCAGGCATCATATTTCTACACACCAATGTCTGGAGGCAGAACAAAGATCATCTTTTCCTTAAGTCTTGTTTATGACCTAGTTAATCTTTCCATTACCAGAAGGCTTCTAACTTCTCATTGGCTGGATGGTTGGAATTGGGGCACAATGGCCCACCTAAGGCATTCACTGCAAGAAGAAAATAATTACATATTTTATAATTAGAGAAATACCAAATTGAAAATGTTAAACATTTATATGGCCATCAATATTTTATGGCTGAGACAAAATCTATTACCAAAAATAGTAATTTCATTTGTGTGAAACTTTCAAGAACCATTTGTAATCTACCGAGAAATTGCCTGTTTTGTCATTCACATGTTCTAAGATGTTTATTATTTTACAATTTATTCCTTTGGAGATTTAAATTTTTTCATAATTTCTATGGGCATTTATAATTTCTTAGGCATTTAATTTCTCCATATGTAGGTAAATTTCCAGAAACTGTACCGACTTTACAGATAACCGAGACCAAAGGAAAGGAAAAAGAAAAGGAAAGTGCCCTCTAAAATCTCTCATTGACAATAAGGGTGATAAATTATCAAATTTCAAGTAAAGCATGGCAGTTGGATAGAGGGACATAGTCCAGCTTAATACTGTATTAATACTTAATACTTAATAAAGTTTCACTTTGGTTGAATCAATTAAAATTAATTATGTCACTGTAATGTGGTCACTCAGAGGACAGATTAGTTGAATATGTTATAGATATTAAGTTCTGTTGGACAGTGGAAAGAATAACAGTTTAAAAGAGCATCTAGGTTACATATACTCGATCTTATTTTAGTTAACATTGGAGAGTATGACTTTCATTATTCACATTTGTATACTAACTAGAGGAACTTCTTACTCATAGAAAACTCATCATGTTTTGGAATGCCTTGTGTCTATAGCCAGCCTTGAAATAAATGCCCTTGAGTGTGGCTGTTAATCTGAGAGAAAATAGTTTATATTTTTAGAGACTCTCACCCACTTCAGCCACAGATCCATGCCTTCATTACTGATGAATATAGCTTTACAGTAGGTTAGTAGAGGAGCTTTATGTATCATTATTTTAATAGCATCACTTTTCTAAAGAAGGTACATTTAGCAATGTGAAATGTTAGCGATCATGGGTCTCCTCTTTCATCCGAGACACCAAACGCACTTAAAAGACATTATCTCATTATCCCTATAACAGCCTCTGACAGAATTGGCTTGTAGTATAATTCCATTTTATTGGTGGATAAAGTCATGCACATTATGGTTTTATAATTTAGCTCGGCAGCTGGCCTACCCTGGCAAAAGAGATTTCAGCTTTACTTCATCTTAGAAAGTTGCCTCATTTATGTCTTCACACTTCTAGTGCGGACATGACCTTAATGTTCCCAGAAACCAAGTATTTAAGTGGTCATTTGTCCAATGACTTTTTTTTCCTGAAGAAATGTTTCTGAATTATACTTTATTTCATTTTGACACGAAAGAGAAATAAATAATATTTTGGATAATGGGTAGAAATTGAATTGGGTCATTTTCTAGATTTGAATGAATACTAGAACTCTTTAGCAGTATTTTTTTGTTAGTATTAAATAGCTTCAGTTACTTTTACTAGTTACTTTAAATTATTTAAATACATAACATTTTTTAAAAAATACATAATTTTTTTTTTAAGAATCAATTTTATTTATTTATTTTTGGTTGCATTGGGTCTTCATTGCTGTGTGTGGGCTTTCTCTAGTTGCAGAGAGCGGGGGCTACTCTTCATTGCGGTGCACGGGCTTCTCATTGCAGTGGCTTCTCTTGTTGCGGAGCACGGGCTATAGGTGCATAGGCTTCAGTAGTTGTGGCACGTGGACTCAGGAGTTGTGGCTCGTGGGCTCTAGAGCGCAGGCTGAGAAGTTGTGGCACATGGGCTTAGTTGCTCCGCGGCATGTGGGATCTGCCAAGACCAGGGCTCGAACCTGTGTCCCCTGCATTGGCAGGCAGATTCTTAACCACTGTGCCACCAGGGAAGTCCAGAAAATACATAACTTTTAAAAATCAGTTGGACTCAACCCTTTATCAGACATATGCAAATTAAATCCATGACACACTTCTTTCACATGATCCCCCTAGGAGTTAAGGAAAATTGTCTTAAATTTAGTCTAAGATAAACAGACTAAAACCATGATGACATAAGAGCTTTAACTAGAAGAAACATGTCAATTTATTGAAAACCATTTAATTGACTCAAGCAGAGGATTGCATTATCCTTTATCAAGTTTTACAATTATTCTATTTTTTTAACCGTAAGTAAAAGGTAGGCAAATCCAAAATATGTTTTTGCAGTGGTTTCACAGGTTTACTCATGGAAATCTGAATCATATTTTGCCCAGGAAAGATTAAAGAGACTTTATAGTTTCTAATGGATAACAATATTAATCAGTATACAGTGTATAGCATGGGGAGTCTGAGGGTGAGTACGGACAGAAAACGGGAACGTGGAACCATAGTAATTATTCTGTGCCTATTTCTTGTCTCAATTTTCCAAGGAAGATTGTATTAAGTACCTTTTATAAATGAGGTATACTTCAGAAACCAGGTATATACAAATATAATTCAAACATGAGTGTGCCCTTCAAAGAGGTATGTATGTTTATTACCATAAAAATTAAAACCCAAGGACTAGTGCCCACAGTGAAAAGAAAGTATAGATCAACATATACTTTTGTACTTTACAACATGTACTTTTTTGTACTTTAATTTCTTTTCTGGATATTAGAGATCTCACAAATCTATTATGGCCCCAAAAGGGACTGTTATGTGCTCCAATATTATAGAAAAATCTGGAATGAGAAAAAAGTAAGACTTTTTCAGCTGTAAAAGTAAAGTTAGAATACACACTTTATGATGAAAGCTTTTATACATTTAATGAAAGCTCTGGACTTCACTAATGTAATAGAAAATACTGAAAGGATTTTTAACAGATGTTTAATTTTGACAGATAAATTATGATTGAGTTCTAAAAACTTGGGATTTTCATCTATTATTAGAAAAATGTATTAATGTTTTCATTTCAGGACTGTAAGATTATAATAGATTCCTTTTCTATTCCAGAGAGCCATCCAATTAAAGTTTTACTCTCAAAGATAATAGCATTTTGATTTAGGTTCAGAATAGGTGTATACAACCTTTTTAAAAATTTATTTTAAAAAAGAATCTTTCAATATATTTCTCCATTCTCATATTATAAAGGTAGAAACTGATCTTGTCTTGGAAATAAACCAAAATCAGGCTTTGATACAACCCCAAATTAGCATAAAAATAAATCGAACTGTGGCAGTGTATAAATTTGACCCAGATTGTGCTCAGGTCTTAAGATAAGTCCTATACGTGTAGCGGAAGAATTGCTTTTGACTCAGAAAAATACTGATTATTATTACTTCTGTGTTTAAAACATTATCCTATTCTATAATGGCTCGCAGTATGAACAGAATCAAATACAGCCTTCCTTGAAATATTCAAATAATAAAGATTGGTTACCAAATATCTGCATTAAAGAAGATACACAGCGTTGCACATGGTTTTTATGTGGTAATCTAAGCCAACCTGAAAAAAAATGTTTGTTTAGTGCCCTGAGGGTCAAAACTGCTGGGATCCCTGTTCAGACAAGGACAGGCGGGGGATTCCAAAGATGACTGTGGAGCTCCACAGTGTAAAGGTGGGATCATTTTGACAGAAGTGTGTCAGTTCTGACCTTAACTCCCGCTGAATGCCTTGTTCCTGTGAGAGAAAACCTCTCTTCTGCTGAACTGTTCAAAATTTATTTTCAATGTGCATTTGCTCTGCTCCACTCTGTCTGAAAATATATGCAGACAAGTTGATTGACAGCCCTTTAGTTGCCATACCATGAAGGTTGAAACCAGAAAGGCTACACCTCTAATTCACTGACAGCTGAAAGCTACAGAACCTAATTTCTTAGGTTCATCCTTATATCGCTACTCATTGTCCCAAGAGGAAAACAAATAATGGGGGATTACATAGGACTAATGGACTCTATATAGCACAAGGGTGTAAAGATGGAAATCACAGCCATGAATCCTCTGCACTTCTGAGAAGAAAAAAAATCACATTTATTCAAGTACTTCTCACAAAGATGGCCGATGAAATCATTTCATTTATCAAGAAGTATGTCTTTCCCAAGGAGGAAAATACATAGGGCACATTTTCCATATAATTTAACAATTAGGAAAAGATAAAACTTGTCTATAATAAGATATTGAAGTTCTAGCATAAACTGTCAACTGGCTCACGAAATATTCAAACCTAACACCATTTTCTTTTTCATCTCTAAAATTCAGGCTGTGTGAGCTAGATTCTTAATTCCCCTCTCCTTCTTGCATCTAGTATGATCCTATGGAAGAGTTTTGGTTAATGAATTACACTCTGAAATTAACTCCTGCTTTCCTTCCCTCTTCCTTCCACCTTCTTACATAAACAGGAATGTGACAGTAAGATGCCATAGACATCTTACAGTTATAAGGACACACCCCGACAAATGAGAGGTATCAATTTGAGAGGTATTGATTCTCTATATTCCTTTCTCCCAATTTCTTGTTACATGAGAAAACTAACCTTCTTATTTAAGCCCATATGGTATGTTGAATAACTGCCCTCCCTCCAGAGATGCTTTCATTGTAATCCTCAGGACCTGTGACTATGATACCTTTCGTGGCAAAATGAACTTTGCAGATGCAATTTCATTAAGGATTTTGAGATGGGACTTTAGTCTAGATTACTGGGGTGAGCCTAATGTAATCAAAGGGTTCTTATAAATGAAAGAGGGAGGCTGGAGAGAGAAGGTCAGGGTCTGAGAGATGTAAAGATGCCACATTAAAGGCTTTGAAGACGGAGGAAGGGTCCATGAGCCAAAGAATATGCACATCCTCTAGAAACTAGAAAAGGCAAGTAAACAGCCTCTGCTGGAAGGACACAGGCTTGCTCACCCATTTGAGACCTCTGAAGTCTAGAACTGTAAGTGATAGAATCTGTGTTTTCTTAAGCCACTATGTCACTGGTAATTTGTTACAACAGTTACCAGAAACTGACCCAGCCCTAATTTCTATTATTTACAATATAACTCAATCTTTTGGGTTTTTTTTAAACATCTTTATTGGAGTATAATTGCTTTACAATGGTGTGTTAGTTTCTGCTTTATAATAAAGTGAATCAGCTATACGTATACATATATCCCCATATCTCCTCACTCTTGCATCTCCCTCCCACCCTCCCTAGCCCACCCCTCTAGGTGGTCACAAAGCACCGAGCTGATCTCCCCGTGTGATGCGGCTGCTTCCCACTGGCTATCTGTTTTACATTTAGTAGTGTATATATGTCCATGCCACTCTGTCACTTCGTCCCAGCTTACCCTTCCCACTCCCCGTGTCCTCAAGTCCATTCTGTACATCTGCATCTTTATTCCTGTCCTGCCGCTAGGTTCTTCAGAACCTTTTTTTTTTTTTAGATTCCATATATATCTGTTAGCATACAGTATTTGTTTTTCTTTTTTTGACTTACTTCACTCCATATGACAGACTCTAGGTCCATCCACCTCACTACAAATAACTCAATTTCTTTTTTTTTTCTGGTTGAGTAATATTCCATTGTATATATGTGCCACATCTTCTTTATCCATTCCTCTGTCGATGGATACTTAGGTTGCTTCCATGTCCTGGCTATTGTAAATAGAGCTGCAATGAACATTGTGGTACATGACTCTTTTTGAATTATGGTTTTCTCAGGGTATATGCCCAGTAGTGGGATTGCTGGGTCATATGGTAGTTCTATTTGCAGTTTTTTAAGGAACCTCCATACTGTTCTCCACAGTGGCTGTACCAATTTACATTCCCACCAACAGTGCATGAGGGTTCCCTTTTCTCCACACCCTCTCCAGCATTTATTGTTTGTAGATTTTTTGATGATGGCCGTTCTGACCGGTGTGAGATGATACCTCACTGTAGTTTTGATTTGCATTTCTCTAATGATTAGTGATGCTGAGCATCCTTTCATGTGTTTGTTGGCAATCTGTATATCTTATTTGGAGAAATGTCTATTTAGGTCTTCTGCCCATTTTTGGATTGGGTTGTTTGTTCTTTTGATATTGAGCTGCATGAGCTGCTTGTAAATTTTAGAGATTAATCCTTTGTCAGTTGCTTCATTTGCAAATGTTTTCTCCCATTCTGAGGGTTGTCTTTTGGTCTTGTTTATGGTTTCCTTTGCTGTGCAAAAGCTTTTAAGTTTCATTAAGTCCCATTTGTTTATTTTTGTTTTAATTTCCATTTCTCTAGGAGCTGGGTCAAAAAGGATCTTGCTGTGATTTATGCCACAGAGTGTCCTGCCTATGTTTTCCTCTAAGAGTTTGATGGTGTCTGGCCTTACATTTAGGTCTTTAATCCATTTTGAGCTTATTTTTGTGTATGGTGTTAGGGAGTGATCTAATTTCATTCTTTTACATGTAGCTGGCCAGTTTTCCCAGCACCACTTATTGAAGAGGCTGTCTTTTCTCCATTGTATATTCTTGCCTCCTTTATCAAAAATAAGGTGATCATATGTGTGTGCGTTTATCTCTGGGCTTTCTATCTATTACGCAATGCTAATTTAAATAGTTGCATAAGGATTCTTAGATCTCAATGAAACATTCCAGAGAAAGACCCCAGGGAAAAATGTAAAGTGAATTAAAATTACTCCAGGGGTAAATGGCTCTTCTTTTGTTCAGGGATTCATGCTTAAACATTTATTTAATATGGAGAAATTTTTAAAAAGCAGTGCTTTTCAAGAATGACCTAACTTGTTTGACAATTTCCTTTTTTTTTTTCCCCAACAATGGTAAAATCACAATGGACCCACTTTACTGAGAATGATCGATCCTTTAGTAACGTCCTTCAAAGGTTAGCCATTTACTTAAAGTGGATGTTATATGTAAATGCTCATTTAGTAATGTCTAAAGCAAAATGATGTATGTGTATGTATGAACACACACACACACAATTCTGAGTTATCAGAGAGGCCAAAAAGTGTGTCCGATTCTTCAGAGGTTGCCACAGTCCTGCCTCCTGGTATACATGTGTTTGCATAATCTCTTCCCTTGTGTGTGGGCATGGCCTGTGATTTGCTTCCGACCAATAGAATATAGGAAAGGTGATGAGATGTACATGATTGCATTATATAAGATTGAAACCTTGGTCTTGCTGTAGCCTCTCTCTTTCCTGGGTGGCTTTAAAGAGACTCATGTGCTGAGGAACTGAGGATGCCTCTAGCTGCTGAGTGTGACCTCCACCTGAAAGCCAGCAAGAAGCAAGTTCCCCGGGGATCAAAGTATAGAAAACACTGCAGTGAAGCACCTTCAGTCTCTGGAAATTGTGGGGTTTTTAAAATTTTTTATTAGCTGAACAACAGTACTCTTATTTCAAGGCCCCACCAAGTTAATAAAAAAAAAAGAAGACTCTAAGCCTTTTATACAACCCTGACTCAAGTCTAGCCTGGCTCCATCCATCCAGTTGTGTATTAGTCCATCCATTAATCCAGCCATCTATTCACTCAGAGGGAAGATGACTTCAGTGTGAATTGTCTTCCAGGTTCCAAAGCAGGAATTCTTGATGATGCAGGATGAACAACAGAGCCTAGCCTCATTAATTGCATATTATCTGCCTTACCCTAAATTTCCAAGACCAAACTAGATCTATTTTGAGGGCATATAAATCAATTCTGGACCAGCATTGTGTCACTCAGCAGCCATTTACTCTGTGGCTAAAGTTAATACAGTTATATCGTCTGATTCATTCACTTAGAAGTAAATCCCTTTAAGAGCCTAACATAGCACTTAAAATTATGAGTATGTGGTGTTGATCAAGAACTGCCTGCATTCAAATTTCAGCTATACCAGTTTCTGGGTTTGTTACCTTAAGTAAGTGACTTACCTAGGTGTCTGTTTCCTCATCTGTACAGTCAAGATAACCACAGTTCCTACCTGGTCAAACTGTTGGGAGATCTAAATGAGGAAATACGTAAAACATCTGGAACTACCCCTAAAAAGAGTTTAATGGATGTAATATATAGTTATGGAAGAAGTTTTTTTTCTCATCCCCTAGTCCACGGGAGGCTGGATTGTCCCTTAAACACTCCAGGCCCTTTCAAGCTACTTCTTTCCCATGGGGGTGAGGGGCTGTCTGTTTGGTAGATGCTGGAGGAACAAGTGTGTACTCTTCTTCGTCCATTGCCTCCCTCCCTCCTTTCTCTCGGGGATTTGGCTGTCCCCCGGAAGCGCCTTTTCTGTTCTAGTGCTTGATGCCATAGACTTTACAAGGACAGCTGTGTTCCGTTAGGGGAAGATCAGCTATTTTCTAGCTCTGTGTTACAGGATACATTTACCTAATACTGAGTTTCAGTTTTAAGAACATATGTATGATTTTAATGAATGTTTGTAATGCATATTTTTTAATAGTTAGGAATGTATTTCAGGAAGAGAATACCAGTCAGAAGATGATTTTTGAGATGATACATGGGGAGAGATCATATTTTTTTATGTTCTACCATTTGTCAGTAAAATTTCAACTGCCTTAGTCTCAGAGAAATAAAGAACTTCATGATTCTCAGATAAGAAAAACTTGGTAAATAGCCTTCATGTGTACTCTAAAGATCCCATGTGATAATTTCCCCTGTATTAGTTTATGGCTAATATAAGAAACTAGACTATCCACATATATAATTAATGACTCTTCTCAGCAAACTGGAAATTAATTTGAAAAAAGTTACTAAATTTTGTCCAAACCTATTTACTACATACAATATTTCAACTACTAAATTGTATAATTTTGATTACACTATTTTAAAATGTTTCTTAAGTACTGTCATACACCACAACTGATTGTGTAAGTGGTGTTCTTTTGATAAGCAATTGATGATAGGTATCAAGTGTCTCCAAATATTTATATACTTTAACCAAATCTTTTATAATCTTCCCTAAAGAAGTAATCAGAAATAAATAGAATATTATTTCATCACATATAAGTTTATTAAAACAATTTGAAATTGTGAAAAATTGAAAGAAACTTCAATAGTTAATGATAGAGAAAGGCTTAATAATCTTTGCTATAGCCATAGCTTTTAGTGTGCAAGTATTCCAGTTAATGGCTAAAAATTCTAGCTAAATGGCAAGGATAAACACATGTGTGATAATCTTAAGTCAAAAGCAAAGTTTCTAAATGTATGTGGACAGTATTATAACAGCAATGTTGAAACAACATAAATACCAACCATAATAGCAACAATCTACACAGCGGAATTAAACTGGGAAGGAAACTCCAATACAAAGTAGGGATTATTTCAGGGTGGTAGTTTTCAGGCTGTTCCCCAAGCTTCTCCCACTTTTGCTGTATTTTCTGTCTTCTAAATAACTACTTTGTTTTGTAGTTACTTTTTTAAAAAAGTTATTACCTTGTTATTAGGAAAACATTTTCTTATTTTACTTGTCTGTTTAAAAACTCATTAAAGAGTACATTCACTGGTCAAAATTTTGCTTAGAAGTAGAACATAAATCCAGCTTATCGCTCTAATCAACTTTTTGTCCCTAGTTAGTGTGGATTACAAATCTCCACAGTACGTTTAGAATATTTAATGCAATGTCTTTGATTTAATTTTGAGATAAAGTATAGCAGCGTTTCCTTATGCACTCCTGTGTATCAGCAGGATCAAGATATGAATGCAAGTAGCTTGTTCAGGTGGTGGCAGGCGACGCTTCTCCTGCACTGCCTGCCTGTCCAGCACCAACACCCACCTCAGAGCTAGCTGTGTCTGCTGGTTTGCCCAGGCATTTGGACTCTGTGCACGGTTGGGGTTCAGATATGTACAAGGGGGTCTAGTGAGCTCATCGTGGAGGGGCACAAGCAGCTTGGGAGAAGGAATCCAGCACAATTCACTGGACCTGGAATGAAACACTCAGTTGTGGACAGCTCCGTGTCCTGAGGAAGAAACAACTGCTCATTAAGACAAAAAGAGTTGTAAGATCTAGGCCCTTAAGCAACCTTGTGGTGGGATCTCCCTAAAATGTTCATAGATGGAAAAGTGGGGACCTTTCCCTACTGGCAAGGAGAAATGGGAACTTTGTCCATGTCCTACAGTAGGGTACATCATTCTACAGCCCAAGAAAGGGGTAGATGCAGCAGCAGGGCCAGATGGAATGTAGGCGGGCATCTGAGGCAGATTGTGGGGAGCAATGAGGGCGTGGTCGGAGCAGTCCCCCGCCCCTCACGCAAGTGGGTGTGGCTTATGAATCTCCTGGGTGACAGGAGTGGTCAATGGCAAAGCAGTGTTTCCTGAGGCTGCGGGAGGTTGTGCACAAGCGTGAGGACTGTATTCCAGGGGCTTGATCAACAGGTTCCCAGAGTGAATTGAACACTCTGGGAACTCCAAAAAAATAAAAGAGAGAGAGAGAGAGAGAGAGATGGAAAGCAACCTCAGAAAAGAAAATGGCATGCTGCATTTCTGCAGTTAGGAGATCATCCAACTAGCACACTGTGAATCTGACTTTTAATGTGATTTAATTAGGTTGGTTTGGTTTGAGGACATTCAAGTAACTTTTTTTCCTCTTTCATCTATCAAAATGCAAGTGAAGATGTATGTGTTACATCTATATGATGTTTTTGCAAGATTATAGTTCAGTAATGCTCAATACATTTGCAATTACAACACATTAAAATAGTCTATTTGATATGCTGATACAAACCTGACCCAATATACTTGTTACAATTTGCATTTACGTTTTCAATAATATTTTAAGAAAGATTTGATAATGTGATAATGCCCCTTGAAATAATTCACCATTCTCTTGGTTGTCAAAAAATGAAATAAATTTGGAATTACAGGGCACATGTGAGCCCTGAATCAGAGCTGGAAGATACCTTAGAGATAATGCACTTCAAGGCTCTCATCTTATATGCAATAGGTATGCAAAAGCTAGTGTAGAGAATTAATTAACTTACCCAAATCACATAGCTAGTTAATAGCATGCCTGAAGTCACATAACTAGGCAGTGGCAACAATCTTGAATCCATGTCTCCACTACAAAGCACTGCCAACTCCAGTTTTGTTTCTACTCTCTGATAATTCAGAGAATTTTTCACTAAAAATGAAAAATGGAAATTGACCTGAGACTGTGGAAAACAATAGGCCAGTTAATACTTCACTGGATCAGTTATGTGAATGTACTTGTAATCAATAAAAGGAGTGTATCACTGTGGTAGTCAACTTCTCTTGGAAGTATTTCTGTACAAATCAGGCCAGTAGGCAATTAGTAAATCTCATGAATTTCATTTCAATTGCCCTTTGTTGTATTTTGAAAAATTAAAGTGCTCCTACTAAGAAATTACTTATTACTTGTATTCTCAGATTTTGATTGTAGGAAAGCGGTCCACACCTTTGTTGGGTCCCAGAATAGGCTGCCCTAAAATGTCCCTCAATGGCATATTGATTATTTTGAAGTAAAGTTACTTAAGAAATGGCTGGTATAAGAGGGATACTCTGACCTTCCTGTCTCCCTGAAAGTAAGAAATCAATCTCTCATGTGAAAGGTATACTCCCTGCATCCAGAGATGGAAGGACAGACACCCTTATCACCAAATACAGGGAATTCAGGCCAAGAAGTCTATGTAAACAAACCTGGAAGATACCTTAGAGATAATGCACTTCAAGGCTCTCATCTTATACACAATAGATATGCAAAAGCCCGTGCAGAGAATTAATTAACTTGCCCAAATCACATAGCTAGTTAATAATGTGCCTGAAATCACATTATTTTATCTCCTTGCAGGCTTACATACATGGTTTGAGAATAGGATTCTGCCATAGCTCCCTAAGTTTCTATCACAGTTTCAGGTTGTAAATTGAATATATTTCATATCTTCCACTTGCCTGTGCAAGGCCTCTCTCCATCCTTTTCCTCCCTATCCTCTGCCTAAGAGGCAGAGCTGTATGGCCAGAATCAGCAGAGCTCTCATACCTTCCAGCCTTCAGCCGGACTTGGCCAATGGCAAGCTTCAGAAGACTGATATTAGAGGAATGATATCTTATGGCAGAGAAGTCCTGAGAGAGACCTTCAATTGGTTCCTTGCTTCTGGAAGCCATCTAGTGTCACTCAGGAGACACTCTGGACCTGGCATGGTTATGTACCCCGATCCTTAGACGCCTGAGCTCTGTGCTACTTCTGTGTTCACCAAGGGGCAGGAGTCTGCTTTGTACTAAAGGGCCTGAATCAGGTGATAATGTCCATGTAGAATTTCAAGACTGTGGTCAGCAGGTAGTTCTGCTTCTGTAACCCAGGATTCCAAATTGAAGTCGAGCTTTACTTACTCTACAGTTGAACAGAGGAAAAACACTAATCTTGTGTCTAAAAAAAAGACCTCTAAACAAACCAGGATATTGCCTTCCTAAATTCAAGTGCAATTGAATCGCTTTACTTTACAGAAATAGCTGGAAACATCTTGTTGTAGCTGAGAAATATTTTAAAGAATAATGCATATAGCCCTATGCCTTACAATACTGTAGCCACTAGTCACATGCAGCTAATTAAATTAAATTAATTAAGAGTAAGTTTAATTAAAAATATAGTTCCTTGGTTGTACCTGTCACTTGGCTATTGGTGACTAAATTGGATAGCATAGATGATAGAATCTTTCCATCATTGCAGAAAGTTCTATTACAGCACCATATAGTTGCCACTATGGAGACAGAATTATTCAAAACATATTTAGGGTCAAGAAATACATTTTGGGTCAGTTCTGTAAATATTCTGGAGCTTGTTCAAGTTAACAAAGCAAACAAAGAAATAAAAGTAGGTGATATTTATTGCATACCAATAAAGTGCCAGGTTCTTCTCGTGGATTAGCTTATTTAATCCTCAAAAATCCATATTACTTGCATATTATTGGTATCCCACTACTAATATTTTTACAGCTAGTAACTGCCGCAGATAAAATTAGAATCCAGCTAATCTGACTCCAATGCCTGGATCTTAACAGTCACACTCTACTGCCTACCTAATAATTGAAAAAATACTGAATTATTGGGGACTTTTTTTTTTCTAAGAATGAGAAAGACCAAGTAATCATTATCAAGTAAAATAAGATATTATTCAATACCCTGCATGTATACAATATTTCTCAAAAAACTTTTAAAATGCCTTTATCATATGAACTGAATACCATTATCAATGAAAAACATGAATCAATAGTCAATCTAAGAAAGCAATGGAAAATTGTATTTGAGCCAACCTGAGGATTATAACCCAGGAGTTAGTCTCTCAGAGAGCTTTGAAAACTGTTCCGAAGAGGTAAAGGGGGAGCACAGTATATATGTGATTTTGGTGAAGGGGTACATGCAGTCAAGCACATGTCTCAGTAGAAGGTTGCTGCTGGCTATAGTTAATTGTTTAGTGCTTTTCTTTTGTTTTTTATTCATTTTTATTGGAGTATGGTTGCTTTACAATGTTGTGTTAGCCTCCACTGCACAACAAAATGAATCAGCCATACACATACAGATATCCCCTCCCTTTTGGACTTCCCTCCCATTTTAGTGCTTTTCTAAGTATGGGAAGATGCAAGAAACAGGGTTCACAAAATCTTCTCCTGAAAATATTTAACTGTCTGAGGACCTGTTCAGTCAGTTTTCCCAGACTTTTCCCTGACCTTCACTCTGAACTCCTTTTAGGGTATATTGTATATCAACGACGGCAGTGACTAATGACTTGATTATTGTAGAACTGGATGGTAGGCAACATTCTCTATTTTGCAGTCCCTTTTCTTTGGTTCTTAATTTCCACTAAGGTTTGGGAGCGTTTTGTAATCAATTTGTCCCATGGCACTAGGAATGCTCATTGCCAGGTCAGGTGAGGATTTTGTTGATAGACTACTCAGTGTGCTATTACTGGACTAGGCTCTGTTAACAGTAACCAAAAGCCCCTGGACCACCTATCTTTCTAGTCTGTTATGGTCCAGGAAATTGTGCCCTCTTGTTGCTTCTTCCCACATGCTAGAGTTACACTATCACACAATCATCTATCTTATGGAACTGTATTTTTCATCAATCATTTCAAGTTGCCTAATCATCATTCATTTTATCTGAGGCTCAGTCAGTCACACATTTGGTAATGCAAGAAACAGTGATCTTGTAAAATAGGCAGAATACAAGTAATATAGCTAGTGACATGAATAAGGTCCTAAGTAAGTATTTAAGCTAAGAGTTTCCATTAGGTGTGGACCAGTATCTCCCCAGGTCCTCTGATCAGTCTGTTCTGCACCAGTCACTGTCCTTAAGGGAAATGATATATTGTCATTGTACATAAAGTTCACCAAAGATGACTCCATGTAAAAGGGAAGTGGTACATCATCATGACCCCTTACAGGATTAAGAAAGGAATGTTATCTTCTAAGGAGTTTACATAGCTGGTGCCAGAAGAAGAAAAATTGATCTTCATGGTTGAGCAGGTATTTCTAACTTTGGGGAGGTCTCGTTAACACACAATGCAGCTGCACGATGCACACTAGAGGGGAGGGAGGAGGCCAAAGGGCAGAGGAAAGGTGTTATGTTTAAATTTTTATTGTCTTGCCTTAAAGCGTGTATTTTTATTTCATCACCATTTGTTTCTTTTATGTTAAAAAAATCTAGAGTATATTCTATTTTATTCAAAAGAGATTGGCCATTGTTAAAAAAGTACTGTTAATTTTGGACAGAATTTGGGGAATATGTCACTGATACAACATTCCTTCACAATCATCAGTAGGATGTTTATGTTGTTTTCTTGTTTCTTTTTCATAAATTAGCCACTCTTAAAGCCATCTCAGTATTAAAAAGAGTAAGAAAATAAATTGGAATAACAGTTGATGATTTAGTTCCCCTAAATTATTTACTGAGTCAATCAGGGCCTTAATTAGCATAAGGTTAAAGTGCATAAGGAAAAAATTATGCCTAGTATATTTGCAAAGCCATGATTAAGAAATGAATATTTTACTGATGCGTTGCATTGTTAGTACATTACTAATTATATTCAAACACATGACTTGATCTTTAAAGAAATTTATTTTTTGTTATCTCATAAATTATGTCTTTGGAGCACTACAATGGCCCCTCTACTTACACAGTATTAGAACATATAGAGGAAAAGTAAATTCAGTTAATTTAATGTCTTATTATAGCAGCAGTTTATAGATTACACAACTAAAATTCATTTTATTTGCATACTTACAAAGGTATCTTTAAAATCATGAAATATCTTTTGACAGTAAAAGCGTCTTTTTGCAAACAGAAAACTCCTTCATTTCTTTTCTTATTGGCAGCAGTTTAGTTTTGCATAAGTTAGTATTTCCTGCTGTGCGAAACATTAATTCAGAAAGGAAGATTGACAGCAACTTAAGTATTCAAAGGCCAAGTTGCATAGATCAGACCAGATTAACTTCCTTACTTCCCAATATTTAAATAGGATATTTTTCTGATACCCTCAAGAGGTTTCTGGAGATTGTGGTACATCATTGTGTCTTCTAATTGCTCATCGTGTATCTTAACTTTATGGAAAATGACAAGTGAGATTTTCCACAATATGCCTCTTCTACAATTGGAGGCAATTTAAATTTTTCTAAAAAGCAGGACAATAGATCATCATTCACTGTTGTTTTGAAGTTTGAAAATGGCCATATTTTCAAATGTTATTTATTAATTTATTTTAGGACATTAAAAGTAAGAAGCATATTGACTTTTTTTCAGTCATGTTTCTAATTAGTATGTTTCTAATTTGTATCTCTGTAATATCCATTTAATTGACAAGTTATACACTGTGTAGGAGAGAATTAACTCAGTGTGGCCTGGGTTGTACAAACCCTATACATTCCAAATGAAGGTTTAGCCCTTGACCAGCTCCTGGGACATAACTTCTAAAACCTTGGAGTTTCTTGCTTCGTAAGAGTGTTTTTGTTTACCTGGGGTCTTGGGCCACACCAGGTAGTCTATGCTAACAGTCTAATTTAAGGTGGAGGTCTTGGGCCATGCAGTATCAGTTTGACTTCTGGAGGGACTGGAGACTGAAGAAATAAAGCCAGGCAGGCAGGCGCTCCATGCCTCCGTGAACAACCCCCAATGAAACCCCTGGTCACCAGTCTTGGATGAGCCTCCATGGTTGGCAACACTCCATACGTATCGTCACACATATTTACTGGGGAGATTGAGTATTGTCAGCATAACTCCACTGGGAGAATACAACTGGAAGCTTGTGCCTGTCTCACCTGGATGCTGCCTTATGCCCTTTTTCCTTCGCTAATTTCAGTCAGTATCTGTTCACAATAATATACTGTAGCTGGGAGTATATCAACTTTTCTGAGTTCTGTGAGTCCTTCTGGTGAATCATTAAACAGGAAGGTGGTCTTAGGGACCCACTGGACACACACAAACAGGCACATGCATACACACTTGTGTGTGTCTGTGTGTTTGAAAGAACTTTTAAGATCCTTCTACACTTCACCTCATAGAATCATAGAATTAGTAACTTAGGGTCATGTGAAATGCAAAACCCACATATTGTCTCTTTCCCAATGACTGCCGAAGATTATCAGATAAAAATACTCTAGTATGAGATTTTCACGTTTTAAATATTGGATATGAATGGGGTACATTCTAAATTACAATGGCATTTCTTACACAAGATTGTAATGCACATGCATGAGAGACACTATGAAGTAGTTTATATGAATTACACTCACGTTAAGGAGATCAGCATGATGATTTGATCCTATAAAATTAAAACTGTTTATGAAACCAAGCTGGATCCTTCAGGGCCTTCCCCTGTACAAGCCCCTCTATGTCTCCTTTTTGTTTGGCCTTCCCCAAGTTCCAAAGAGCAGACTTAAGCAGTTAATGATTAGAACAATAGAGTCACAGGACTCCTAGTTCCTGCTGAAGGGGTATAGATAACAATCTAACATATATCTTTGAGCTGTTCTGAAGAAACTAAGACCTCGCCCAGTAGAGGATGGTGACTACATGCTGACTATAAGCACATACAACCCAGACTGGTTCCAACCAGTCGGTGGATAATTAAGATTCCTGAAACATACTCTGTTACCTCACCAGCAGCCAGTCAGAAAAGCGTCCATGAGCTGATCACAGATTCTATGACTCACATCCCTTGATGTTGCCTTTAAAAGCCCTTGCCTGAAAGCCATCAGGGAGTTTGGTGTCTTGCCATAAATTTTGTACTTTCTTTCCCACAACTCGGAGTCAGTAGATTGCCTTTGTTGTGGGTCAGGTGAGTGGACCTGAGTTCAGTTTGTTTGGTAACACTTATAATAGCACGAACCATGAAACAAAACTCAGTTGAGAGCCTAGACAAAAAATATTTCCAATATATGCAACAAAAAAAGGAAAGCTATAAAGCGGTCTTACTTAAAAAAGAAAAAAATGGAAACAAATCATGAGTAGACATTGCACAATGAATAAATGTTAATGGCCAATAAATAGTAGGAAAGTTGCTTAGATATAGCTCTAATTATGAATCTTTAAAAATGTGGGGTTTTTTTCTAGGAAGGCAGATCGTTTGACAGTTTAGTTTTCTTTAGATTTTTATTTTTTAGAGCAGTTTTAGGTTCAAAGTAATATTGAGCAGAAAGTACAAGAGATTTTCCGTGTACTATATCCCCTGCCACCATACATGCACGACTTCTGCTGTCATCAACATCCCATAACAAAGCGGTACATTTGTTACAATTGATGAACCTACCATGACATATCATAATCACCCAAAGTACATAGCTTACCTTGGTACATTCCTTAGTAAGTACATAGCTTACTCTATGAGTTGGAGAAATGTATAATGACATGTACCCATCATTTTAATATCATACAGAGTATTTTCATTGCTGTATAAATCCTCTATGCTCAGCCTATTCATCCCCTCCCTCACCCCCACCCTTAGCAACCACTGATCTTTTTACTCTCCATAGTTTTGCCTCTTCCAGAATGTCATATACTTGGAATCATACAGTATGTAACCTTTTCAGACTGGCTTTTTTCATTTAGTAATATGCATTGAAGATTCTCCATATCTTTTCATTGCTTGGTAGCTCATTTCTTTTTTATGCTGAATAATATTCCATTGTCTGGATGTACCACAGTTTATTTACTCATTCATCCACTGAAGGACATCTTGATTGCTTCCAATTTTTTGGCAATTATGAGCAAAACTGCTATAAACATTCATGTGAGTGTTTTTGTGTGGACATAAGTTTTCAGGTCCTTTGGGTAAACATCAAGGAGCATGATTTCTGTGTCTTATGGTAAGAATATGCTTACTTTTGTAAGAAACCAACAAACTGTCCTCCAAAGTGGTGTACCATTTTGCATTCCCATCAGCAATGAATGAGATTTCCTGTTGCTCTACATCTTCATTAGCTGGTATTGTCAGTCTTTCGAATTTTGCCCATTCTAATAGGTACGTAGTGGCATCTCAATGTTGTTTTGATTTGCATTTCCCTGATGACATATGATGTGAAGCATCTTTTTACATGGTGATTTGTCAGCTGTTTAGCTTCTTTGGGGAGGTATCTGCTATGATCTTCAGCTGATTTTTTAATTGGGTTATTTGTTTTCTTACTATTGAGTTTTTAAAGTTTTTTTCTTAATATTTTGGATAACTGTCCTTTATCAGATGTGTCTTCTGCAAATATTTTCTTGCAGCCTGTGGCTTGTTTTCTCATTCTCTTGACACTGTCTTTCACAGAGCAGAAGTTTTAAATTTTAATAAAGTCTACCTTATCAATTGTTTCTTTCATGGAACATACCTTTATAGTTGTATATAAAAAGCCATTGCTATACCCAAGTCATTTAAGTTTTCTCCTGTGTTATCTTCTAGGAGTTTTATAGTTTTGCGTTTCATATTTAGGTCTATGATGCATTTTTAGTTAATTTTTGTGAAGGTTATTAGTTTTGTGTCCAGATTCATTTTTTTCCTTGTGGATGTTTCAGCACCATTTATTGAAAAGACTGTCTTTGCTTCATTGTTTTACCTTTTCTCCTTTGTCAAAGATCAGTTGACCCCATATATGTGGGTATATTTCTGGGCTCTCTATTCTGTTCTATTTGTCTATTATTTTGCCAATGCTACACTGTCTTTCTTAGTGTAGATTTGTAATAAGTCTTTAAGTTATGTAGTGTCAGTCTTCTAATTTTGTTCTTCTTCAGTATTGTGTTGGTTATTCTGAATCTTTTGTCTCTCCATATAAACTTTAGAATCATTTTGTCAATGTGCACAAAATAACTTGCTGGAATTTTGTCTGAGATTGCATTGACTCTATAGATCAAAGTGGGAAGGAAGGACTGACGTCTTGACATATTGAGTCTTCCTTTCCATAAACAGGAATATCTCTCCATTTATTTAGTTATTTTTTGATTTTGTTCATCAGTGTTTTGTAGTTTTTCTCATGTAAACCTTGTATACATTTTGTTGGAAAAATACTTAGATAAACTGCATTTTTGGATGCTAAGGTAAATGGCATTGTGTTTAATATCAAGCTCCATTTGTTCATTGCTAGAATACAGGAAAGTGATTGACTTTGTGTATTAAACTTTTATCCTGCAATTTTGCTATAGTTGCTTATTAGTTCCAGGAGGTTTTTTTTTTTTTGTGTGTGTGTGTGTGTGTGTGTGTGTGTGTGTATGCGCGCGTGTGATACTTTTTGTCATTCCAGGAGTTTTTCATCATTCTTTTGCCATCCCCCCCAGTTGCTAACGCTCAGAATTGTCCACATTGAGCCTTTAGTGATTTGTCAGTTACAGTTTATATCTTCCTAACCTGTCATTGGTTCCTATAGTGATTTCTACTCATGAATCTCTGCTCTGGTGAGCTGTGATTCCCTGTATTTGCCTGTTTGTCTCTCCAACCTTATGAGTCCTAGAAGAGTTGTTGATTTTTTAGTCTGTTCAGCTTTTTACTTGTTATTAGTGGCAGTTTCTAAGTTCCTTACATGTGGAAGAGGAAACCAGGAGTTCAAAGTTTTGTTGTTTTTTTTTCAATCATAGAATACAACCTATTGTATAGTCACATTTTTTTTTTTTTTTTTTTTTTTTGCGGTACGCGGGCCTCTCACTGTTGTGGTCTCTCCCGTTGTGGAGCACAGGCTCTGGACGTGCAGGCTCAGCGGCCATGGCTCATGGGCTCAGCTGCTCCTCGGCATGTGGGATCTTCCCGGACCGGGGCATGAACCCCTGAATCGGCAGGCGGACTCCCAACCACTGCGCCACGAGGGAAGCCCTGTTTAGTCACATTTATACAAAGAAAAATATGCCGGTATACATGCATGTATATGTGCACATAAATACATAGAAAACCAGTTTGAACAGAATCATATCATATAGTTAAAATAATTATACCTGGAAAGATCAAAAACAAAGGGATGGGAGTTGTGGCCCTGCCATGTAGGCCGGGATAGGGAGTAAAAGTATTTTGACATTTTACCTTATATATTCCTTTACTTTTTAGATATATTACAATAAACTTCATTTTCGCATTTAAAATATTTTCAATTTAAATACAGTTTGTAATTTAAATGTCTATTTCATGATAGTCTTGATAGACCAACTTGAAATAGAGCTTAAAGAATGCGATAATAATTTTCTATTACCTGCAGGTGAGAAAACAAATTCCAGACAAATGCAGATACAGATACAGAGTTAGTATTGATCTAAGAATAAGATTTCTACATAAGGTCGCTCACCTAAAATTCAGTTCTCTGTTTCGTGTATTCTATTGATTATCAGCAGGATATAATGTTCCTAACCTTAAGAAGACTGCTGTTCTATGACTGGTAGGTGCTGTTGTGCTTTCTTAAACTTTATGAAGCACAAATTGCAGCACATGGCACTAATCTTGATAATATAAGACTCAGACATGTCTTCTATTATATTGTGAGCCTTCAACTTCTGTTGTACTATTTAAATACTTTTGCATCAGGACCCTCTACCCCCATTACACATATACACAGAACAATGCATCTTATCTTGTGAACTAGGAAATTGAAGTTTACAATTTAGATCTTTGTAATTTGCTGAAACTCATATAACAATTACTATAAAGCTAAAATTATCACTGGTATCCTTGACTCTCAATCCAGTACTTTTTCTAGTACAAACATAGTAGTTCTAAAGGGCTAGAGAGGTCTTCATGGGTTGGCACTAGACATTTAGTGCTGGTGAGGCACTGATTAGTCTCACTTTTAAAAATAAGTATTCGCTTAAAAGAAAAAAAAAAGAATCTACAATTCAGGTGCCTTTTAGCTATATTGTCAGTCCTTTTGGAAAACTTCCATGATACATCAAAATGAAAGAAGATAATACTTATTACAACATTTACTACATACCAGAAACAGTTCTCAGTGCCTGGCATTTCTTAAGTAATTTAATCCTCACAACAAACCTGTAAGGTAGGCAACCTTCTTATCGTTCCCCTTTTACACATGAGGAAGATGAAGCAATGAGCCCTCAAATGGCTTGCCTAAGGTACCAGTGGAAGTAGTGACCAAGCCGAGATGCAAACCTAAGCAGTGTGATTTGCGTGACCTTGTTCTTTTTTTTTTTTTTTTTACATCTTTATTGGAGTATCATTGCTTTACAATGGTGTGTTAGTTTCTGCTTTATAACAAAGTGAATCAGTTATACATATACATATGTTCCCATATCTCTTCCCTCTTGCGTCTCCCTCCCTCCCACCCTCCATATCCCACCCCTCCAGGCGGTCACAAAGCACCGAGCTGATCTCCCTGTGCTATGCGGCTGCTTCCCACTAGCTATCTACCTTATGTCTGGTAGTGTATATATGTCCATGCCTCTCTCTCGCTTTGTCACAGCTTACCCTTCCCCCTCCCCATATCCTCAAGTCCATTCTCTAGTAGGTCTGTGTCTATATTCCCGTCTTACCCCTAGGTTCTTCATGACATTTTTTTCCCTTAAATTCCATATATATGTGTTAGCATATGGTATTGTCTCTCTCTTTCTGACTTACTTCACTCTGTGTGACAGACTCTAGGTCTATCCATCTCATTACAAATAGCTCAATTTCGTTTCTTTTTATGGCTGAGTAATATTCCATTGTATATATGTGCCACATCTGCTTTATCCATTCATCCGATGATGGACACTTAGGTTGTTTCCATCTCCGGGCTATTGTAAATAGAGCTGCAATGAACATTTTGGTACATGACTCTTTTTGAATTATGGTTTTCTCAGGGTATATGCCCAGTAGTGGGATTGCTGGG
This sequence comes from Leucopleurus acutus, assembly GCF_964270905.1. Classification (NCBI taxonomy): domain Eukaryota; kingdom Metazoa; phylum Chordata; class Mammalia; order Artiodactyla; family Delphinidae; genus Leucopleurus; species Leucopleurus acutus. The sequence continues at coordinate 7,210,570 of NC_139146.1, forward strand.
TCATATGGTAGTTCTATTTGTAGATTTTTAAGGAACCTCCATACTGTGGCTGTATCAATTTACATTCCCACCAACAGTGCAAGAGTGTTCCCTTTTCTCCACACCCTCTCCAGCATTTACTGTTTCTAGATTTTTTGATGATAGCCATTCTGACTGGTGTGAGATGATATCTCATTATAGTTTTGATTTGCATTTCTCTAATGATTAATGATGTTGAGCATTCTTTCATGTGTTTCTTGGCAGTCTGCATATCTTCTTTGGAGAAATGTCTATTTAGGTCTTCTGCCCATTTTTGGATTGGGCTGTTTGTTCTGTTGTTATTGAGCTGCATTAGCTGCTTATAAATTTTGGAGATTAATCCTTTGTCAGCTGCTTCATTTGAAGATATTTTCTCCCATTCTGAGGGCTGTCTTTTGGTCTTTTTTATGGTTTCCTTTGCTGTGCAAAAGCTTTTATGCTTCATTAAGTTTCATCCCATTTAAGCTTTTAAGGTTCATTAAGTTTCATCCCATTCGTTTATTTTTGTTTTTATTTCCATTTCTCTAGGAGGTGGGTCAAAAAAGGATCTTGCTGTGATTTATGTCATAGAGTGTTCTGCCTATGTTCTCCTCTAAGAGTTTGATAGTTTCTGGTCTTACATTTAGGTCTTTAATCCATTTTGAGCTTATTTTTGTGTATGGTGTTAGGGAGTGATTTAATCTCATACTTTTACATGTACCTGTCTAGTTTTCCCAGCACCACTTACTGAAGAGGCTGTCCTTTCTCCACTGTACATTCCTGACTCCTTTAATAAAGATAAGGTGACCATATGTGCATGGGTTTATCTCTGGGCTTTCTATCCTGTTCCATTGATCTATCTTTCTGTTTTTGTGCCAGTACCATTTTGTCTTGATTACTGTAGCTTTGTAGTATAGTCAGAAGTCAGGGAGCCTGATTTCTCCAGCTCCATTTTTCGTTCTCAAGATTGCTTTGGCTATTCGGGGTCTTTTCTGTTTCCATACACATTGTGAAATTTTTTTTCTAGTTCTGTGAAAAATGCCAGTGGTAGTTTGATAGGGACTGCATTGAATCTGTAGATTGCTTTGGGTAGTAGAGTCATTTTCACAATGTTGAGTCTTGCAATCCAAGAACATGGTATATCTCTCCATCTACTTGTATCATCTTTAATTTCTTTCATCAGTGTCTTATAATTTTCTGCATACAGGTCTTTTGTCTCCTTAGGTAGGTTTATTCCTAGATATTTTATTCTTTATGTTGCAATGGTAAATGGGAGTGTTTTCTTGATTTCAGTTTCAGATTTTTCATCATTAGTGTATAGGAATGCAAGAGATTTCTGTGCATTAATTTTGTATCCTGCTACTTTACCAAATTCATTGATTAGCTCTAGTAGTTTTCTGGTAGCATCTTTATGATTCTCTATGTATAGTATCATGTCATCTGCAAACAGTGACAGCTTTACTTCTTCTTTTCCGATTTGGATTCCTTTTATTTCCATTTCTTCTTTGGTTGCTGTGGCTAAAACTTCCAAAACTGTGTTGAATAAGAGTGGTGAGAGTGGGCAACCTTGTCTTGTTCCTGATCTTAGTGGAAATGCTTTCAGTTTTTCACCATTGAGAACGATGTTGGCTGTGGGTTTGTCATATATGGCCTTTATTATGTTGAGGAAAGTTCCCTCTATGCCTACTTTCTGCAGGGTTTTTATCATAAATGGGTGTTGAATTTTGTCAAAAGCTTTCTCTGCATCTATTGAGATGATCATATGGTTTTTCTCCTTCAATTTGTTAATATGGTGTATCACGCTGATTGACTTGCATATATTGAAGAATCCTTGCATTCCTGGAATAAACCTCACTTGATCATGGTCTATAATCCATTTAATGTGCTGTTGGATTCTGTTTGCTAGTATTTTGTTGAGGATTTTTGCATCTATGTTCATCAGTGATATTGGCCTGTAGCTTTCTTTTTTTGTGATATTTTTGTCTGGTTTTGGTATCAGGGTGATGGTGGCCTCGTAGAATGAGTTTGGGAGTGTTCCTCCCTCTGCTATATTTTGGAAGAGTTTGAGAAGGATAGGAGTTAGCTCTTCTCTAAATGTTTCATAGAATTCGCCTGTGAAACCATCTGGTCCTGGGCTTTTGTTTGTTGGAAGATTTTTAATCACAGTTTCCATTTCAGTGCTTGTGACTGGTCTGTTCATATTTTCTATTTCTTCCTGATTCAGTCTCGGCAGGTTGTGCATTTCTAAGAATTTGTCCATTTCTTCCAGGTTGTCCATTTTATTGGCATAGAGTTGCTTGTAGTAATCTCTCATGATCTTTTGTATTTCTGCAGTGTCAGTTGTTACTTCTCCTTTTTCATTTCTAATTCTATTGATTTGAGTCTTCTCCCTTTTTTCTTGATGAGTCTGGCTAATGGTTTATCAATTTTGTTTATCTTCTTAAAGAACCAGCTTTTAGTTTTATTGATCTTTGCTATCGTTTCCTTCATTTCTTTTTCATTTATTTCTGATCTGATTTTTATGATTTCTTTCCTTCTGCCAACTTTGGGGTTTTTTTGTTCTTTCTCTAATTGCTTTAGGTGCAATGTTAGGTTGTTTATTTGAGATGTTTCTTGTTTCTTAAGGTAGGATTGTATTGCTATAAAGTTCCCTCTTAAAACTGCTTTTGCTGCATCCCATAGATTTTGGGTAGTCCTGTCTCCATTGTCATTTGTTTCTAGGTATTTTTTTATTTCCTCTTTGATTTCTTCAGTGATCACTTCGTTATTAAGTAGTATATTGTCTAGCCTCCATGTGTTTGTATTTTTTACATATCTTTTCCTGTAATTGATATCTAGTCTCATAGCATTGTGGTCAGAAAAAATCCTTGATACAATTTCAATTTTCTAAAATTTACCAAGGCTTGATTTGTGACCCAAGATATGATCTATCCTGTAGAATGTTCCGTGAGCACTTGAGAAAAATGTGTATTCTGTTGTTTTTGGATGGAATGTCCTATAAATATCAGTTAAGTCCATCTTGTTTAATGTATCATTTAAGGCTTGTGTTTCCTTATTTATTTTCATTTTGGATGATCTGTCCATTGGTGAAAGTGGGGTCTTACAGTCCCCTGCTATGAATGTGTTACTGTCGATTTCCCCTTTTATGGCTCTTAGTATTTGCCTTATGTATTGAGGTGCTCCTATGTTGGGTGCATAAATATTTACAATTGTTATATCTTCTTCTTGGATCGATCCCTTGATCATTATGTAGTGTCCTTCTTTGTCTCTCCTAATAGTCTTTATTTTAAAGTCTATTTTGTCCGATAGGAGAATTGCAACTCCAGCTTTCTTTTGGTTGCCATTTGTATGAAATATTTTTTTCCATCCCCTTACTTTCAGTCTGTATGTTTCTCTAAGTCTGAAGTGGGTCTATTGTAGACAGCACATGTATGGGTCTTGTTTTTGTATCCATTCAGCCAATCTGTGTCTTTTGGTGGGAGCAGTTATTCCATTTACATTTAAGGTAATTATCGATATGTATGTTCCTATCCCCATTTTCTTAATTGTTTTGGGTTCGTTCTTGTAGATCTTTTCCTTCTCTTGTGTTTCTTGCCTAGAGAAGTTCCTTTAGCAGTTGTTGTAAAGCTGGTTTGGTGGTGCTGAACTCTCTCAGCTTTTGCTTGTCTGTAAAGGTTTTAATTTCTCCATCAAATCTGAATGAGATCCTTGCTGGGTAGAGTAATCTTGGTTGCAGGTTTTTCTCCTTCATCACTTTAAATATGTCCTGCCAGTCCCTTCTGGCTTGCAGAGTTTCTGCTGAAAGAGCAGCTGTTAACCTTATGGGCATTCCCTTGTGTGTTATTTGTTGTTTTTCCCTGGCTGCTTTTAATATGTTTTCTTTGTATTTAATTTTTGATAGTTTGATTAATATGTGTCTCGGCATATTTCTCCTTGGATTTATCTTGTATGGGACTCTCTGTGCTTCCTGGACTTGATTAACTATTTCCTTTCCCATATTAGGGAAGTTGCAACTATAATCTCTTCAAATATTTTCTCAGTCCCTTTCTTTTTCTCTTCTTCTTCTGGAACTCCTATAATTCGAATGTTGGTGCGTTTAATGTTGTCCCAGAGGTCCCTGAGACTGTCCTCAGTTCTTTTCATTCTTTTTTCTTTATTCTGCTCTGCAGTAGTTATTTCCATTATTTTATCTTCCAGGTCACTTATTCATTCTTCTGCCTCAGTTATTCTGCTATTGATCCCATCTAGAGTAGTTTTAATTTCATTTATTGTGTTGTTCATCGTTGTTTGTTTCATCTTTAGTTCTTCTAGGTCCTTGTTAAATGTTACTTGCATTTTCTCTATTCTATTTCCAAGATTTTGGATCATCTTTACTATCATTATTCTGAATTCTTTTTCAGGTAGACTGCCTATTTCCTCTTCATTTGTTAGGTCTGGTGGGTTTTTATCTTGGTCCTTCATCTGCTGTGTGTTTTTCTGTCTTCTCATTTTGCTTATCTTACTGTGTTTGGGGTCTCCTTTTTGCAGGCTGCAGTTTCGTAGTTCCCGTTGTTTTTGGTGTCTGTCCCCAGTGGCTAAGGTTGGCTTAGTGAGTTGTGTAGGCTTCCTGGTGGAGGGTACTAGTGCCTGTGTTCTGGTGGATGAGGCTGGATCTTGTCTTTCCGGTGGGCAGGTCCACGTCTGGTGGTGTGTTTTGGGGTGTCTGTGGAGTTATTATGATTTTAGGCAGCCTCTCTGCTAATGGGTGGTGGTGTGTTTCTGTCTTGCTAGTTGTTTGGCGTACTATGTCCAGCACTGTAGCTTGCTGGTCGTTGAGTGAAGCTGGGTGTTGGTGTTGAGATGGAGATCTCTGGGAGATTTTCGCCGTTTGATACTATGTGGAGCTGGGAGGTCTCTTGTGGACCAGTGTCCTGAAGTTGGCTCTCCCACCTCAGAGGCACAGCACTGACTCCTGGCTGCAGCACCAAGAGCCTTTCATCCACATGGCTCAGAATAAAAGGGAGAAAAAGTAGAAAGAAAGAATCAGTAGCAGTAGAAAGAAAGAAAGAAAGGAGGGAATGAGGGAGGGAGGGTGGAAGGAAGGAAGGAGGGAAGGAAGGAAAAAAGAAAGAAAGAAGATAAAGTAAAATAAAATAAAGTAAGATAAAATATAAAGTTATTAAAATAAAATGTTATTAAGAAAAAAATTAAAAAAAAAAACAACGGATGATAGAACCCTAGGACAAATGGTGGAAGCAAAGCTATACAGACAAAATCTCACACAGAAGCATACACATACACACAAAAAGAGCAAAAGGGGAAAAAATCATAAATCTTGCTCTCAAAGTCCACCTCCTTAATTTGGGATGATCCGTTGTCTATTCTTGTGTTCCACAGCTGCAGGTACATCAAGTTGATCGTGGAGCTTTAATCCGCTGCTTCTGCGGCTTCTGGGAGAGATTTCCCTTTCTCTTCTTTGTTCGCACAGCTCCCGGAGCTCAGCTTTGGATTTGGCCCTGCCTCTGCGTGTAGGTCGCCGGAGGGCGTCTGTTCTTCGCTCAGACAGGACGGGGTTAAAGGAGCCGCCGATTCGGGGGCTCTGGCTTACTCAGGCCGTGGGGAGGGAGGAGTATGGAGGGCGGGGCGAGCCTGCGGCGGCAGAGGCCGGCGTGACGTTGCACCAGCCTGAGGCCCCGGCCGGCGTGACGTTGCACGAGCCTGAGGCGCGCCGTGCGTTCTCCCGGGGAAGTTGTCTCTGGATCCCGGAACCCTGGAAGTGGCGGGCTGCACAGTCTCCCCGGAAGGGAGGTGTGGAGAGTGACCTGTGCTCGCACACAGGCGGCAGCAGCAGCCTTAGCGTCTCATGCCGTCTCTGGGGTTCGCGCTTTTAGCCGCGGCTCGCGCCCGTCTCTGGAGCTCCTTTAAGCAGCGCTCTGAATGCCCTCTCCTCGCGCACCAGGAAACAAAGAGGCAAGAAAAAGTGTCTTGCCTCTTCGGCAGGTCCAGACCTTTCTCCGGACTCCCTCCCGGCCAGCCGTGGCGCACTAACCCCCTGCAGGCTGTGTTCACGCCGCCAACCCCAGGCCTCTCCCTGCGCTCCGACCGAAGCCCGAGCCTCAGCTCCCAGCCCCGCCCGCCCCGGCGGGTGAGCAGACAAGCCTCTCGGGCTGGTGAGTGCTGGTCGGCCCTGAGCCTCTGTGCGGGAATCTCTCCGCTTTGCCCCCCGCGCACCCCTGTTGCTGTGCTCTCCTCCGCGGCCCCGAAGCTCCCCCCTCCGCCACCTGCAGTCTCCGCCCGCGAAGGGGCTCCTAGTGTGTGGAAAGCTTTCCTCCTTCACAGCTCCCTCCCACTGGTGCAGGTACAGTCCCTATCCTTTTGTCTCTGTTATTTTTTTCTTTTGCCCTACCCAGGTACGTGGGGGGTTTCTTGCCTTTTGGGAGGTCCGAGGTCTTCTGCCAGCGTTCAGTGGGTGTTCTGTAGGAGTTGTTCCACGTGTAGATGTATTTCTGATGTATCTGTGGGGCGGAAGGTGATCTCCGCGTCTTATTCTTCCGCCGTCTTCCCGGAAGACCCGACCTTGTTCTTAACCCTTATTCACTTTGCCTTTTGGAGAGTAGAAATCTCTCTGAACTCCCTACGTGTTTGACTAAACTCTGTTTTATGGAATCACAATAAAGAAGTAATTGCTTAACACGGTGCTAGTCACATAGTAGGAACTCAATTTTTAAAGCTCATTATATTGTTTGTTTTGGGTTTTGTTTTTTTCTGTTGAAGTATGGTTGATGTATAGTATGATATAAGTTTACAGGTGTGCAGTATCGTGGTTCTCAATTTTTAAAGGTTATAGTCCATTTAGAGTTATTGTAAAATATTGGCCGTATTCCCTGTGCTGTACAGTATAACCCTGTAGCTTATTTTATACAGAATAGCTTGTACCTCTTAGTTCCCTACCCTTGTATTGTCCCTCCTGCCTTCCCTCCCCCCGCTGGCAACCTCTCTTATCATGTTCTTTTGAACTTGCTCCTGTTCGTAGCCCTAGCTTCCCTATTAGACAGCAGACCTCATAAAGGTGGGAACACATGTCTTATTTTTCTTTGGGTCTCCTACTGGGTCCAGAATTGTGCTTTACCTGAAGTAGGTGCTTTTTAGACATTTGTTAAATGAAGAACGAGTAAAGTAATGAATTAAAGATGAAATAAATTGCCATATAACTCAATAAATAAATGAAGGGAAGACTTTTTCAGGGAACATACTTGGCTCAATATTAGAAGACAATATCTTAAGATATCACTAAGATTTCCTTTGAGAAAATAGTGTCATTGAATGTTTTCATTCCTGCTAAGTGTGCACGTACGTGTGTGTAGGTATCTCGAGCTGAGCTCAGTGTGGCTGTGTCTGCTTCAAGATTATTACACTCAGGAGAGGTTAGTTAGACTAATTTCCCCCAAATTTAAATGTGGATGCTTCCTTTAGGTACTGTAAGTGAGGTTAGTGACACGTTACCGTTCAATCCTAGTTGGGACCATTTATACGCTAATTATTAAGCAAAGACAGTCTAAAAAACAAATATGCAACTCTACTCAAGTCACTTTTAAAAAACGTTGTCCTTATGGTCACTGCTATTTCTTAACTCATCTAGAATGGCTTCTTTGATCCAGTTATTCCCTATGTAATTTTTCTCAACTTAGATTACATTGGAAAAGAAATTAGGTTGTTGTACGTTCTCCTTCTCTGACTGTGTACCATTCACTCCAGAATACCCCACATTTTGTATGACACACTAAAACAGAGGGAAATACCTGTTGCATAATGTTCTCAGAATGTGCACATAAATAATATTAAATAAACAAATACTCTGTAGTTTGAGACTTTATGATAGTTGTAATCGTGTCATGATCATTTTACTTTTTAGCAGGCGCTTTTATTTCATTTAACATTTTTAGGTACCTGTGAAAAGCATAATACCACATATAATGTAAATACCTCTTGAAAGAGATATACTATTGAATCAGCTATTATTGGGTTTTACTTTTGACATATTTTTTTCTCATTAAGGAGTGTTTTGTCTTTTAGTGTCTGTGTTGAGAGCCACTGAAATGGAATCATTGAACGTAGTGCAGTCACAGGCAGGAACAGAATGTCACTCTGGTTAAGAAAGACCTGTTTCATCTGGAGTTTTTGCTTAAAAGTTGTTTTTAACCTGTCCATGTGAGCAAGAGGCTGTTGATTTCAAGACAGAGATTAATTCCTTTCTAAAACTTGCCTCTTTTCTTTAGTCAGAAAACTTAGAAGTGATCTTTGTCATTTCTTGTCCATAGCAGTTGGAATAGATTTTTTTTTTCCCCTTAAAATGCTAGGGCCATTGGTAACCTGATAACACAAGCTTCCTCCTATTTATTCATTCACTCAGCAATCCTTTAAGCAGTGACCTTGTGACTGGTTCCTAAGCAGAGCTCTACTTTAACGTGGCTAATAGCCTTGCCAACAGAGGGTAAGGGTGAATTCCTACAGGAAGGGACTCTTATGTTCCCTATTGAAATGTATTGAATATTTAATATATTTTATCTGTTTTTTGAATAGCTAATGCATGCCTAGAACACAATTTAAAAGGTACACATAGATGCACCTTTCAAAAGTAAATCTACCTCCCACTCCTATCTTTGGGTCATCCTTTCTCTTCCCTGTATACAAACACATCTGCCAGTATGATGGGTAGGTTGTATGTAGAAGAATTTGGTTATAGGAGGGCATTTCTGAGGTGAGGGCAAGGGGAGCAAGGATACATGTAAAAATACAGGGCCATGAAAAGTGAAGATTTGAGGAATTATGGAAAAATATTTCAGAAAATCTGGGGCATAAAAAGTGGTTTATTGGGGAAGAGGAAAGAAAAGCTGGTACAAGAGCATGCTAGAGGCAAAGAGCTGTAGTCTGCTTTTGAAGGCAAAGCACTTTCTCTTTTTCAATATTTTAAACATTCATCATCACACATATATTAATATAATGGCCACTGAATATAATAAGATTTAACCTACATTTATTGAATACCTAATAATACTAGGCATGGATATGAAAACGTAAGCAATATATGGACTCTTCCTTTCAGGCATTCTCTACCAGTTGAGGTAAACAAATAAATTTATGACACTATTTGAGGAGAAATAACTAAAAACAAAATCTCCTCCCAACCCAGGAAACCTCTCCACAAAGGCAGAAGAGAAAGTAAACAGTTTTATTATTGAATAAACAGGAAAGCAGATTGTGATTCCCATCACAGGAAATCCACTAAGAAATGGCAAAGACAGAAAGGAATCTCACCCTTTTATATAATCAGGCAGATACAGCCCATCACATGCATGTTCCCAAGATAAACAATACATAGTCCTCACTGAGAGGACTTAACAGCAGTATTTTTCACATACAGTTCATCCTAAATGTACTGGGTAATTGGGATGATCTTCTGTGCTATCCAGAGGAAAATAAGTTCTCATATCTTTATGACAGGTGGTAGTTTTGCGGCTGAGAGCAAGGCTCCTACCCTCCCAGGGCTGCTACCTTCCTTGATGATTACTTTTTTTTTTTTTTACATCTTTATTGGAGTATAATTGCTTTACAATGGTGTGTTAGTTTCTGCTTTATAACAAAGTGAATCAGTTATACATATACATATGTTCCCATATCTCCTCCCTCTTGCGTCTCCCTCCCTCCCACCCTCCCTATCCCACCCCTCTAGGTGGTCACAAAGCACCGAGCTGATCTCCCTGTGCATTACATTTTAAGGACTCAGTTCCAAGGTCCTTGAGGAAGACTCTTGTGGGCCATAAACTTGGCAAGAGGCTTATTTAGCAGTTAAAAGCATTTACATACATGTCAAAGAGAGAGAAAACTTTCAGTGATAAGTTTTCTAAAGTGAATGTTCTAAGAAAGTGAGAGAATGGAAGTCTCTTTCCTTATTTTCAACAAAGAGAATTATTTTTTTTTTTCAGTTTGTATTTACCATTAGAGCCCTCCCTTTAGTACTACAATACAGTGATACCACAAATTTCTAACGCCATTGCTATATTCACCTTTCTCTGGACAAATTGTCACCCACTAAATAACTAGCAAGTGCATAGCAGAAGATAACGTGAAGCAATAGTCAGAGTCTGATCGAATAACAAAATTTAAAAATTTCAAAAAAAATCCATACATTGTTTGTCTGGAGTAATAATCTTTGACCATATCATACAAATGGTATATGGTTAAATCAAATGCTTAATTAGCAACACACAAAACTTTTTTTTAGTCATACATTAATTTTACAAATATTTGTGATGTCTTTCTACTTATATTTTCAAATGAATTACTAGTAGTTCAAATGAATAACTGGTAGTACCTTATAAAGTCTTACCCAATCTAAGCCTAAAGGATAGCTTAACACTGGAGCGTGATAATCTAAATTTTTAATTAAGAGTTTTCCTTGTGAGGCCCAGTATATTTCTGGCCCTGAATTCCAGTCAGTCACATAAGTACTATCACTTTTGTGCAACAGTTTAGCCCTTTAGTATTTGTTCTATCTTCCCATGATTGTTCCTAGATGTGAAACACAAAGACACTTGTGACCAGCATCTAGGATTAAAGTCTTATGAGGCACTCACTGAAAGGTACAGATTGAAAGTCCAGTGTTTAATGTATATGGCTTTAATTGTTTCTGAAAACAAACACACCCTATGGACCACTTTTTTTTTTTTTTTTTTTGCACTGGGTCTAAATTAATAGTCACACAGTTATAATAGGCAACTATTATAAGATCTACTTGACTAACAGGCATTCACCTTTGTTTACCTATCAATATTGGGATTAAAGATAGCATCTCAAAGTTGATCAAGTGACATTAGAATTGTCTTTTCAGAATCTATATATAAGTGCCAAATTTCTGTTTGTCTATTATTAGTGTTTTCTTTTTTGTTCTTCATCCTTTAATCATACCAGTAAATAAAAAGTTTTGGGGTCAGATTTAGAGCTTGAGTACCTGGATGCATATTAGTTACCATTACTTTCTTATTATCAAAAATTACTAATGAAGATAATCCATTTCTACTCTATCAGTAGTCAGATATTTTAACTTATAAATCTAGACCCTGTTTATACTGGAAGTACAATTTAGAACTGATTGGAAATGAGACTCTGGGAACCATTTCTAGGAGTTCCGAAAGAAAAAGTAATGTAACAAATGATATGTTTGTTTTCTAGTAAAATGTGATTCTTAAAGTAACTGAAACAACTCTACTGTGAATAAGACAGCAATGCATCTATGAGAACAGTAATAAGTTTGCTAGAATACCTACATTCAGCTACGTTCCGTACCAATATCAGTCACTCTGGAAAACTAAAATTTCCTTTGTGGGAACTGCAATCTAGTCATCTTAAGATGCTCCCATGGAGAGCACGACTCCATCCAGCTTTTTGTTCATTTGTTTTTCATATTGATAGCAACACTTGAAAGGGTCTCTCCCAGTATGATGACAGCCTGTCTTTTCCTTGCTGTACAACATTGCTATGTAGATGAAATCTGGTCAGTAGGAGTGGCTGACTTCTTCCAGGTCCTTCTAGATCATTATGGCTTTATGTCTCAGCATTTCTAAGGAAAGAAACCCTGTTAAGTATTGGACATAATCATGACAGAATTCAATGAAATCACATACAGAATGTTGTATCAGACCAACATTTACAGTCTTGCCGCACATAAATTTAAAGAAAAAGATTCCGTGTTTGCTGGTAGGAACCGCTCTCATTTTTGACAAGGCGAGTGGTAACGCTGAAGACCGTCTTGACATAGGGTTTCAGAACCTTAGCTAATGAGTTTTATACAGTTTGGTTTACTCACTCAATTTTCTAGAGCACTAAGGACTTTAGGAATCTGTAAATATTTGCATAATTACTTGCCAAAAATAAAATTACTTCCTCTGTCTGATTTAAATGCTCTGGTAACCCAGAAGTAGAAATTATATTTATTGTGAGTCTTTACCATCACCTGAAAAAAAATTTTTTTTGAAGAAGGAAAGATTTTAGGCCTCATACATACCATAACTAGACAAAATCTCTTAACCTTTCACAAATATTGGTTTTATGAAGCCCAGCTGCCACCTGGCTTTTGGAAGAGTTGGTCAGGAAGAACGTTCTGTGCTTATCATGGGAGTAGCCTGTAAAGAATTCTGTTGACAAATAGCACATTTAAAACATATATTTGTAATAATTGTATCCCTTTGATGTGCTTTGTAAGAGTCTAGCGTCTTTAAAATCCCTGTTTTATTCAGCTGATTCTGTTGATGACACAGAACAGAACAAGCAGTTGGAAACTGTGGTACAGGAATTATTTTGTTAGGTAATATCCGTAGTCCAGTCAAATTTCTTTTAGTCCCTTTTATAATCCATTTTTTTTTGTTTAGCATATTTTTTTAAGTGAACAATATTTCTTATCGTATCAAAAAAGGGAGATTCTAAGTTTGGAATTTGCCATGTTTTAACAGCAACTTCTGCAGCTCTGTCAGCAAAACGAATCCCTGATATCTGAGCAGGCAGTTGTAAAGTCTCTAGCACATCAGCTCTCACTTTTCCATGAGATGTTCTTAGTACCCAGAGACGTAAAAAATCCTCCATTTAAAAAAAAATCGCTTTGTTGTATGACAGATGCCAAACATACTTATTAGTAGTAGATATAGTCTATATATTCATTTAAAATCCAGAACCAAGAAATGCAGCTCTAGTAACTGCTGTCAACTTGACCTGCTTGTGCGGACCTATTTCTGTAGTCTGGATGGAGTGTCCGTAGAACTCCCTTCAGAGGTTGGCCAGAAGGGCTTATTCCCTTCAGTGAGGAGCCAGCACAGCTGTCTTTAATCTTTTTGCTTCCTTGTCTAGATCTACATTGTGCCCAGCTGAGTAGCTGCTGCTAAAATTTGAGTACTAGTCCCTCCCTGCCTTCCTATCACCTTTTTCCTTAAGGTGCACTTTGATATTTGGCAAGACAGCCAAGATATGCCTGGTTAGGGCCAAAGGGCAATTTTGATCTGCCCTTGGATCCATGCCAATAATTTCTGAGAAAATCTCAACAAACTACCGATTAAATCAATCAGGGGCTCACCTCTCTTCTGGACACACCACTGCAACTTCTCCCAGCTGACCTTTAGCATAAGGCTTCAGTATTGCCATCAGCAGCCCCTTTTAGGTCTTATTGACCTTAGACCTTTCGCAGTTGTGGGGAGTGCCAGATAGTTGGCTTCCCTTGCCCACCATACCCTTTAACGTGGTCATCTTCTGGACGCTGATGTATTTGCTCCATCTCAGGAGCAAAGTCTGCTGTTTGCATAAGTCTATGCAGTACCAGTGAACACCTCCAGCTGCGGGACTTTAAACTAATAACGTGCTGCTGAGTATTTCTGCAGCTTTCCGGAGTCACAGGGAAAAGACTTTAAATGAATAACAGCAGCTGCTGAGAAAGGCACATCAATTACCCAGGAATCGTGGGTGGTTTCTCAATGGTGTCAGCTTTGCTGGCCATCCAAATAGGAAGGGCTGACTTCCCTTACAACAGGAAGGGCTGATTTTCCTTTATATAAGAAAAATGTAAATTGTGTGGCACTTTGGTTTCCCTTCCTGTGTTGACACTTATCAGCTTAACACCCTTGTGTGTTTGCCTTTTTTCCAAGTTGCCTCTGTATGGAAGCACAGTCCTTTGTCCAAGTTCTCAATTATTCCCAGGTCAGGTCACTTGATCGTGTCTGCTTTCATAGCTCCATAATGTGTGGAAGAGAAGGTACCCATGGGAAGGTGAATCTGGCCTAAGACATGAATGGACACAGGGCTAGGCCACAAGATGGGCAAAACCTGCGTCCTCAAGCAGGACAAGTAATGTGTTACTGGTTAAAGAGGTTGTACCTTTGTTCCTTTTTGTAGGGAAATTTAGCAACTAAACAAACTACCCATCACCTCCCCTCCCAGAAAGTCGATCTGAGTCAGGGAGAGATAAAGAGACACAAGAGAAGGAGAGGGAGTGGGGAAAGAAAAGAAAACAGGAGAGTGCTGTGAAAGAAAAAGTGCCCAGGGAAAGCCGCCCCCAAATACGCCTCAACGGCATATTAATTATTTTGAAGGTTACTTAAGTGTCTACTGAAGAAAACCGCACAACCTAAAAGTTGCAAGTTAAGTTTTATTCAGGGATCTTACTAAGGACTATAGCCCGGGACACAGCCTCTCAGATAGCTCTGAGAAACTGCTTAGAAGAGACAGGGAGGAGCCAGGATATATAGGAGTTTTTGCTGGGAGGAAGGAAAAAACATGTAGTTGAACATCAAAAGATTAGGGCTAATCACAAAAAACAGACATCTCGAGTTAATGATTTTAGTGTATTTCTGTGTATGGGAAGATGCAAGAATCTGAGCTCACTGAAAGTGTTTCTTAGACTTGCATCTTAACTATCTAAGACCAGTATACAAAACACAGAATGTTTCCTGTTTTCCTCCATCCTGAACTCTCCTCAGGGTGCACTGTCTGGGGGCAGCTGCAGTGGCTGATGTCTTGATGGTGGGCAACATTTGTTGTTTACTGGAATGGTAGGCAACATGCTTTGTCCACATAAGAAACAACCCACGCAAAGAGGTGAAACCAAGCAGGACCTTGTGGGGCTCCCGGGCACGAAGGCCTTTCTGTCCCCCATTTCTTGTTTGTAGAGAACAGACTCCAGCCTCCATGACCTTCCTGGGTTCCAAATGGCAGGTTTGAACAGTTGCCAGTTGGGGAAGAGAGGGGGTGCAGAGACAAGGGAGCAGCAACGAAGAAACCACCTGAGGCAAGATTAAAGGACCCAGAGAAGCTCATCAAAACTAGGAGACTACCTGAGAGGAGATTAAAGGAGTGCAGGCCCTGCACACACGCTAATCTTAACAGCAACCCCACCCTAAACCATTGCTATAAAAACTCATCACCAATTTCTCTTGGGTTGGGACACACAGTTTTCGAGGGCAGGAGCCCACTGTGTCCCCCTTTGCCTGGCAAGGCAATAAAGTTATTCTTTTTTACTTCACCCAAAGCTCTGTCTCTGAGATTCCATTTGACACTGGTGCACAGAGGTTGGGCTTTCAGCATCAGAGGGACACTTTGACTTTCCTCTCTGTCTCCCTGAAAGCAGGAAATAAATGTCTCATGTAAAAGGTACATTCCTTGCTTCTGGAAGTAGCAGGGCACACTTATCCCCAAAGATAGGGAATTTGGGGCCAAGAACAAACCACATTACTTCTTTAATATCCCAAGCCCAAACTCTGTTTAGATCCTTCACTGATTAACCACCCAAAGCCTAAGTTTCTTTGTCCTGTTGCAGGGGAGGAAGACATTTTCCTCTACCCTTCTAGGTTCTTCTGGCTGGTCTAAGAATTAAATTGACATGAGATAGATTAGCAGGAGGAAATCAAACAAAATAACATGTATACATGGGAAAGACCCAGGAAAACTGAGCAACTCTCCAAAATGGCTGAAGCCCTCACCTTAAAAGGATGTTGGGGGTAGTGGTTTGGAACTTCAAAGGGGAGAAAGGCAATTTACATGGAGATGAAAAAGCAGATATTTGGTGATGATGGCAGGAGCCATTAAAGAAAAGGAACAAAGGTACCTGTAGCAAGAGGGAAGATAGGGGTAGTCATTACAGTGAGTATAAACATGATGTACATTCTCCCGAGTCACAAGACAGAGACTCCCTGCTTTTTGCGTCTATCCCTGATGCAACCTTTAAAACAAGAAAAGGCATTGGTCTCTCTGGAATAAAAGGAAGCTCCTAGGAGTAAGAGGTGATGGGAGCCCTAGAAGAAATGGGTAAGAGCTTCCACCCATAAGTCTCAACTCATGTCCTGTCCAGGGACAGTGGATGTGAGGTTCGTACAGTACGGCATCAGTCACAAACAGGTATCCACAAAGACCACAGTCCTCACACATCCACACTCATACACACAGGCACATACACATCCCAGCAGTGAGATGAGATGAAACAGAACACTGGAGGTCAGAGGGGTGAGGGAAGGCAAATTTCAGGTTCCTTATTTAGGAGAAGACCGGTGTTAAAAGAAACTGAAGGATTTATAAGTTCTTAGTTTCTCCCAGGGAATAATTTTGTTCTCAGTGATCTATAAAGAATCAAGAAGCTTCCTTCAAGTCCTGCCACTTTCCACCTGATGACTGCACATTTATTCTCTGTGTTTGCAGTGATCTCGTCCTTCTCCCATGGAATCTCTAGATTCCTGATTGGAAACTCTGCTTGCATCTTTTACTTAAAACAAGGATGCCAGCCCAGAACAGTGCCACAACAAATGCCATGCTCCAACCACTAGACTCTGATAAGCGAAGTAGAAATAACCTTTTCCTTTCTCCTGTCCCTTTGCACTAGTGAGGAGCAAGTTGGTAAATAGGAAGATCAGCACAACTCAGCCTCCAAAAAGATATCAAGAGGACACGCAGAGCCCAGAGCAATGCTCGGATCAATAGGAGTGTGGCCAGGAAGGTGCTCCCCCAAGCCTCTTTCAACTTCAGAAGCTAAGGTACATGCATTCAGAACTTTTCTTAGTGGTAGAGTGTCATGACTGATATAGATTGCCACTGCCTAATTAAATGAGATAGTAGATTAACACAATGGAATTTGCATGACAATCTGAATAATTTGAAAGTTAAAAAAATAAGTTTATATCAGTCGTTGCTGAGTATTGGTGTGGCTTTCAGAGATTGGTCTGTCTAATCCACACAATACTGTTTTATAGTTAATTAGCAAAGTGTATGCAATACAAAATATCAAGAGATCTGATAAAATATAAACATGCATGATTTTTGACCATTTTCCTCTTGATATTTGGCCCAAATAAAAGTATATTGTATTTCTATATACAAACCTATTTTTAGAAATACATATCAGAATGACTCAAAATGTAAATTAATGTGTTAAGTATTAATAAATAATTATATTTGGTTGAGGAATCACTTTAGAATTTCACTCTTTGAGAATATACGTCTGGTAGTTTGACAGAATCTTTTAATTTTCTATTGGAGGAAAATTTTTACTGTTAGAACATGTATCTCCCTTTACAAAATGCCAAACTTTTACAAAATTTGTATGAAATTATTTTTCTTTTTTATTCCTTCAGAATTTCATTCTCATCTGACAGGTTTTACAATACATAATTTTATAGTTATAGAAAGAAAGGTAGAATTTTAATTTGATAAAGTATAAACTTGTTTCAAATCAATTCAGATGAAGCATTTATTCTGCATAAGAGTTGAAATTCGTTTTTATTGTAGTTTTATTTTAACCATATCTTAAATTTTGGCTTTCTGCCATTCAATTCTGGAATATCTCCTAAATCTGTGATTCCATGATTGCAAGCCTAGACTGGCACTCATCATTATCTCCTACGGTGAAGATATATGTTCTGATTCTTTAAAATTATAATTTGTGAAATACACCTCGTGAGACGCAATTCTTGTTGCATACTCAATAGCCATTTTCTCCCTTTTCCATTGAACCACATTTTTCTGTGTGTGTGTGTGTGTGTGTGTGTGTGCATGTATATGGGCAGCAGTGTCCTTTAGCCCAGTAAAGAGGTAATAAAAGGTTACATGGCAGGAATAGAGGCATATGTAACAATATAATGACTAGATCTTCAAGCAAACATTTTCCCATGAGATAATAGGTCTTAGAAAAAAATATCCAACCGAATGAGGACAGCAGAGCATAAATGGATCTTTGATGGCATAGTGAAGCTACTGAAAGAGTTCCACAATGGCACCTACCTTCAGACTCTGTTAAGTAATCAATGATTTTCTTATTGTTTCAGTTATTGTTAGTCAGATACTCTGATTCTAGCCAATGAAAGAGCCCTTAACTGATACAGACACAGTATATCCACACTCATTTCTATAAGTGAATTATGGGAAATAGGTTATCAACCTGAAAAGCAATTTCACATGATCTATGTTATTCCTACTTATAGATATAACTAGGGACTCTATTATCTTGAACTAATGCAAAATGTGTTTTATTAAAGTAATTTTAAAGTAGTCACAGACAATGAAAGTCTTAGATTTTTGTCAGACTTTGAATCTGCATTTTTAAGAATGCCGCATTTTTATTGTTTCTAATTGGCACATGTTCTTGTATCCACTCAAGAGCAGTTTTCAAAACAAAGTGGGGGGGATAGAATTATCCTCTAGGTCAGAATAAAATCTTACCTGGAAATATGGACCATTATATAATACATAAAAGCAGAGCTGCTTTGATGGAAGATAGAAAGGGATATAGTAACATTTTCATGTCAGGATTTTTCATTTTCCCTTGTGAAGAACAGTTTGAAAACCGTGTCCTACAACATTCTACTTTAACTGTATCTACCTATCTAACTTCTGTTCTTCCTCTAAAATCCAATTCAAGCTTGTTCTCCAGTTGTTGGTGAAGTTTTATATAGTACAGCATTTTACATGAAAAGCACACAAGTTGTAGCTCCCTTTGTCATATATTTACCTTATGGAGAAATACGGCAAATACAGTATGATATTGCTTGGAGCCTGACTGATTTCTCAACTATCCATCCTCTCTTGCCCTTGCTTTTTATAATTGCACATAATTCTTGCTTGTCACCTGATGGCTTTAATTTTTTATATAATGAACCAATGCAAATATATTAGAACACTTTTCACCTTTAGTGAATATAATCTAAAAAAATTCATCTACAAACTCTGAGTATCTAATGATTCTTTAGGGATCACTCTTGCACCCTCTGCTTTCAAGCTAGTCTACCTTATTGGCCTCCTGTCTGGTCTCCTACTTCTCCATTTCACTTCAGGTACTTGCAGAAATTTGAGTCTGCCTTGAACCTCAGCCTAACTGACTGGTGATCAAGATCCCTTCACTAGTTATTATCATTTCCTTCTTTAAGATTAATTCTTGATTCTCTTTAGCAATGCTCATTTGAAATCCTTGAGACCACTGTTTGGCCAACAAAATGTTTTTGTAGAATTAAAATTCTAGTGGGTATGTAGTGGTATATCACTGTGGTTTTAATTCACACTTTTTCTGATGACTAGAGTTCTTTTTATGTGCTTTTGGTCATTCGTGTATTTTATATTGTGAAGTGTCTTTAAAATTTGCCCATTTTACAAAATTTGTTTGTTATTGTTGAGTTATAAAATTTCTCTATATATGCCAGATACAAGTCACTACTCAGATATTTACTTTTCTATATATATTTCCAATTTGTGGCCTTTCTATTTTTTTTAAGTGCATTTGTTTGTTTTTTTAAACATCTTTATTGGAGTATAATTGCTTTACAATGGTGTGTTAGTTTCTGCTTTATAACAAAGTGAATCAGCTATACATATACATAAATCCCCATATCTCCTCCCTCTTGCATCTCCCTCCCACCCTCCCTATCTCACCCCTCTAGGTGGTCACAAAGCACTGAGCTGATCTCCTTGTGCTGTGCGGCTGCTTCCCACTAGCTATCTCGTTTACATTTGGTAGTGTATATTAGTCCATGCTACTCTCTCACTTCATTCCAGCTTAGCCTTCCCCCTCCCCATGTCAAGTCCAAGATTTTTTTAAAAATAAAGTACACTGTACACACTTTTTCCTTTTCTGATTCATACTTTTTTGGGGTCTTAAGATCCTTTGTCTAACCCAAGGTTGAAAAGGTTTTCTTGTATATTTCTCATTTTCTTCTATAAATTTTATAGTTTTAGCTCTTAGGTTTGGGTATATGATTTATTTTGAGGATTTTTTATATAGGTAATGTATTGAGGATAATTTATTTTGATATGAATATCCAGTTGTCACAACATTGTTTAAATAACTTAACTCTTCCAATTAAATATTCTTGGCATCATTGTCAAAAAATCAATTGACCATAAATTAATGGGTCTATTTCTGGATTCTCTATTTCATTCAATTAATTTATATGTCTATCCTTACACCACGTATGAGTTTGTTAGGGCTGCTGTAACGAAGTATCACAAATTGTGTGACCTAAACAACAGAAATTTGTTGTTTCACAGTTCTAGAGACTAGAAGTCCAAGATTGGTAGCACCATGCTGCCTGAAGGTGCTAGGAAAGGATTCATTCCAGGCCTCTCTCCTAGCTTCTAGCATTTTTTTGGCTTGTGGAAGGATAATTCTAATCTTCAAATGGCATTCTTCCTGTATGCGTATCTGTGCCCCAAATTCTTCCTTTTTATAAGAACACCAGTCATATTGGACTGAGGCCTACTATAATAACCTCATTTTACCTTTCTACGACTTCTAAATAAGGTCACATTCTGAGGTGCCAGGGGTTAGGACTCCAACATAACTTTATGGGGAGGGGGGAGGGACACACATCAACTCATAATGTACCACTACAACAGTTTTAATTACTGTAGCTTTATAGTAAGTTTTGAAGTCAGGTAGAATAATATATCCAAATGCATCCTTTAAAAAGTAGCGATTCTAATTTTTCCCATTTATATATAGTGTGGAAGTTCAGTAGGAGTCCTACCAAAAATTGAGGACAGTGGTCCAACCTGGAGATATACAACTGTAAGTTATCACCATATTGATGATATGGAAACCATGAAATGAATGAGATCACCAAGGAAATTAGTATAGATAATGTAGGGGAGCAAATTCGCCACCCCAAAATGTCTACTTAGCATGCATATTATTTTGAACTGAAAACAAGAAAGAAAGAAAGAAAGAAACTTTGACCTTCCCCCTTATTTGCCTAAGGAATTTAGGTAGAGGGCCTATTACAGGAATAGAGCTATTACCATAGATAACTATAATACGAACTAGGTGTGTAGACAGAAGGAACCTAGCAAAGTCTGTTAAAATTCCTCTCTGTGTCTCATTGTCTCTGCATGGCCCAGCAAACATTTGTGCACCAAATATCTGCTTTTCCATCTCCATATCAGTTGCCTTTCCCCCCTTTGAAGTTCCAAACCACCACCCACAACATCCTCTTAAGGTGAGGGTATTGGCCATTTTGGCTTCGGTAAGTGTAGTTTGGTGACTTAGATATTCTGATTGGACAAGGTCAAATAGAAACTAGACAACGCAAAAAAATGCCTCAAAATGTATGGAAATCCTTTGAGAATTTGTGCTAAAAAGAGGGGAAAAAAAGAGAAAAATGGTAAAGAAACATCAAGAAAGTGATTTTTAGAGAGAAATAGTATCTAGTTTTGAGGCTCAAGGGAAAGACGATAAAACTGATACCACATGTGAGAGAGGAGAGAATTTCTGGAGCAATATTCTTGAGTTGATGAAAAGAGGTGCAATAAAATGCACAAATGGACGATTGGCCCCTGCTAGGAGCAGAGATAATGTATACTAAGAGACAAATTATGTAGACAAGACCAAGGAGATACGTAGGTACAGTGGTGAGAAATCAAGAATGTTTAATTGTTTCTATTACCTAATTGACAACAAAAGCAAGGTTATCAGCTGAGAATTAGGAAAAGGAAGGATGTTTTCTAGGTTTACATAGGGAAGAACACTATGATAATTAAACAGGAAAATAAGAACGTCAGTAGATTTAGGAGAGATATTACAACTGTTCAGCTTAGTGATGACTGAGGTAAAATAAAAGCAAACAACATGGTTTTATGTTTTTCTCCAGTCGTATCCAGCTAAGCAGTTGCAGACACGTAATGGACAAAGCTTTGACATAATCAGAGCAGTACTTTAGCCAAAAAAGTCTCATTAAGTAAGATAACCAGAAGAATTGAGGACTTGTTTGAGGCAGTGATTTAGTGGCTGACCATGAAATTTAAGCTAGGTAAGAAGGAAAGCTAAGAAGTGAGGTATGTAAGGACACAGAAAAAGTAATAGAATCAGTGGATTGTGGGATCTCAAAATCAATGGAATTGGGAAACTAGATAAAGTGAACTGTTAGCATACTTGCTCCTCCTGCACTTTACTGAATCTACCTTTCTATTTCTACCTTATTTTAAATAAGTATTATGTTTGTGGTGTGCTTCTTCCATTTCTATAATTTCATTTCTATAGCATTTCCATTTTAAACCATAAAATTTGGTACTGCAATTTATATTTTCCAGTAAATATTAATGTTTCGTTTTTCTCACTTGTGTAGAAAATGTCTCTAGAACAGAGAATATGCCTCTATTTCACTGTTGAAAAATTAATTTCACCTTAACACAAACTCACACACGTGTGACAATTCACTAGATGAATTCACACTCAGGTTTTATTGGTTTACAAGACAATAACTCATTTTTCTTTTAAGAAGCTTGACAGTATTCTTAACGAAGAGAGAACATATCATGAGGAAAGAATGGTCCAGAAATTATTAGTTAATTTTAAAGAATATGTTGAGTTGCCTGAGGCATGCAGAATGAGGGGGTCGAATATATAGGAGAGGTATGATAAGCTATTTTTCAAGGACTCTGAAGACTTGGGAAAGGGTGAAGTCACATTACTTTCAACATTCCTCTTTTAGTTGGTAGATAAAGGAATATTTGGGTGTAAATGAAAGAAGATTTTCTCTTATGGGTCTAATAGATTGAGTGTGAACCTGCTAGATAACTTCAATGTTCTCTGTAAAATAAAAGATGATTTCAACCTCTAAGAAAAGAGTTAGCTGAAAAGGATAAGGTTTTAAGGAGAATGGAGAAAATTTTAAATAGGTAATATGGAGAATGGATAGATGACTGAATCAGAAAGCATAACTAGATATCTGGGTAGAGTGCAAAGCACACTCTAGGTTTGTGTTCATGGACTTATATTGGTTCCAGTGTAGCAGCTGTGTGAGTTAATATCCAAGTAGCATTCTGCAGGCCAGGTGGAGTAATAGTGTGTAGGGGGTATTTAGGATATACTTGGTGGGTGAGTAAAAAGGATAATGGAACGAGAGACTTGAGAATATTAGCAAGAAAGGACAAAGTGGAGCACGCTGGAGATGGATATAAAAGTGAAGGTCAAAACGGAAATGGAGTTTGATAAATTAGATAAAAAGAAAGAACAAGGGAATAAAGGTCTCAGTTGATAGAAAACAAGAAAGTAGAGGCAGCACCTGGAAGAGGAAATGAGGAAAGTAGAAGATTGCTGTTAGAGTGGAAATTTTGATTTGAAGCTCTTATAAAAGGACTCATTGTGAAGGTGATAAAATCTAATATGTTGCCATGTCCGAGGAAATTAGCAGTAAAATTCACTTATAAGCATATTGTTGAATACCGGTTTATGTTCACTGGTTGATCGTAAGCTAATGTTCAACAGACTGATACTCAGAGTTAAGTGGCTAATGCTCCAAAACGTAAATTCAGTTTCTAGTAAATCTAGATACATAACTATCTGAGGTTCAAGTTTCCTTTCCATTCTTTTGCTCATATTTTCTATAGTTTCTTATTGATATCCTGTAAGCACTAGTCTCTCTGAAATGCAATGGCATGAATTTTGCTTTTATTTGTTATACTTTCATATTACCAGAGTTACTGACCGTAAAATGGCAAAAGCCTGCTCTAAAACTTTCAAGACATCTAATCATCTGAAATAAAATAATAAATTTAATAATTCAGGTTATATACATGTGAATAAAAATGTCACTCGTGGAGTTCTTAAGATGTTTCAGGAAAAAATAAACTATGGGAAATGGACACCTTAATTTTATTATATCTAACATAAATTTCTAATAATGAAATTAAAAAGTGATAACCTTTTTTATTGTTTTCACTTATCTTTAGATAAAGTCTTCAATTTTAGCATTTATATTTGTAAGTGTGCTGGGTTGTCAGTTTAACTGAACTAAAAAGTGTTGATTTGCCCCCAGCTTTTTCTACTCAGTGTATGAAATTGCTTTCATTTTAAATTACTGATATTCAATCAGAAGAGGATAACAGTAGGGACACAGTGCTTGGTGATTTCACATAACTTCAGTCACCTTTCATCCAAAGAGACACTATATTTAAAAGAATAAAAAGAGACTTTCGAAAACATTGGATTGGTTTTATTGGGGAGGAGCAAATTTCCCCCTTATCCCTCTTGAATTCTTTTGGCTGGTCTAACTGAATTGACACAGGACAGATTAACAGGAGAAAAAAGAAATTAATTTGTACATATGGGGATCTCATAGAAATAGTACCTAAGAAGTAACCAAAGCAGGCAGCTTTAATACTTTATAGACAAAGAAACAACAAATTTGTGAGGAATTGACAGGACAAAGAAACTTAGGCTTTGAGTGCTTAATTGGTGAAGAATTCAAACAGAGTTTGGGCTTGAGGTAGCAAATTAATAAAGTAATATGGTTTGTTTATATAGCCTTTTAGGCCCTGAATTCCTTACCTCTGGTGATAAGGATGTCTGTCCACCTCTTGGTACAGGGAGGGTACCTTTCATATTGGCGATTATGGGAGATTATGGGATCAGGGAAACAGAGTAGAGGGTCAGAGTGTGCTTTTTGCACCAGTTGTTTTTAAAGTAACTTTAATTCAAAGTAATTAATTAATATGCCACTTTGTCATATTTTATGGTGGCCTGCTCTGAGCTCCAACAGTTCAAAAATATTAGACTAATTTTTGCTAGATTTTGATCATACAGATGAACCTAATGGCATAATATGTTGATTACTAATAAAGTCATTTAATATTCTACACATCTGCATATTTATCAGTTCTAAGTGCAGCCTTGCAATCAGCAATATCCCCATGATGACTCTCCTGTGGTGCTTGGCAAGATAATATAATGCCTGATGAGCAGTCAGGCACTCTTAAACCAAGAGGTAGTCAGCTTTCAATTTTGGTACAAATGAAATGAGCTCACTCTGCTGCCCTAGGCCTCAGAGTCAGCACGGAGTGGGGCACCCCCTCAGCAAGGAAAACCGAAGCAAGTCTCATCGTTTAAAAGAAATCTGCAACCTTTCCAAAATATTTTAAAAAGATGAAACAGAATGTTATGCACCCATTAGTAATATATACTTAGGATTAAGTATCCCTTTTCAGTGAAATAGTCTTGTAATTTAAAAAGTAGAGTCCTTATGAGGTGTCGTATGCATAATAAAGCATTGTAATAAACAGTTATCCCCAAAGAACTGCAGCTCACAGATCATTCCTGGGGCATGATGATGCTTTGAAGAGGGTGTACATTCCTCACATCAGTGTCATCAACACTGATGGAGTTGCACTTGTGTACATACTTTACTGTTTATAATGCAATGTGCTGGAATAAGGCCCTGCTATATTTGCTTTTCTATTACTAAGCCAGGAACTCAAAAGCAAAGTACTTTGGGGAAAGTTGAAGTACAGTATGTGTATCCCTAACCATACTTCGTTGTAACTGCCTTTCTAATGACGTTCCCTCAGGATATGGAAGAAGTGCAACTTGTTCACCTTCTGTCACGACCTAGATTGGGACCTGGTATATTTTAGATAGCTAAATTGTTACCAAACTCTGTTACCCAACTCAGGTTCAGACGCTTATTGCTCAGAAACCAATCATTGAGAGGCAAGTGTCTGTAGAAAGGAGAGATACTTTAATCAGAAAAGCGGGCAATCTGGGGAGAAGGTGAAATCATGTCCTGAGACCAACTCCGAAGATTCTGCTGCGCCATAACAGTTTTTAAAGGAAGAAAAAGGCGGTGGGAGAGAGAATCTCAGTGAATCATCGAGGCAGGAGGTTGGGTTCTGCATCATTCTCCTTTGCATGCAGACTGGCTGACTGTCTTCTCGTATGTTATCTTGCCCACTGATCTGTCTACAGGATTGCTAAAGGGGCTGTTGAGGGTGGAGAGCTAGTCATTTTTTAACTACTTAAATCCTCATTCTTACTTCTTTTTATCTAGGAAAAGAATCAACAGGTTAGGCAAGGCATGGTGTGCACTCAGGAGAGCATAGGTCAGGAGTTAGTTTCAATTGCTTAGTGATCTCATTCCTATAATTGAGTTCTTTTAAGTTTAGAGGGGAACAGAAATGGACAAACAGGAAAGGGGCAAAGGATCTGCTTTCATATGTATTTCTTCTTCATACCCAATTTGAGCCCCTAAAACCCTTGTAATTTCCTAAGTGGTAGGAGTAATAAGTGTGTCTCTTGATATTCATAACAAATCCTTTGCAACCACACCTGAGCTTATTTTAATGAGGTAGCTATGGGAAAGCACCTAAGGGTGGGGCCTGGTTGCCAAGGGAAAGAACCATGTGACGAGGGTTGGAACTTTCAGCATTCTCTGGGGCTATTTAATAAAGCCTACATTAAAAAAAAAAAAAAAAGCGGAAGTTCAGAGAGCTTCCGGGTTGATGAACACGTGGAGCTTTGGGGAGAGTGGTGCACCCCTTCCCACATACTCTGCCCTAAGCACCTCTTCCATCTGGCTGTTCCTGAGTTGTATCTTTTTATAATAAACCAGTTGTCTAGTAAGTAAACTGTTTCTCTGAGTTCTGTGAGCCACTCTAGAAAATTTATTGAACCCAGGGAGGAGGTCCTGGGAACCTCTGATTTATAGCCAGCCAATCAGAGGCACAGATGACAACCTGGACTTGACATTAATGTTTGAGTGAAGGGGCTACAGTCTGCTGGGGCTGAGCCTTTGCCTTCTGGGATCTGACACTATCTCCAGATAGTGTCAAAATTGAGTTATACCTGTGGGACACCCAATCAGTGTCCTTGATAACTGGAGAATAGCTTGGTGTGGGAAAACCCCCCACATGTCTGGTGTCAGAAGTATGAGTGTGGTAGTAGTGTGAGAGTAAAAACAGAGACACAGAGGAATAGTGAGCCTTTTCCGACACATTGGACACACAGACACACACACAGATATAGTAGATGTAGAGGTAGATGTAGAGGTAGATGTAGACATAGACGTAGACGTGGATGTAGACGTAGACGGATATTTAACTAAAATGTTTTTGTTTGCTGACAAGCATTTTAGATTCATTTATATATTAAATATGTGACTTCCTTAGTTATTAAAAATTAATTAAATGTTTTTAAAGTTGTTTCCAGTCTTTTCTCCCAATTTTTATATTTCCCAATTTTTTCCAACAGTTGAAAGATTGTATAGCATATATGTCCTTATAAATCAATACTTTCAACTCAAACACTGTGTTTCTAATTTAGTAAGCATCAAAAATAATGAACAATAATTTTAAAACTTATCCTCCCACTCTCAGGTTTGGGAGTTCAAATTTCCACAAAAAAACAGAACAAAAATGAACTTTCTAATATTTAGGGTACACCGTAGCACATTATGAAATTGATATTTTTTAGGATATAGAACATGAACTTATTTTTGTCGTAAGATTTCATCACACTGCACTATTCTAGCTACTAAGGGACTGTCTTTTGAGCAGTTTCTAGAATCAGCCTCACCCCAAACTACACAGCACATTCAGATCTGATATATCACAGAGAATAATGTTTTTACCTCAGTAACCATCAGTCCTACCCCAATACAGACTTGCTGTGTGCAAAATCTGCTTTCCTCTGCTGGCCCAAACTGATTGGACCAGGCCTAAGGATCAAATATAAAGAAGTCAATTCATAAGCCATTTTGATTGCTTAAAATTGCAGTAAATTTTACTTACATAGGATTGAGCTTGTCGGCCATTTTCTCTCTTAAGAATATGATTTGGGAAAAATGAAAAGAATCTGAAAGTTGGTGAGGGTGAAGACAGTCCATGCAGAAACCCAAATAATGAGAAGGGCAAACTATGAGTACAATGAACATACAAGTACAAAAAAGGCTATTACTTCGTACGAAGTTCTAGAAACAGCTACTCAGTTGAGTGTGAGGAATTTGGCTAAAAGAGTCTGAAGGGTTGAAGTAGAGTAATCATCAAGCCATGAGCCATGTAGAAGCAAAGCTTGGGAGTTAAGATCCACAGACACTGAACAATGGGATGTTGTGCCGGTTATCAGTCTGTTGCCTCTTAGTTCATCCTCGATTATTTAATAATGGAAGCGGACCCTGTAATTTTTGGTCAGCTGGCACACTGTTAAGCTTTGTCAGCAGAGGGCACTGAAAGAGGAAGAGGTTTCTTCTTCTAACGTGCCTGTTTTACCAGGCTCCTCTGAGGTCGGGGAGATGGCATGTCCAACACCAGGCATCTGCATACCTAGAGGGCAGCTGCTTCCCCCATACATCCTCAGGAATCTTCACATCAGAAGGATGCCACTCAGATGGCTTTCTGTCAAGGACCAACTTGTGGCACCTCTCCATGGGTAGCTTCCTTGGTATCTCAGAGGACAGAGTTTTGCCAGCATAGAACCCTGGAAAACTTCTCCACCATCCACTGATCTCTGGCTGCCCCTTCTCCAGTGAGGTCTTTATCTAAGCCCTGGGTGGGGGCAGGGCACTCTTGCTGGGGTGCTCTATCTCAGCCCTGGGGTTAGTGGCTACTCCTTATATATGCTGTTTCTATTTTTTTTTTATTGTTCCTTTTACCTCTTAATAATCAAACTCCCATTACTCCAATCTCCTGTTAAAGTTAATAATTACTTATATTAAACTTTCCCTGTCCAAATTACTGTATACTTTGCTCCCTGATAGGTGTCTAACTGATACAGACAGCAACAAAATAGCTTCATTGAATGTCCTCCATAAAGCCTGCTTATAGGATAAAATTTGATCCATCCAGGAGATTCTTATGTATTTATTATTACTCTTATAATTCCAGAAAAGAACAAATGACTCGTACGCCTTATGAAATCATATTTTTACTTATTCACATCTGTCAAAAGTCAGGGGTGGGGAGCTAGAAAGTATCCAGGATGAAATTAGAGGGAGTGAAAGAGAACTTTGAAACACTCTCACTTTGTTTTATTAAAAAATAATTTTTTTATCATGGATTTTCTTGTATCATCGGTAATTGAGAAATCCTACTTAGAACCCAAGATCTTCAAACTTCTCTTCTAATTTAACTGGAAGTGTATCCAGTTCTTTTCTAATTTCTGAGTAGTTGCTACCATGTCAAAATTGGTTGGGTCAATGAGGGTCCTTCCTTCCAATGTTGAGGCTGGATGTTTGCAACTTCCTAGAGAGTAAACACAAATATCTACATTCAGCCCCCTCTTCTGGAAAGCAAGGGTTTGTGATAACTGGATAGATGATGGTGTACAACGACAGTCAGCTACTCTTTGCTAAAACAAAGCTGAAGCCAGGCCTCTTCTAGTCCTTTAATTATGGGGATATTCTGTGGATGGTCCTTATTTTTACAACATCCAAATGAGAATTTGTTTATTCCTATGCACTTGGATTTCTTTGTTTGAGATTTCAATTCAGTTCGAAAATTCTTACGTTTACGTTATACATCACTTAGACTTTCCCAGTCTGCCCCTGACTCTGGGGTGTGAGCTTCATTATTTTGTCCCATGCCTGGAATATTACTGCAGATGCCCTCTTTTCCTCTTCAACTATGACTAATTTCTCCAGCAGAAAGAATGAGAAAAGATCTGGGTTGTGTCTATATCCACTATTATAAATTGTTCCTACACAGTCATTTACACTTTTCTGATCTTTACATCTGAGTTCGTCAACACCTGACAGATGGCTGACATAGTCCTTGTGTAACGTGTACACTGCTGCTCTGATTGATAATCTGTAATCTTAAATTATAATCTCAATCAGTATCCACCTTGGCTTAAATACATTCCATGGCAGTGATGCACGTCTGCAGAGATATCAGTTCACATAACTCTGGGTCCAGGAACAGAATCTGGTACCACACTGCATGTTCACATTTTAAAATGTCCCATTGATTATGTCATATTCTCCCTGTAATTCGAAATCCTTTTCTTTGGTCCCTGACAATATAATTATTGAAAAGAGTACCAAGTTATTCATTGCAACTAGCCTTCACCAGCAGTTCTAAAACCTGAAGGATAATAAGTATTTAGTTTGATAATAAGTATTTGGAAGGATAATAAGTATTTGGTTTGAATGGTGGAGTCATTCAGAGCTTTGAATTAATCTAACCAGTCCTGATATTGACATCTTCTCGTTATCTCCAAATCATCACAATTTTCAAATAAATTCAAGGTTCTTGGAAGTTGGATATAACAGCTCATTTTCACTTTAACACAGCAGGATAGTTTTAGGTGTCTATATTTAGTGCTGTACATAGTTTTAATTCTCTAGCGGGTGTAGACGATCTCTGTCAGTTATCCCCAAATTTGCAACTCCGACTTCAGAATATTTTCTGCACTATCTTTTTGACTTTCTCGTGTTATTCAAGAACCATCTTTTCATGTTATTCAAGAACAGTTTTTAAACAAGGATACTGGTGAATGTAACACCTTTGTTCCCCAAAGTTGGATAACAGCCGATGAAAATTGTTGCTGAAGCAACTATTACCAGCGTGGGGGGTTTATTCTGTGGATTCGTTTCTGCGTAGATTTCCATTAACGGCTAAAATAATTTAAATGGAATTTCATTTGTATTTCATTTCTCAAAGAATATTAACCCATTCATCACACCGACAACATTCCTCAAAAATCTCTCTCCTTCCCAATTCGTGTACCTTCTGTAGTTATTCCAAGCCTCTCACTTGCCAGATCCTTACGTTCTTTTGTTTATAGCCTCATCTGGCTTTTCTTTGTCTTCTCTTAACTATTTTCCATATTTATTTAACAGCTAGGCTAAAATTTTTCCCATGGGTAGGATTTGGTAGGAAAGATGTGAATGTTCATACACTGATATTTTTGCCCTGTTGGAAAATAATCCACCATTATTTTGAGTAGCCTGCTTTTTTAAATTGCGGTAAAATATGGTAACTGCTTTTTATCCCTGAGTGTAACGATTAAAGAGTCACACATGAAAACCCATTCTGAAAAGGAGTTGCATGTAAGGAATGCCAACATATGAAGTAAATATTTTTACAGTCTATACCATTGAAGTACCTTCCATGACACCATCAAATTTTAAATGCATATTTTTCTTGGTGTTCTTTATAAGTCAGGATTCCCATTCATTGAGAAATGCAATATGGGAATTTCCGCTAATCCAAATGTGAAACAGCTAGATTGAGAATATATCCAATGTCATAGGGCACTTGTTTTATATTAATTTGCACCTTTCCAGGGAAAATAATGGAATCATAGCTTATAAGATTTCTGTCTTACCTTTGAGCTACTCGTAGTTTTTCCAATGAAATAAAACCATAAAATTAAACTGAATCTGTCTAAAGATTTTTGTTATGGGCTGAGCGTTTGTGTCCCCCCAGCTGTCATATGTTAAAGCCCTATTCCCCAGTGTATTTGGAGGTAAGGCCTTTGGGAGTAATTAGGATTGGGTGAGATTGCGAAAGTGGGAACCTCATAATAGTATCAGGATCCTCCAAAGAAGAGAAAGAGAGACCAGAGCTCTCTGTCTTTCTCCACCAGATAAGGACAAAGTGAGAAAGTAGGGTATGTAAGAAGCATGTTCTCACCAGGAAACTTAATCGTGAACTTAGCCGCATCCAGAACCATGAGAAGTAAACGTCTGTTGTTTAAGCCGCCTCACCTATGGTATTTTGCTATAGCAGCCCCAGCTGATTAAGACAATAGTCTTTGTTGCTAACACTAGTCATAATTGGCAGGAGTGGTGTACTTTTGCTCAACTTTTGATGTTTAACAACATAATTACCTTTTAATTTGGGGAGATTTAAGAGTGCTCTCTGATTCCAAAATATACAATTTTATACTTAAAGAGTGGACTTTCAGCACTCTAATTCCACTTCTAATGCACATTATAACAAAGTGAGATTCAGTTTCGTTGCACTAAATATATACACACTTATTGTGTTATACATGTATATCCATAAATACCACATAATATATAATATGATATATTTATATATAATAGATATTGGGCTGGCCAAAAAGTTCGTTCGGGATTTTCTGTACCATCTTATGGAAAAACCCGAACGAACTTTTTGGCCAACCCAATACTATATAATTGTTAGTGATATATTATATATTATGCAGTATTTATGGATATACATGTATTATGCAATAAATATGTCTATATATGTACTCATTGTATATATATGGATATTTATGTTACTTGAGAATAAGGAGTTAAGTGAGTGTTTCTATAAGACTAGAAAGGCACTGAGGCCATCTTGGGAGAGCATTTCTAGAAGGGAAGAGGGCTATTTGTTTCTCACTCTCCAACTAGAGCTCTTGGCACACACGGTTGCTGCAGTTCACGGGGATCTGGGGAGCTACTTTTCATTCTTAGCCAGGAGAATTCTGAGAAATGGTTGCAAAATATTTTCTCTCTCTACTCGCAACTATGTATAGCTGATATCATAAAATGATATTTTACTCCTGTGAATAATCACTTAGCTTTACTGAATGTCTACAGCCTATAGTATTAATGAATAACGATGGAAATATGCACAATTAGCTAAAATAGTTAAGACCTGCAAAAAGTATATAGGCAAGTAGAATTTATGAGAACGTACTTAAAATCTAAGAGTCTGTTGGAAATACTAGAATTGATGTACTTAAAAGTTTTCGCTTCACTTTTATTGAGCTAAGTGTTTGATAATTAACTCTAAGTAAAATACTATTTCAGCAGTATGAGAGTGGTCCACTTTCATGAATGATACAGTTGCTGCTACTTTGAAGTTGGATCAAGTCTACCTTATCTGTAACCAGCAGGGATAGATTTATAATCTTGAAATTTTCTTTGAAGTATTTTTTGTCATATATTTTTAATTGTGAAGAGCAATACAGTCAGATCAATCAGAGCTAAAAACAAAACGTTAGCCATTCATTTCTACATTAAAATTTCAGTCATATTGATTGTCCTAATTTTCCATATGCTAGCTGCTTTACGTTTTGTGTATTGATAACGTGGAACACTTCTAATGAAGTATTTATAATCGGTGAGAGATTGAAATAAATCAAAGCACTTCATATTTAGAACAACTACTCCATGTGACAATTCTGCATAGGGTGTATAGAATTTAATGAGGTGCATTACATTTGACAGCTGTTCATAAAGCAAAAAATTGTTAGAGTGCGTGTTAACCTTAGCGCCTTGTACTCCACTCTTCTTAAGTAATTAGACCTGTGGAAAAGAACCTTACAGAACCGTCAAAGGCTGTGCATTCTGTAGTGTAAAAGCCAGAAATTCATTGTTTGCCCGTGTCAGAAAACATTGTTTCCCCATGAAGTGAACTGGCTAACATAGTTTTAAAAATCTATTAGGGATAAGAACAATAAACTTTCTTATTTTGGTTTACAGTGAAAAAAGTCAGAGAGGGTTAATTTTGATTTCTTATTTTTATATAACATTAAAAAAATTTTTTTTAAATATATATTTATTTATTTTGGCTGCGTCTGGTCTTAGTTGCGGCACGCAGGATCTTTTAGTTGCCGCATGTGAACTCTTATTTGCGGCATGCGTGCGGGATCTAGTTCCCCAGCAGGGATCAAACCCAGGCCCCCTGCACTGGGAGTGAGGAGTCTTACCCACTGGACCACCAGGGAGGTCCCTATAGAACATATTGATTCGCATGTACTCAACCCATCATTGTAAACATGCTACTGCATATTGAATGGTTGGTTTGTTTTTTAAAACTACCTTTCAAGGTGATTACTATTCCACTGTTAATGATTTGAAACAGGGAGCATTGTCCCCCTGAAGGAGACGGTAAATTAATGAACCTGATGCAAACAATTTGGTTCCAAAAGATGATGCTTTAAATTATACCCCCTGGCTAAAAGAAGTTAAAATTTGGAAGAGCAAACTTGACCGAAATGCAATCTTAACAATTTGTGAGAAAAGAAGTAATTTTGTCCCCTACCACACTTCCTTCCACTATGACAGAATTGATTTGATAAAAATAAAATCTAATTTTGTCCCAGATTTAAAAGTTTCCAAGTCCCCCAAGTGATTCCCAAAACGCTGATGAAGTTTTTACTTGTCTTTAGACAGAAGAAAACAAAAAGGACAGTGTCACAAGTTGTGCGTGAAACTGATTATGTTCACTTCATCAAACTACTCTGTTTTGATATTTTCCACTTTTATTATTTTAAAATGGCTTTTTGGTTTTGAAATAATGGAGTAATAAAGGTGTTGTTATTTCCTAATCTTACTTGTAAAACTACAAAACTGTTAGTCTTACGGGTCACTTTCATCTTCTTTTCGTTCTATTTTTTTTCTTTGCTCTTCTTTCTCTTACTTTCTTTTCTTTTACGTTATCTATCTGTGAATTCAAATTGGTGCAGTAACTGGCTAGTCGATGAAGTTAAAAATCCCCGACACGATATTCCAGGCCTTATTTTTCCAGATCCATCTTTCATAATCTCTAAACAAATGCATACTATTCAGCCGTATCCAATTCTTACTCTTCTGTGCCTTTGCATTTGCTATTGTTTCTTCTGAAGAGGCTTTCCTCCTGGCTCCTTCACATGCATTTAAATTTTTTACAAAGGTGTAAATCATACTTCAAGACCCTAATATCTCAAACACATTTAAACATCCTTCCTCTCTACTCTCTTGGAATAGCCTGTGATTGCACATATGCGTTACATTTTTATTTTTTTGCATTGCAATACTTCTGTGATTGCACTTGCCACATTGCATTATAATTTTTTAATGTGCTTGGCTTTCATAACATGATCTTCTTGAGAACTGGAACCATGCCTAATTCATTCTTGTATTTCCATTTCTTGGGATATAATGTATGCAGCAGTCAGTTAATTACAATTTCATGCATGAATTCCTGATTAAATGAATGAATGTGTGAATGAATGAATGAATGAATGACTCATCATAGCTACCGCTAGTGCTGACCAAATTACCATGAACGTGCCTTATTTGCTAATTGTACAAAGATGGGATTTAAATGTTTACATTATTTGGTCCAGAGATTTTCAACTCTGTCTGTGCTTCATCACTTGTGGAACTTTATGAAATCTGTGTTTGGTCCTCAGTCTTAGACAGCTTGATCTGTTGTTTTGGGGTGGGTTCTGGTAATTATATATTTGTTCCTTAGTTGTAATTTTTACTCATGATTCTCTGTGCAGTCAGATTGAGAACAAGGTGGATCAATAATTTCAAAGGCAAGTCTCACGGTATAATTGGCTCAGTATTAAGAACTTAGGAAATACAAATAAAAGTACAGCAATAGTGCCTGACTTGAAGTCCTTCAATACATTTTGATTAATTGTAGAGTGACAATTTGACAGTAACTCATACATGCTTTGCATGTAATTTTATTTCAGTTAAATCATATCTGCAAAACTTAGTCTCAGACAGAATTTAGGATATTTGCCAACATTGAGGACATGATTAAATACCTCCCTGACCGAGTAAGGGACAAGATGACTGGTGCACATGATGGGGTTGGGGTCTACAACTACAAATAAATTCTGCTTTGATGTTTGTGCTACAGGATCTGTAGAGTGATTTAGTGAAGTTATGATATCTTCAGTTCAACCCTGCACAGCGTCACTTGAATAGGGAGTATTGCTGTGACTTGATTCATCTAGTGACAGTTTGTGGTTTCACTTTTTGAGAAGGACGGTAAAATAAGATTTAGTTGTAATGATATGTACAGTATAGATTTTCATAAAACCTTCTCTCATAAAATACCTGAATAACTTTCCAAGGGGTAAGAAAGAAGAAAAAAAAATAAGACTTTATGACAAAAATTATAAAGGAGGTTCTGCTTTGAAGGCCTGCCTGTACCGGAACACCAATAGCATGCATTAAAGTAGAAACAATCTTGATGAAGCTGCCTATCCGATATTACTGTTCTTTCCTCTTACTTGATTTGTGGAATAGCATCCATACAGATGGGGGTTTCCCAGCATCATTTTCGACATGATCATAGGCTTTTGTGTCTTGGCTCTAAATCATTCTGGATAGTTACTGGACAACTCATAGGACAGGTTATTTTACACATAAAGTTTTTTATGATTTTAATTTATATTTTAGCACTTAAAGTGATATACTCAAATATCAAACATATGTTAAAACAAAGATACAATAATTAACATGAATTTTATCAGTAAATAGAAATGCTATGATAAGTAACTGATATTATTCTATGTGGGTTTACGATAGGATTTGTCAACCTAGGTTCCTGGTTTAGGTGAGATATGGTTGTGGGTAGTGTGAATGATCACATACAAAAAGGAAATATTGGGCTTCCCTGGTGGCGCAGTGGTTGAGCGTCCGCCTGCCGATGCAGGGGACACGGGTTCGTGCCCTGGTCTGGGAAGATCCCACATGCCGCGGAGCGGCTGGGCCCGTGAGCCATGGCCGCTGAGCCTGCGCGTCCGGAGCCTGTGCTCCGCAATGGGAGAGGCCACAGCAGTGAGAGGCCCGCAAAAAAAACACACACACAAAAAAGGAAATATTTTTGTACCTTGTGTAAGATCTTAGCACTCACAGTGATGGAGCAGCCCCATTATCAGAGTTTTTAGAGGTTTTTTTCATTCCCAGAGAGCAGTGTGCACAAGCACTGTGCTCTTTGGTTGTGCTCGTTCTGTTTTGAGGCCATGTAGGAGAGGCTGTTTATAATTGATGAGTGCTGTTTACACGAAGGGGAGGAGAAGAGGCCAATGATACCAGACTCTCCCTCCCAAATCATTTACCCTAACCTCCTGTTAGGCAGCGCCAGCTGATTTAGGAAAACACGAGAGCAAACATGCTATACCATCCTAAAAGAAAGTCAGAAAGTTCAATTCGGAAGAGAGTTTCTATATGTTGCAACTGGCTACTCCCTTTCATACTCTGCTATTGTTGCGACTGTTGTGTAATGTGGATCGTGTATGTTAGCAGTGAATTGTGTTGTGAGGTTTTCATATTTTATTTTTTGCAATTTTCTCTTTTATTTATGATATACTTCTGTTTTATATCTTATTAGCCTCTTTTTTTTAAAAACAAAGATGTCTTTGTGTTAAATGCAATGGTTTTTGAAGATGAGGTGTGAAAGAAAGAGGAATCTATGTCTAAGCCAGTGAACAATTCTGAAAAGGTTGGCGATGAACAATTACAATTTTCTGAATCATTTCAGAAATATAACAAGAACACAGACACCAAAAAAAGCCTGCTGTTACAATGAAAGTTTCTTATTCTTGGGCTTTTCCTGGGCAAAAAACCATGTTTCCTATTCCACTGTATGGCAAATAAACTAAAAATGCAGGAATGGCTCCAGCAAAATTGAAAATACGCTTCATTACAAGGTACAGCCTTTAGACACTTTAAAGGTGCTGATTATTTTAAACAGATATTAGAATCACAAAACTGAAGTTTTCATTTAAAAAAGTCACATTAGTGAAAGCACTCAGGAAGCAAGTTGTTTAGTAACCAAACTTATTGCCCTGAGAAGGGAAAGTCACACAGTTGGTGAGAACCTAATAATGTCAGTATGTAAAATGAAAGTGATTAAAATGCTACAACAAGATGAAGTAGGAGGATTTGGAAAGGTTCCACTCTCAAACAGTATAATACACATGTTAATATCATACCACAGCATGCTGAAGAAGTTTTGTGTAATAATCTGAAAAACAACAGCTTCTTTACCAGGTTGGCAAGTCTTGAGATTTCCCCAGTAAATGTCATGCTATAGCATTTGTAAGATTTGTGAATGATGGTGAGATTCAAGAATTTTTTTTATCTACTGCAAAGAGCAGACTGAAGCAAAGGCCAAGACATTTGTAATGTTTTCCCTCTTATCTGCAAACAAAGAGTTTGTTTTGGAGGAAATGTGTTGACATTTGTGCTGATGGGGCCCCAAAAATGCTTGGTTCCACGAGAGCTTTTATATCTCTTTAAATGAAAGAAAATCCTGAGGTAGTCACAACAATGCTTTCTTCCTTGAGAAATGCTGGTGACAAAAGTACTTGAAGGTGAAATTTTCAAAAAGTTTTGAACGATGCTACAAAAATACTTTATTAAACAAAGGCCAGTTTTACTTGAGACTTGTTTTAAAAATGGATGGACAAATGGGTGTCAAAGAGCACATAAATTTGCTACACACAGCAATCCAGTGGGTTAACAGAGGAGCAGTGCTCAACAAGGTGTTTCAGCAGAGAGGTGAATTGAAGGATGCGCTCTAGAAAATAGTAGACTTGATTCAGTGGAGAATTTCAAGATAAACTATTGCTGCCAAAACTGGTCTGCTTAGCAGATGTCTTCCCACACAAGGACCAGTCTAACAGGCCTTTGTGAGGTCTTGCAGAAAGTGCACTAAAAGGTAACAGAATCTTTTAAAAAAATGATCTGCAAAAGGAAATTAAAGTGGTTCTACTCCTGCTTGGACTTGAGTACGTGAAAGGGAATCAGTAAGCCTCAGGAGTTGTTGAAAACCACCTGCAAGACCTATAGGAAAGAACTGAACAGGGTGTGCCTTCTCTTTTGAATACAAGGGTATGAATAAATGAAGGACCCTTTTTCTGAATCTTCTGCTCAGGCTGAGATCTCAACTCAGTCAACAGGAAGAATTTTGTGAGCTGCCATCTGCTCATAGACTAAAGGTGAAATTTGCTAGTCTGCCCCTACACAAGTTCTGGGATTCTGTTGAAGTGTGTTTGACATTCACAGGAATGAAACGAATCTTTTGCTGTAGTTTTCAACATCTTACATATGTGAACAGGCATTTTCTTGCTTAACAAGCATCACGAGCAAGGAGAGAAGTGACCTTATTTCAGTTTTCTGTGCTTAAGTTCTACCTAGAATCAGATATCTGTGGAAAAAAAGAAAAGACAGGTTGCATAGTAAAAAGGTAAATTTCATTTTAAAATACTTTTTATACATATAGTGACCTATTAAGAAATCAAGAAACCAATTTGTATGCATAATAATTTAGTTAGCTGCTACAATTTTATTTGAAACTGATCATGCTACTCAGTAAGAAAATGTTTTTTCAAAGTCTTATGTGAATTATGTCTTAGGTTATATTTCTATTGATATTGCCTTGCCTTTGTTTGTTGTTGTAGTTTTACTACTTAACATGTAAATAAAATTTCATGTTGTAAATAAAGCTGAGTAAAATAAATTTCAGCCTATATTTAAATAAAACCTATCAAGTCTATGTGTAGAAAAATATAAATCCTATTTTGGCTTAAGTGTGCTATTTAATTTATATTATATATATATATATAAAATATAATTTTGTATTATATATATTATTATTGTATTAATATATTATTATTATTATATTTCCATGAGTTTTTAAGAATTAATGAATTAATTTTATTTTTGGCTGCATTGAGTCTTTGTTGCTGCATGTGGGCTTTGTCTAGTTGCGGCGAACGGGTGCTACTTCTCGTTGTGGCGCAAGGGCTTCTCATTGCTGTGGCTTCTCTATGTGCATGGGCTTCAGTAGTTGTGGCACATGGGCTCAGTAGTTGTGGCTTGCGGGCTCTAGAGTGCAGGCTCAGTAGTTGTGGCGCACGGGCACAGTTATTTGCTCCACGGCATGTGGGATCTTCCTGCACCAGGGCTTGAACCCGTGTCCCCTGCATTGGCAGGCAGATTCTCAACCACTGCACCACCAGGGAAACCCCATGAGTTTTTAAAATTTATGAAAAGAAAGAGTAGTTTCAAGAAAGTGAGCTAAGCTTAATTACATTTTTTTTCTATAAAAGTTGGCTAAAAATTTATTTTTTAGTTCTAAATAGGGGAAAAAATAGTCTACCACATACTACATACCACATATCCTGTACCATATCACTACCATATATTACATCATCAAAATTTTATAGAGTAGGAATTTGTGACAATACTTTAAGGCCTACTTGGATAAGTTTTAAAAACAAGGAATTCACGTAGGAAATTAAGAGGAAAAAGAAATTGAAACTAAAGTTTTCTTTCATGGCACTACTGCTATATATATCATGGAGAGGAATAATCATACAAAGAGATAAATCTAACACATTGGCTGAAATTGTATTTATTTTCTATTGTGGGGTAACACATGACTACAACCTTAGTGGTTTAACAATCATCTATTTATAAGCTCAGAGTTCTTTAAGTCAGAAGCCTACTATGGTGGGGCTGGATTTTCTGCTCAGGGTCTTACAAGGCCAAAATTAAGGTGTCTGCAAGACTCTTGCCTATAAGTTCTGGAGAATAATCCTCTTCTAGATTCTTTTTTTTTTTTTTTTTTGCGGTACGCGGGCCTCTCACTGTTGTGGCCTCTTCCGTTGCGGAGCACAGGCTCCGGACGCACAGGCTCAGCGGCCATGGCTCACGGGCCCAGCCACTCCGTGGCATGTGGGATCTTCCTGGACCGGGGCACGAACTCCTATCCCCTGCATCGGCAGGCGGACTCTCAACCACTGCACCACCAGGGAAGCCCTAGATTCATTCTTGTTGGCAGAATTCATTTCTGTGAGGCTGCATGTCTGAGGTTTTCATTTCTTGCTAGCTGCTACCCCATCAGCACCTAGAGACAGATCTCCAGTTCTTGCATGTGGCCCTCCCATCTCCAAAGTCAGCAACAGTGCATTGACTCCCCCATGTGCTTTGAAGATCTAACTCCCTCTT
Source organism: Leucopleurus acutus (assembly GCF_964270905.1). Classification (NCBI taxonomy): domain Eukaryota; kingdom Metazoa; phylum Chordata; class Mammalia; order Artiodactyla; family Delphinidae; genus Leucopleurus; species Leucopleurus acutus. The sequence goes on from NC_139146.1 coordinate 7,251,024, forward strand.
CTCATATCTGGAGAAAACTCTTTACTTTTAAAGGGTTCACCTGATTGGGCCAGACCCACCCAAATAGTCTCCATCTTTATTTATTTATATTTAGGCCTCACCATGTGGCATGTGGGATCTTAGTTCTCCAAACAGGGATCGAACCCATGCCTCCTGCAGTGGAAGCGTGGAGACTTAACCACTGGACCGCCAGGGAAGTCCAAAGATTGATTTATTTTATTTTTATTTATTTATTTATTTGGGATCTTAGTTCCCCAAACAGGGATTGAACCCGGGCCCTGGGCAGTGAAACTGTGGAGTCTTAACTTCTGGGCCACCAGGGAATTCCCAGCCTCCATATTTTAAATTCAAGTGACTTGACACTTTAATTAATCCCATCTGCAAAATTCTTTCATACCAATAGGTCGATTAGTATTTGATTAAATAGTCACAGGATGGGAATCTAAAATGTTATATGTGGAATAATAGGTATGAAATTTATGCTTTTAATGTGAATTATTTGAAATCTGGGTTAAAATGAGGTCATATTGGTATAGGGTAGACTTATAATATCGTATGACTGATGTCCTTATAAAAGCGAAGTTCGGACACACAGACACACAGGAAAGATGCTAATGTGAGCACCAAGGATTTTAGGTCATCACCAGAAGCAAAGAGAGAGGAATGGACCAGATGCTCCCGCAGAGCCCTCAGAAAGAATGAACCCCATTGACACCTTGATTTTGAACTTCTGGCTTTCAGAACTGTGAAAGAATATATTTCTGTTCTTTTAAACCACACAGTTTTTGATATTTTTGTTACAGCAGCTCTAGGAAACTGATACAAATTCAAAATAATCCCACACTTTTTATGATGGGCTTTATGATCTGACCCTACCTTACCTTATTTTGGTTTTCAAATAAACCCAGCCATTTTTCACCTGAAGGCTTCTGATACTCTGTTTTCTCTGCCTAGAAAGTTATTTTTCTCACACTCCAAATGGCCAGCTTTTATTCATGGATTTTATCAATTACTTACTATAATATTAATCTTATTTCAAAGTAATTAAATATCAGGTCCTATGCTAGGATGGAGACTATTTTAGTTCATGCCAAAGGTGTATTGTTGAAAATTTTACTAAAAACAGGTTTTTATTAGAAGTATAAAGAACATGGAATGATTTAGAGGAAAGCTAAATCTTGAAGGGTAAATGTAATTTGGCTTGAGAGCATTTCCTATTTTATTTTGTGCTCTAATAAATAAACTTTCTACCCATTCAAGTACAATGTCTTTGAGGAAAGAACCATTTTTTATTCCCTAGTATGTAGCACATATATGATATATATGCCATATCTTCAGTATATGTTATATTCCCATATATGATTTTTAAAATTGAAAATTACATAAGTGACTAAATTAATAAGTGATACTGCCTTCTATATATGCATGCTTCTCCTTGTCATTGAGAAATAACATTATTTTAAATAATTATATTAATTGTGAAGAAATATTAATTTGAATGATATGATTATTTTCATTAAAAACACATTTCATTAAAAACACATTTTGGGTCAGTTACATGACCAAAAATCTTTATTAAAATGTGTATTTAATAAACAAAAACATGTTTAAATGTCTTTAATTATTAAATGCAAATATTCATTTATTTCTGGGCTTAAGAAACATAGGTGATATATTAAATGTTCTATTAATAACTTTGTCAAGTATTACAAATAGTATTCAAATATTCAAACTATCAATCCATGCTACAAATATAAAAATATAAAACATGAAAATAAGCTACAATTGGCATAGTGATTTCTGCTTCATGTTTCTTTCTTGTGGATTTAGAATGAAATTTGATAATATTTGGAACACTGGCAAAGTTTCCAACAGATCACTTGTAATTGAATGATTCTGTATATTTAAAAAATTATTTTCCTATTATTGCAATTTTATATCACTTGAACTTGCTAAACTTTCTCTAGATATCTGCACTTACCAGCAGTGTTTTTGCAAATTGTTGTCATATCTTTGGACAGATCCATCTTTGCTAACTGATGGAATACTAGGTTCTGAAATTTCCAATTATCATATAAAACTTGAAGCTCATCTTAACATCTTCTGAGACATATAGTAGTTTGGCAGCCAGTCAGTGTCCTGTATATTGATAAATTGACTAAGGACAAATTGACAAATTGATTTGAAATATTTTTAGTAAAGATACATTTGGCAAGCTTTAAAGTACTTTAAAGTACCTAGAATCGTCAAAAGAAAATTAGAAAAAGAAAACAAGTTTGGAGGCTTTATACTATCTGATTCAAGACTTTGTTAAAAATCTATAGCAATCAAAATGATATGATACTGACTTGAGAATAGAAAAAAAATTAATAAAACAAGTAGAAAATTTGTAAAGAAACCCACACATATATGATCAAGGGATTTTCAACAAAGATGCCAAGGTACGTGATGATGGAAAGAAATTCTTTTCAATAAACTGTGCTAGAAAAATGAATATACCAATAGGGAAAATAAAGGAAAAAGACACTGATTCCTGTCTTACACTGCAAATGAAATTTATTTTGAGACTGATCGAGATTAATCATATATGGAAACAAAAAAGTAAGAACCATTAAAACCTGGGAGAATATCAAATGGTTCAACATCTTTGTGTTTTGGAGGAAGTATTTCCTAGATTGGGACACAAAAAACATGAAGCGTAAAAGGAAATGTCAAGTTTCTGTCCAATATATTAAAAGGAAATCTCAATGTCTTTCACTCACTAAAATTAAATATTATTGCCAATCTTGATATAATCTTTGGGGAATACTGTGTTTACTTTCAGCATTATTTTCAATTAACCATGATACCTTAATTCAGTTTCAATCTGTTTACTGTCTGGATCAACTCAATTTGTTGGAGTAAACAACAAATTAGAGACAGCTATGTGATATATTTTGTATGGATTTTCACATCTTCTTCTACTCAAAAGTTTTCCTATTGACTTCCATAGGAATTCACATTCCTAAACTTTGTCTAAAGTTTGTATTATTAATGTACTATACATAAATTAAATTAAAAGCTAAAGAATTGTTCTGGGAGAATCTGGATCACTTCACTTGAGAAAAGATAAAGGAACCTGTATAGGGAAGGAACCATGGGAATACCACAGGTAGTTAATGTGAGAAGAGGTAAACTTCCTACTTTTATCTGTATTTGAGATTGTTTGTTCGTTTGTTTCTGCTTTGTTATTTTTTATTGATGTATTTGAGAAGGATTATTTGAGTTTGGGTTTAGCAAGATGAGTTTATTTTGTCATTACAAAATTAAAGAGACTCTGGATAAAATAAAGAAGAATGTAATAGAAGTTTGGGATGGGAACTAGGTGCCCTTTGGGGCCAAGGAAAAAACAAAACAAATTTAAAAAGGGAATCAGACTGAAGGAAAAAAAACATCTAAAGAGCTGGAGGATGAGGTAAACTGGAGAAACACACACTCTCCCCTAGATGGAGATGACTGTTTACATTGTTTTTGAGCATGCCAAAAGAACTTAGAAATCCACACTTCTGGCTGAATAAATTTGATTTTTGAAAATTAACTCAATTTTTAAAAATTCTGAATGATCTAAAGAAAATATTCCTTGGTACCTGATCACCTGGCAACATTAGATCTGAATGAAGGCAAAAGAGCACAAAGCGTTATTTATGTTGAATAAATAACACAGTTATGTGTATTGCAGTTTTTTCAGATGTTTACAGAAGCTATTGGATTTAATCAAAAACAGATTTATTAAATGTATTATTGAATGCATAAGAGCTCTTGTCAAGGAGTGTCAATCAACTTCCATTAAGTGTTTCTTTTTTTTAATGTAAAAGAAGGGAGGATTTTTCTTATATTCATAGAATTCCATTGATATATATAGATATAGATTGATATATATATGATGTATATACATAAGCCTTTCAAACTGGAAACATTCATGCATTGATCTTACATCAGAGCAGATTGAGGCCTATTAAAGTTCAGAGGACCAAAGAGCTGAATGAGGTAATTTTACAGGTAATTTTACAGAGCTGGGATTAGAAACTGACTTTTCCAACACTTTAGTAAAGGCAGTTTCTTTTGTCTTACCCCGACTTTCCACTGAGTGATAGAGGAAACAGACTATAAGGTGACAAAAGACTTACGTGTAGAGTACTTGTGTCATACGGTCTGTGTATTGTCATAAGTTATTAAAGCAAAAAAATACTTCCTAGTATCTATATATTATTTAGATAGGTAAGAATTCATATTTGTTTGAATTATTTGTAGCAATTTCAGGATTACTATTCATAATTAATTGCTAAAAATCGAAGAGTGATGAGAGTAGAGGAAGAATGCTTCTAGATTTGTTTTGATACTATTATTCCTATTCATTATGGGACACATACCTAACTAGTTTTCCCTTTACATAGAGAGGCCCGGAAGAGTTTTGCTTCCTTCAAGCTCAAGTTATCATATAGTTTTTATCCTGGGTAGATATTATGAACTGCATTTTACACACATAGTTTTGCAAAAATATAGAGCAACATAAATCGATGTTCCCCGAGTTTCTTAGAAAAGAGGTTTTCAAGATGAATTCCATAAAACAGAAATAGCTAGAAGTGGGAATTCTTGTGTTTTCTTCACATATCATGGGAAATGATGGAAGAAGAAAGTATAAATTCTCAAGGACCTGAAAGAGTGAATTCAAGTTCATAATGAGGTACTTGTCCTACCTACCGATCATCACTGTAACTATCAGAGTATTACACGAGTATCTCAAAAGGAAAAGGAAGGAGGGAAAGAAGGAAGGAAATTAAAATAAATAGACCCCTTAAATTCTCCAGTATGACTCAGTCCCTCCTCCGTCTCTCCATGCAGAGAGACATGGTAGTATACATATCTTCCCAACGTTTGCTCTTTTTACCTCTTCTTATAACTTGAAGTAATAAAAATGGAGAATCTGTATTATATGCACGGGGAACTTGCTCATACATGTTTACAATATTGGCCCTCGTTTCTTTTTTCATCATCAGTGGGAGAAATGGCACGGGCTTTAGGTACGCAGTCAGAAGGCGTGTGCTGACTCCGCTGGCTGCAGATCCTCTCGGCTCCCTTCCCAGTGTTTCTCAACAGGCTCTATTTATTTATTTATTTATTTATTTATTTATTTTTTATTTATTTTTTTTTTTTACGGTACACTGGTCTCTCACCGCTGTGGCCTCTCCCGTTGCGGAGCACAGGCTCCAGACGCACAGGCTCAGCGGCCATGGCTCACGGGCCCAGCCACTCCGCGGCACGTGGGATCCTCCCGGACCGGGGCACGAACCCGTGTCCCCTGCATTGGCAGGCGGACGCTCAACCACTGCGCCACCAGGGAAGCCCCTATTTATTTTATTTATTTATTTTTGGCTGCGCTAGGTCTTTCTTGCTGCGCGCAGGCTTTCTCTAGTTGCTGCGAGCGGGGGATTCTCTTGTTGCGGAGCATGGGCTCTAGGCGCGCAGGCTTCAGTAGTTGTGGCACGCAGGCTTCCGTAGTTGTGGCTCACGGGCTCTAGAGCGCAGTCTCAGTAGTTGTGGTGCACGGGCTTAGCTGCTCCGCGGCATGTGGGATCTTCCCAGACCAGGGCTCGAACTCGTGTCCCCTGCCTTGGCAGGCGGATTCTTAACCACTGTGCCACCAGGGAAGCCCTCAACAGGCTCTATTTACCTTTGGGCCTGCACAAGGCAATCTTATGCAATATTGTAATGATCAATCAAGAACATTTAACCAATATTAAGATAAAAAATGCCACTACACATTTACAAAGCATCTAATTAAGAAATACTGCTTTGGGCTTCCCTGGTGGCGCAGTGGTTGAGAATCCGCCTGCCGATGCAGGGGACACGGGTTCGTGCCCCGGTCTGGGAAGATCCCACATGCCGCGGAGCGGCTGGGCCCGTGAGCCGTGGCCGCTGAGCCTGTGTGTCCGGAGCCTGTGCTCCGCAACGGGAGAGGCCACAACAGTGAGAGGCCCGCGTACCGAAAAAAAAAAAAAAGAAGTACTGCTTTGATAATATTACTCTCAAAAAGCCAGAAATTTACCCCAATCCATTTTCCATTGTTTATTCATCATGTGTCTTTTACTTTCAATATTTAAACAATTTTACAAAGTTATTTTTAACATCGTCTACCTTGAGTTTTAACCATTTTATGCATTTATTAGTCTCTGTTGAAAGTAGCACTTTCTTATGCTTATCCTAACTATACATGTTCAACAACTACAGCGATTTAACTAGCATTTATTTTCCTCTTTGCCATTACAAAGTGATTTCACCTCATTTTCTCATTTAAGCTTCATTATAACCTGTGAGATAGAGGTTTTTTTAATCTCTATTTAATAGATAAAAATGTGCTTCTAAGTTTCAGTTAATTGACAAGATCTCACAAGTATTAATGCAGAAGCTAAACTGGAAAACAAATCCTCCTCTTTAGTGGAGCTTTGCACTGCAAGTGTTACACCCATTCAGAATATTTTAATAGCATAACATTTAGTTGTCAATTTGTATAAAATTTACATTTTATTGTCTGCTTAACTGTTGAATTGTTAAACACTGCTGCCATAATCTAAAATACAGGCCATATAATATCACTATTTATCATCCTAAATACTTTAGACAAGTCACTTCAACTTTAACTTTCACTTTTTTCCCTTGATAAATAAAGAATTTGGGCTTACTCCAAAGGGTGGTAAAGGAGACTAACATCTAAACATATGCAGGCTAAACATATTCAGACACTGCTAAATACTGGTATTAGCTCATGCCTTTCAATTAAGAACCTACAGATAATGCAGGGGAAGCAAATGAAACTACATGATGTCTATTACTCTACTTCCAAAAAGCTACTCTTTAAATTAATCAGTTAACGTTTTCTATGGCAAGCATTAGTCTAACAGAAGCAGTTCTCTATGTGCAATGTGAAGAAGGCAGCAAGAAATTTCCCATTCTAGAGGGAATGATTTCTCAGCACCTCCCAAGGCAGATTGCTATAATGCCACTTTGTAATGTTGGTGTGACAAACTCTGAATTCCCACAATGCCTAATCTATACCAATTAAAATGTAAAGATAAACATAACAGGTATTTCCTTTGGCCACGAACCTAAAGGTACAATTATGGTACAGATTAATAGTGTAGCAATTATTCTGCACCTCAATCACCCAAATTCTTTCTTTCAGCATTGAAAAATGGAAGGAGCCACTATTAAGGCTAATTTCGACTAGTTCTGCCCACCCCTTACTCCCCATAACCCCTAAAGTTATTTCTATTTCCAAGTAGCTGCATTGATTCTTGATTGATTTTGCTGATGTCACTCAGAGAATTGACATACTTCCCAGAAAATTTTGCAAAGAATCTGTGCCTCCATTGCTAATTGCATTACTACCATGTCTGTATTCAAGGAGGGCCTCTTTCAACTCTGGCCAGGGACCGTGGCACCAGGAAAGAGCCATAATAAGCCAGTACAAGCATTTGCCCTAGGCTAAACCAGGGAGCCTTACTACCACAGGACTATTCCCTTGCTAGTGTTCCTGTCAGTCACTGAAACCATGACTCACTGACTTTGTGTTATCCAGGCCTTTTCATGGCAAAGCTTCCTTTTGAAACCATTACCATTTTTCTGTGCTAGACACTAATGTGATTTACAATTTCTCTTTCCTTCTTTGCTTTTTCTCCTCCCTCCATTCTGTTTACAGACATCAGAATATAGGTACAATACAGGGTCAAAATTTTTGCTTCCTATGTTAGAGTATTTATTTCTGACTTACAGTTGATGTATAATAATATATAAATGATAGGTGTATAATATAGTGATTCATAATTTTTAAAGGTTATACTCCATTTGTAGTTATTATAAAATATTTGCTATATTCCTCATGTACATTATATCCTTGTAGCTTATTTTATACTTAATAGTTTGCATCTCTTATTCCCTTACCCATATATTGCCCCTCCCACCTTGGAGTTTATTTTTTAAATATCTTATCGATGAATTGCTTTGTCTAAGCATTAACCTCTGAGCAACTTCTGAGGACTTATCCCATCCCATTTATTTTTGTCAAAGAGAAAGATAGTTTTTTGGATTACCTTATATTTTATTTTATTATTATTATTTTTTTGGTACGCAGGCCTCTCTCTGTTGTGGCCTCTCCCATTGCGGAGCACAGGCTCCAGACATGCAGGCCCAGCGGCCATGGCTCACGGGCCTAGCTGCTCCGCAGCATGTAGGATCTTCCCAGACTGGGGCATGAACCCGTGTCCCCTGCATCGGGAGGCAGACCCTCAACCAACTGCACCACCAGGGAAGCCCCTTATATTTTATTTTTAAAGTTGTATATGTATGCATGTGTGTGTGTCTTTGGGTAATGTATTCCATGAAAAATATTTTTTAAGGTAATTAACAGTAAACTTTAAAACAGGATTTCAAACTATATTCAGTTCTATTAAAATTAGTTTTTTCTTTCTTTGAAAAATGTAGAAAATAAAATTGATCTTTACATTTACTACTAGTGTTTACATGTGTACATGTGCTTTTACAGACAACCTAATACTCTTAACTGGAAGTGGGAGGACCAGTACAAGGGACACAGACCGTGTTTTTCCTTCTGACTTGGCAGTGTAGCAGTGGAGAAAATGAACGGGTTAAAATGATTTGAGATTAATATCGACAGCATACACACACATGACAAACTTTCTGCAGGAGGGTAGACAGGTGAAACTAGGGCGTTGAGGGTGGCTGTGAAGTCACCTGCAAAGAAAGGCATGCAGGCCAGCAAGGAAGAAGTCAATTTCACGTAGAGGAAAGTATTTGAATTTGGTTGAAGCCAGGAAAACACTTGCTTTAATATTTTCCTCAACCAGTAATTAGAGGACAGGATAAGGCAGTGAGTTTAGGAAAAAGAGATGAAAAGGGCCTTTGTAAGTTTAGATGAAAGCAATGGGCACTAAAATACAGAGAGGGAGACTTTTGAGTAAATGAATATATTGAAAGAGTTTTTTGAGGAAAAAAATAGTTAAACCTTATCTGTGTGTAAGGTGCATTGAGTATGAATTCACTAGTGTCTGGAAAGAGCAAGAAAATGATTGCAGGAAATGAAGTGTGATGATGAGAGCTCTGGAAATGGAGAGAGAGTGTGGATATAAAACTTTTCAGAGAAGTAAATAGCAAAACTTAAGAGATACGAAATGGAGATAGTTTTAGGGGAAACACTGAGTCTACAAATTGAAAGCAAAATGTTGTGCATATGTGCATATATTTCCATATATTTCTGTGGGATAAAGATCAATGGATTTTTATCAGGCTCTCAAAGGGATTCATGCCTTTATTATTTGAATATAAAGAGCAGTGAAGGAGCAGATGTCAAAGAAGGAAACACTGGAGAAAGCTGGTAACCTTGAAAGTGATGGTAAAATATGGGAAAGTGTGAATTAGGGGTGAAGTTAATTGAGTTTATCTTTAACATGTACATTTCATTAAATCCTTTGGCAAACAAACTAACACAAGGAAAAGAAAGGGGGCAATTCTGAGAATATGTGAAAATTTTGTAATATAATAGCTAAATTATTTTAACTGTTACTGCATACTGAAACCTTCAATATTTCAAGTTAATCATATTCACAGAAGCACCATAAGTATCATTTTTTCCATCATAAGCTGTTTAAATGACCTTTTTGAACAAGGCATTGTATATGGGATTTATTTTTGCAAATACACAGCATTTGAGTAACTAGTAATCAAATTTTGGTGTAAGTGGGGAGATAATGGAGTAGGGAAGATTGAACCTAGGACAGTTAAGCAAATTGTAATTGTCAGGGATGAGGTGGTAACTGACATTTCAAGAGGGATTCAGAAGCTGACCACTCTTTGGTTGATTCACCGAATTATAGATTCAGAAAAAATAATTTATCACTTTACTCACTTCAGATTCAAAGGCCCTAATTACAAAACATGAATGATAATTAATTGCTGTACCTAAAATATACCTGGCATGATAATTGAAAATACTTTTCTAACGTGGGTAAATGTGTAAAACTTGTTTAAGAGATCAATTTATAGGCCCAAAGGAATTAGGTGGATGTGTTAGAATTCTAAGATTTCCCCAAAGACCTCCTGCTCTTTCTGGTGTCTATGTCCTGAATAACCCCCTAGCTGAATATGATGGGTTTTCCTCCCAGGAGTAGGCTGTGTTCTGTGCCACAGTTGACTTAGAGAGATTTTTCTTGGTAGGCCTGATCTGATCATATCAGCTTTTAAAAGGAGAGTTTTTCTCGGATGGTTGCAGAAGAGCAGCTCAGAGGTTTGAAGCATGAAGCATGATTCATTGAGCTGTTGCTGGCTTGCAGTTGGAAGGGACCATGAGAAAAGGAACTTAGAGTTGCCTCTAGAAGCTTAGAATGACCTCCAGCCTGCAGTCAGCAAGAAAACGGGATTTGCATTGTATAACCGCAAAGAAATGAATTCTGTCAACATACGGGAATGATTTGTGAGCAGATTTTTTCCCAGGAGACTCCAAAGGAAAAGTCAGCCTGGCCAACACTTGATTTTGATTTCAGTCATGTGTTATTCTAAGCAGAATGGCAAACTAGACTTCCGACTACAGAAGAGTGAGGGGTTAAAAACCAAGGCTACAGTCCCAAAATGGAATCGCTGATGTTAAACCCTCCATCACCAAACTGAGATTTAACTTAATTACAGTTTCAGCTTTCCCAGAAATGGAATCTTAAAACAGTCAGTCAGGAATTGCCTGATCAGCACTTGTTAGATAATCTGCCTGATAGACTCTTGCCATTAAAGAAGAGTAACCTTGCAATAACCAACCCACTTTTTTTGCCTCGTTCCTTGTTCCCTCTTCCTTTTGCTTATAAAAGTCTTTCACTTCCTGTAACTCCTCAGAGCTCTTTTCTGTCTGCTAGCTTGGATGCTCCCTGATTGGAATCGATTTTTGCTCAAACTCTTAAAAATTTTAATATGCCTTAGTATATCTTTTAACAGAGACAGTAAATAGGTGTTGATTTTGGCTACAAAATTGCTGGTGAGAAAGTAGACAAAGAATCAGAATAAACAGTTTCTGTTCTTTAAATGTTAACGTTGTTTCATTCAGTGAATATTTGCAGATTTAAGTGACAAACGTCAACTTCCCACCAATCCCCATCTTTTGGAAAGCAGCACAAGTTTTGTTTGGGAAACTATCTTTCCTTACCATTTAAAGGTACTTTAATTTGCAAGCAATTGATCAAACCTAAGCTCTAGGGTTGGAGGCATAATGAACGTAAATGGTATTAATCTTGTCCAGTGCAATTATTTCAGATTCTTACACACGTCCTAGGTGAATCTCAGGGCAATCATCAGGACTTTTCCTGAAAGTCTTTGAAAACAAAGACTTTTTAGCTGTACAAAAACACAGAAACGTATTGCCTTAGTGGTGGCTCATAACCTTTTTAATAAGAGGAGGAAAGATCTGTCCAGTGGAAGTGAAACCATGGAACTCAGATTGGCACTTGAACCCATGGTCCTTTAATTGATATCACACACCTGGTCTCAGGACTTAATGAAACAAGTTCTTGATGTCTTGTCCCAGAAAGAATTCAGTGAGAGAAAGTGACAGGTCAGAAGTGGATTTATTTAGAGAGAAACACACTCCACAGACAGAGAGTGGGCCATCTCAGAAGGCGAGAGGCCCCGAAACATGGCGTGGCTAGTTTTTATGGGCTGCGTAATTTCATAGGCTAATGGGTGGGAGGATTGTTCCAACTATTTCGAGGAAGGGGTGGAGATTTCCAGGAATTGGGCCACTGCCCACTTTTTGATCTTTGATGGTCGGCCTCGGAACTGTCTTGGCACTGATGGGTGTGTCACTTAGCACGCTAGTGTATTACAGCGAATGTATAATGAGGCTCAAGGTCCACTGGAAGTCAGCTCTTCCACCATCTTGGATCTAGTTGGTTCTAACCATTTTTTGTCATGTCCTATGGCTATGTCATTCTTTTAAAGGTTGTGCCCTGCCCCCTTCCCTCCTGTTTCAGAAGTAAACCCAGGAAGTAGGGGAAGTAAATGGAGGTTAAGTAAAACTTTTTGAATCACGGACAAACCCTTGCCAAGAACACTGCTAGGCAATTACTTTAGCCAATAATTCCCTTTATTAAGTCCACTTGGCTCTCCTCTCTGCTATTTACAACCCAAATCCTCCTACAATAGTCAATGACCTTCACTCTGACACTCTTTCTATCTAACTTACAATGCATACTCCCCAGAATTTTCCCTAAAGCAACACTGAGTTTTTCCTGTTCCTTTCCTCTTTCTTGGTTTCAGTCACCAAATGCTTCTGTCATTCAGCATTACCTTATCTTAAAACTGTGAGTATGAGTTCATTTTATAGAAAGAGCATTTTAGATTGATTTCTTCCTGATGAATCAAGAAGAGACATTTCATCATCAATATATTTTAAAAGTGTGTCTTAGAATGGACACTAGGAAGATCCCCACAGGTGACAATTTCTTTCATTTATTTTCACTGTTGTAATCCCAGACAGAAAATATTTTATTACAAAGCAAATAATCTGCAAAATCTCAGCTTGAATTGTGGACCATTGTCTCCTAGGCTATACTGCAAGTACTGTTAGTTTGAAAAGTACAAAACGATCTAAGTGCACAAACAGTTATATAGTCGTTTGAAGTTGCAGTGTATCCCTTTACTATCAATTGGGATTGAGGATCCCAATCTCCAGATAAACATAACTTATTCCTATATTCTGATTTATTGTTTTTCATGCAGCTATTTTTGTCTTTTAAACTTATCTTGCTATTTCTTTTTTCCTCTGGTTTTAGATCATGCCAAAGAGAATGGCAAAACCTCTGCTCCTCACTGAAACCTAGAAGATAAACTCCCACAAAGCAATAAGCTTTAAAATATACAGAATATACTTATTCAAGCAAAGATACATGGGAAAGTCAGTCGACTTGTAATTGACAGATTTAATGGCCATGAATTTGAGAAAGGGAGGTCTGAGCAGGCTGCGTATTATTTGCTTATCTACGTTTAGAACATTGTATTGCATTTGTTTTTCTGAATTTGCAGCAAAGTTAAACAGGAAGGATTTTCCTATTCACCGTATACACCTGAGCTATGAACCGCAGTAAATCCCCTACATACGAATGAGTTCTGTTCCGAGAGCGCGTTCGTAAGTCCAGTTTGTTCGTGTAAGTCCAACGAAGTTAGCCTAGGTACGGTACCCAACTAACACAATCAGCTATATGGTACTGTACTGTAATAGGTTTATAATACTTCTCATACAAGTAATACATAAAAAGCAAACACAAAAATAAACATTTTTAATCTTACAGTACAATACTTTGAAAAGTACAGTACAGTACCAGCTACATCACCACTGCTTTTACGCTTGCTTCCAGACATCCTGGGCTTGAAATAAAGATACTGTACTACTGTGCTCTATACAGTACTGTACAGTAAAGTACACAAAAGCACAGCCACTTGTAGAGGATGCATGCACGTGGCGATGTACACCAGACACATGAACTAAGTTACATGATTGGACATGCAAACACACATTCACACCTTTGAAAGTTCGCGACTTGAAAGTTCGTATGTAGGAGACTCACTGTATAGTCAAATGAAAACTTATCTCTATTATTTATGATTCTGAGTGAAAATGATAAATCAACTGCATGCACCCTTTGCAATATTATTTATAAAATTAACTGGAATCCATGAAAACCTGCGTGTGTTTGAACCAGATAAAATAAAGTTGGAAAGGGTAGTTTTACCTTTGCCTCTATCACAAATGTATCCTAGTACTCTATGAGACACTGGATGAAAGATCTAGGATTGAGGTGAGAAGGATATATGCCCCCAAATCTTAGATCACCTCTTGAGGTATGGCTTGCTTATCTGTCAAAGACCCTGGGTAGTATACTGCACCGTGAAACTCATTTGTGAGTTGCAGAAGCACTTTCACCTAACAGACAAGTTTTGAAAACGTAAATTGCTCCTATAGATACACTCCACTAACCCCTGAAGAAGCCTTTAGCCATTTATGCTGATAGCAACAGACATTGCTTCATCCCGTTCCTGCTATGTATTACATTTATACTGCAAACATAAAATAGTGGGAATAAATTTTGTTTAAAAACATAAAACTTTAACAGAGTTTTTACCTTCTTCACATACCTGAAAATTCTCAGCTAAACTGACTACAAGGAAACATATTTATTGATATTTACTGCATATAGGATTTAGTACATTTTTGTGATTACTAAAAATTAGTAATACTGATCAGCATAAGTCCACACATGTTCTGGTAGTTTCTGTACTGAACATATGGTTAAGGCAGTTCTCTGCTCACTGGTTTTTGTGTGCATAGTTCAGCATGTATCTGGAAAAAAATATTGCCAAAGACAGAAAACCAAATTATCTTAATTATTTTTACGTTCTACTGGTAAATTCAAAGCCATGTAATGTGGTTATCTTTTTCCTGGATTTGTTATGTTAATCCCTTTAATTAAACCTTAAAGCCACAATATGCTGGCATTTAAAAAGCTGCTGACTGAATCAAAGCCAAAGAATTTACAGAGAACAGATGATACTATTCCCCCCAGGCCAGTCTCAACATCCAAACCTCAGCTTTAAGAGGCCAAGGCAACTGAAGTGGTTATAGGCCCCTTGTCTAGGAGCTCAATGCTGCCAGGCTTTGACTGGCCCCCTGGGAGATCTTTCCGTTTAACAATGCTTCCCACTGACCCTGGGAGGCAAAGACCAGCAGGGTTGGGTTGCTATTCTCTATGACATACTGGGATACTTGGACAAGGATATAATCTTGTTTTTAGCTAATGTGTATATCGATTTTTTAAAATTGAAATATAGTTGATGTCCAATATTATGTTAGTTTCAGGTATACTACATAATGATTTGACGTTTGCATGTGCTGTGAAATGATCACCATAAGCCTAGTAACCATCTCTCTCACACAAAGTTATTACATTATTATTGACAGTATTCTTTATGCTATATCTATGCATATAAACATATATATACTCATGACTTAATATATAACTGAAGGTTTCTACCTCTTAATCTCTGTCACCTATTTTGCCTACCCTCCTCAAACCCCCTCTCTCTGGCAACTACCAGTTTGTTCTATCTATGAACCTGCTTTCCTTTGGTTTCGTTTGTTTCTTAGATTTAACATATAAGTGAGATCATATGGTATTTGTCTTTGTATAATTTCACTTAGCATAATACCCTCTAGATCCATTCACGCTGTCACAAAATGGCAAGATTTCATTTTTCTAATGGCTGAGTAAAATTCCATTTCGTGTGTGTATATGTATATACATATGTGTATATATATATATATATATATATGTGTGTGTGTGTATATACGTATACATATGTATATACGTATACACATGACATCTTCTTTATCCATTTGTCTGTCGATGGACACTGAGGTTCCTTCTGCATCTTGGCTATTGTAAATAATGCTACAATAAACGTTGGAAAGCATATATCTTATCCAATGAGTGTTTTTGGTTTTTTTTGATAAATACTGAGAAGTAGAATTGCTAGATCATATGGTAGTTCTATTTTTAATTTTTTGAGGAAACTTCATACTGTTTTCCATAGAGGTTGCGCCAATTATATTCCCACCAGCAGTGCAAGAGAGTGCTCCGTTTTCTCCACATCCTCATCAACACTTATTTGTCATCTTTTTGATGATAGCCATTCTGACAGGTGTGAGGTGGTATCTCACTGAAATTTTGATTTGCATTTCCCTGAAGATTGGTGATCAGAAAACTAAACATCTTTTCATGTGCCTGTTGACCATCTGTAGGTGTTCTTGAGAAAAATGTCTATTCAGTTCCTCTCCCCATTTTTTAACTGGGTTGTTTGTTTTCATGATGTTGAGTTGTATAACTTATTTGTATATGTTGGATCTTAACCTCTTATTGGCTATATTGTTTGCAAATATATTGTTGGCCTTTTCATCAGCCAACCGAATGTTGATAGTTTCCTTTGCTGTGCAAAAGCTTTTTAGTTTGATTTAGTCCCATTGATTTGTTTTTGTTTTTGTTTCCCTTGCCCACGTAGACATATCCAAAAAAATATTGCTAAGACTAATGTCAAAGAGCATACTGCCCATGTTTTCATTTAAGAGTTTTATGGTTTCAGGTCTTACATCTTAAGTCTTTAATCCATTTTGATGTTACAAGGTGTAAGAAAGTAGTCCAGGTTGATTCTTTTGCATGTAGTTGACTAGTTTTTCCAATGCCATTTACTAAAAAGGCTGTCTTCCCCATTGTATATTCTTGCCTCCTTTGTCATAGATTAATTGACTGTATAAGTGTGGGTTTACTTCTGGGCTCTCTGTTCTCTTCTGTTGGTCTATGTGTCTGTTTTTGTGCTAGTACCATACTGTCTTAATTACTATAACTTCATAGTATAGTTTAAAATCAGGGAGTGTGATACCTTCAGCTTTGTTCTCTCTTAAGATAATTTGGCTATTTGGGGTCTTCTGTGTTTCCATACAGATTTTAGAATTATTGTTCTAGTTCTGTGAAAAATACCTCTGGTATTTTGATAGGGGTCACATTGAACCTTTAGATTGCCTTAGGTAGTATGGTCATTTTAACAGTATTAATTCTTCCAATCCATGAGCATGGTATATCTTTCCATTTGTTTGTATTATCTTCAGTTTCCATCATCAATGTCTTACAGTTTTCTGAGTCCATGTATTCACCTCTTTGGTTAGATTTATTCCTAGGTATTATATTCTTTTTGATGTAATTGTGAATGGGATTATTTTCTTAATTCTCTTCCTGATTGTTATTAGTGTATAAAAATGCAACACATTTCTGTATATTAGTTTTTTACCCTGCAATGTTACTGAATTCATATTTTACTTCTAATAGATTTTTGGTGGCATATTTAAGATTTTCTCCATATAGATTCATGTCATCTGACCTACAGTGACAATTTTACCTCTTCCTTTCCAATTGAATTCTTTTTATTTCTTTTTATTATCTGATTGTGTGGCTAGGACTTTTAATACTATATTGAATAAAAGTGGTGAATGTGGGCATACTTGTCTTGTTCTTGATCTGTCCCTTTCTCTCTTCTCCTTCTCATACCCCTATAATGTGAATGTTAGTATGCTTGCTGTCCCAGAAGTCTCTTAAACCAACCACATTTTAAAATTTTTTTTATCTTTTATGTTGAGTTTGAGTGATTTCCACTACTCTGTCTTTCAGTTCACTGATCCATTCCTCTGTATCAGCAAATCAACTGTTGATTCCTTCTAGTGTAATTTTAATTTTAGTTATTAAATTTGTATTCTTCAGCTGTTTGGTTCTTCTTTATATTTTCTAATACTTTGTTAAAATTCTCACTGTTGTCATCTATTTTTCTCCTGAGTTCATTGAGCATCTTTGTGATCATTACCTTGAACTCTTTATTGGGTAGATTGTTTATCTCCACTTTGGTTTTTTGTGTTTTTTTTCCTGAGGATTTTTTTTCTTGTTCCCTTGTTTGGAATATATTCCTCTGTCTCCTCCTTTTGCCTAATTCTCTGTATTTATTTCTCTATATTAGGTAAGTTGGTCATGTTTCCCAAACTTAGAGAAGTGGCCTTATGTAGGAGATGTCCTGTGTGTCCCAGCAGCTCACTCTCCTCTGTTTATCAGAGCTGTGTTTTAGGTTCACATAGGTTCCCCCTATGTGAGCTGTGTGGGCCCTTCTGTTGTGGTGGGGCCAACAACTGTGGGTATGCTCACAGACAGGGCTGCCCCGGCCCTGTGTGATTCCTGGACCAGCCTTGTGCAATGGCTGCTGGCCCTCTGGTGGGTGGGGCCAGGTCCTGGAGCAGCTGGCTGCAAAGCCAAGGGGGTCCTGAGGCTGGTACAGGCCCTCTGTTGAGCAGGACCAGGTCCTGTTTGCTGCTGGCTGTGGGGCTCATGGGGGTCCCAAGGCTGGTGCTGGTTTTTGGTGGGCAGGTAAGCCTTTGATAATAGACTAAAGGGAGGACTCCAAAATGTCATTTGCTGGCACCAGTCTTTTTGGGGTAAATCCAGCTTCCAAAAATGGCTGCCATCAGGATCTGTGCCCCTGGGTGAGTCTCAGTTGCCTGCTGCTGGGAGATTCTCCAAGATCAACACTTAGGTCTGAATCAAGCTCCTTTCAAATTACTGCCTCTGCACGCACCCTTAAGAGAAGACTCTCTGTTTTCTACAGCCCAATGGCTTTCCCATATGCAAGCTTCTCCGGCCTTCAGTGCCAGACGTTCTGGTGGCTTGCCTTCCTGGTGCAGGATACCCAGACTGGGAAGCCTGATGTTGTGGGGGGCAGATCCCTTGCTTCCTGGGGAGGACATCTGCAATTGTGATTATCTTCCCATTTGTGGGAAGTGATTACTCCTAGGTAATCACTTACCTAGGAGTGTGGGTCTAGACTACACTGTGTCTCCACCTCTCCTATTCATCTTTTTGTGGTTCCTTCTTTATATCTTTATAAAGACTTTGTAGAAAATCTTTTTTGCTAGTCTTCAGATCATTCCCAGATAGTTGCTCTGTAAATAGAGCAATTTCAGTGTGCCCATGGGAGGCGGTGAGCTCAGGCTCTTTCTTCTCCACAGTCTTGGCCACATCCTCCATTGATTTTTATTTGCTCATCTCAAATAGAGAGCCAAAAAAGAATTCTTAGTAGGAAGAAAATTTTTTCTGTATACACACACACACACACACACACACACACAGCTATAGAAAGAATTGTGTGTTCCCCCAAATTCCTATGTTGAAGCCATAACACCCAGTGTTTAGAGATGGGGCCTTTGGGAGATAATTAGGTTTAGTTGAGGTCATGAGGTTTTGATGATAGGATTAAGGCTCTTACAAGAAAAGACACCAGACAACTTGCTTTCTCTGCTGTTTTTTTCATGGGTCAGACCAGTGAAATTAATGGCTGGGGATCGCTACGCTACATCCTTTAGATTTATAGGGATATCCCTAATTTTTATCATTCATCCCAGTATGCAATATTGTTTTTTATTTATGACCTCAACCAGGGAAGATCACTTTCAGAGGCTTACATTTGGCCTTCCACCCTATGATTTGTCTTACCTTACAGGCCAAGGTCCTAGTGAACTGACCTCACTTTTAGGCAGAAGCTTCCAGGTTCCAAACTGGATCTTATCTGGAAACTTGGCAAGAAATCATGACTTATGTTTTGACAACTTCTTTCAACTTCCTGAGGATCTGTTCTTAATTTCCTTTGTGCAGAATAAATGCTTTTGCTGGCTGCCTATCTATTCTGTCCCTAATGTCATCATGTTATGCTAACCTTCTCATACCTATTTGCAGGTCAAATTTCTCCTGGCTGCCTCTCTGATCTTACTATACGTTATAATATTTGGCTTCCCTTGACTCTCAAAGACCTTTATTTTTCTCAATTTCTATTATCATGATTGCTGTCAATCAGTCCAGTTCTTTAATACCATCTTCTATACCAGGAGTATTGGCCTGCTAGACCTTTCATAATCACTCCCTTACATTAGTAGTAACCTCATATTTTATCCCTCAAATGTATTTTCTTCATTAATTTCATTCATAATTTACAGTTCTCTGAATATGATGATTAAATTGGCTTATATTTCTTCTCACATGGTGTGCCCTTTATCTATATTGTTCTTCCACTATCAACAAGAGGCTAAATCCTACACCTTTCCCTAGCATGCCTTCTTTTGGAAATCTATTGTTGATACCTCACTCCAAATACTTATTCCATCTCTCTTCCTTTCTGAGTTAGATGTCTTTTCTATGAATTCCTGTAGTTTGCAATATTATGATCTTATTATTTACTTGTGTTCTTCCCTACATGTTTACAGCCATAGAATTAGAGACCTAGTCATGTTTGGCCTTGCACCTAACTTCTTGTAGTTGCTTAGCACATGTTTCTTGAATAAAAGACAGAAACTATAATAATTAAAGATAATGTGCCAGCCATTGACTTAACAAATAACCATTTTTCAGAAGCCAAAAGATTTGATTGAATTGTGTTGCAATATGCTAATCAACGTGGCACAAAATTAGGGAAACTGTGTCGTTAGGAAGAACACTACATTTTTTTTAGCGTGTATAGTACTAACTATATTTTATGGCAGAAACAGCTGTCAAATGCATGGACACAGTCTGAGAAGATTGTTCAGACATGCATTAGCATAGTAAACTTGTTCTAGATCATAGTTTCTCCACTTTGGCACTGTTGACATTTTGTGTTTGTAATTCTTAGTGGGGAATCTGTCCTGTTCATTATAGGATGTTTTGTAGTATCCCTAAACTCTACCCAATAGATACCAGTGGCACTGCTTCAATTATGACAACCTAAAATGTTTACAGATTTTGGTAAATATCCCTTAGAGGATAAAATCAGCCCGGTGAAGAGTCACTGGTCAAGAAGAATTTACGCAAATTTTTCAAGTGAGCCAAAGTAGGAACTTATTTTCGCTCGAATCTATCATCGTGCCTGTATCATATCTAATACACAGTCATAAGCTACAGAAAGAGAGAGCTTCTCAGGGGGAAAATGGCAAAAAATATCCATGGAGATTAGATTTCTCATTCCAGAAGGGAATAGCACTCTGCTGTTCTAAAAACATTTAAATTATTTTAACTCTTGGTGATTCATTGCATGTTACCCACTATTTCTCTACGGAGACTTGTTGACTACCCTTTAACCTTGAAAAACTGAATAAAATATTTTATTAAAAAATGAAGGGGCTTCCCTGGTGGCGCAGTGGTTGAAAGTCCGCCTGCCGATGCGGGTTCATGCCCTGGTCCAGGAAGATCCCACATGCCGCGGAGCGGCTGGATCCATGAGCCATGGCCGCTGAGCCTGCGCGTCCGAGCCTGTGCTCCGCAACGGGAGAGGCCCCAACAGTAAGAGGCCCGCGTACCACAAAAAAAAAAAAAAAAAAAGGAAAATGCCTGTGTGTTGGTTCAGATCCTCTGAGTAGCGTTTGCCAAGATGGGTTTAGATGTGCAAGAGCTTTGTAGGGTGAAAAGCCTGTGAAGAAAAAAGAGGAGGGAGTTGGAATTTTTGAAGAGAACCATAAGACTAGGCTACAGATCTGACTACTGTGAAAGGGAGAAGAAATAAAGGACAGTTGATAGGCAGATTCTCAAACAGTAGTATAGGCCTAAGAAGGTTTCTGCCAGGCCAAGGGTGCCTCCTCAAGTCAAAGTCATCCTTCAGAGGCATCTTGCATCTTGCATAAATGGACTCACCTCAGTATCCCTATTATGCACATTCACTGACAGTAGCGTTTGAGAAGAGTGGGCTCAGTACAACTTGGTGGTGGATTCAGATGCAGCACCAGGTGCCATCGTCAGTTATGCTCCCTGCAGCAGCTGTACCTCAGACTGTTGGTCAGTTTTTCTCTTCAGATCCTCAAAGCAGCAGATCTCAGTATTACATTTTTCCTGCCAAAGTCTGTTTTGAGGGCAAAGAGGAACAGAAGAGTTGAGGAGCTAAATATGTATTTTATTATTATACAGGTAAATACCTCCAGTTTCACTGTCCAATGCATTAGACACTAGTGACATGTGGTAAGTTAAATTAGTTAGAATTAAATATGATTAAAAATGCAGTTCTGTAGTTGCAGTAGCCATATATCAAATGCTGAGCAGCTACATGTGGCTAGTGGATAACTGTATTGGAAACTGATGATTTATAATATTTCCACCATGGTAGAATGTTCTGTCGGATAGCAATGGTCTAGAGAAAGGGACACAAGAATAGATGGGCTCTTTGTATAGCCTATTAGGCTTTCTCTTTCATAAAAATTTCATTAAAAGTAAACATAAGTTAATATAAATTTGGAACTGACAGTAGAAATTTAAGTATGGATTGTTCATTATAACTTTGGGGAGAATCTCCCTAAAAACCATAGCGTTAAGACCCTTATATCTGTTTACTAACAGTTTAAATATATTTTTAACTTTGCTGAATATAAGAAGAATGTTCAAAAACAGGATTAAAAAAATCTGTACAGTAATCTACACTAAAACACATTAGGTGGAAGATGAGGTACTTATAGAGATAATTTAGAAAAGTCATCCCATTTGCCCCAATTATCATATAGCTTCAAGGAAATTATTAATTGTACATAATAATTTTCAAGTGTTATGTTTTCTAATGTATTTGTCTTCAATGAAAGTATAATATTTGTTGAGAAAAAATTGTGTGTTTTCACATTGTGTGCTAAATGCCCATTGGAGGAATTCTGTTCTGTAATTATAGCGTTCACCAACCATACTACGGTATGCTATCTATATTTTGGTGTCATCTACACCTTAACTCAGTAACCCTTGGATGGGGTCCAGAGCTTCGCACAGTGCCAGGCACATAATAAACAAAATGCAAATATTTATTGACCACAGTTGAACTAAGCAAATGAAGTGCTTGTGATTTCCAGTTGTACATTAGTAAATACAATTTCTCAATTATGTCTTTTCATGTCAGAAATATTTATGCTTGTCTTACTCAAATTTGCTACCTAGTCAAAACCAGAGACCTGAATTGATTCTTTAACATTCAAAACATACTGAAGCTACATATGATTTTTAGAGATCTATATCTATCTTAAAACTATCTATCCATCCATCTTTCTATGTTAATCTCCAATCTTTTGGGGTCATCCGAAATTGGATTCTAGAATTGGATAGATAGGAAATCTGCATTAATGTGTTGTTTGCATATTACACATTAGGAAAGAAGGAATAAAGCTACCTAACAGTGCAAACTCTGACACTTAATAAAGTGAAGCCTGTGGAATTGCTTTTAAGACTGGGTGACCCAAATTCACTTCTGTTTTGAATATGGTGGCAAAAACTCTGATTGAAGTTACAGAGGCATCTCACTTAGGCAAAAACAGACAAAAGAGTCCTTTTCAGACAAAGCAGATGAGGATACCTTCATAATTGAATGAACATTAAAAATGCAAACATCCTTCTGATATACTACTTAATTAATTTCACCTGAATTATTCAATAAATTATATTCAGGATAGAATTAAATACTATAAGCTTGACTTTTAAAAATATTTGTGGCACAACAGAATATTCAGATGTCAAATAACAGTGACCTTTAAAGTCAGATAAATTTTTCACATAACAAAGAGACAGTAACATTTCTTTTACATAACAGTCATTTTATAAAGCATTGTAGAGTATAATTATGGAGACATCTACTTTTTAATTTAATTTTACCAGCTGTCACCGATGGCATGAATCTTTCAACATCATTCTAAAGGAGTACAGGTTCTGGAAGACAACAGAATAAAAATTTGGGACATGAATATTGAGTGTTACACTATAAGGAAAGGTTGTCAAGTTTTAGTGGGACAATGAAATGAGCTGGATGCAACAGAGATAGACACAATGAGAACAGAAACATGATATTCTGGCCATTAAATAAAAAAGTAAAGTCAAGAAGAAAGAGAGTGGTAAATTAGACATGACTTTTAAAACATGAATAAATGATAATGAAGTTAGAAATTTAGAAAAAGAGGAGCACAAAAGGGATTAAAATACAGAGAAATAATGTAAATAATATGTAAAGTATAAGGATTTATTTTAAAATGTTGAAATAATAATCAGGATGGGCGAATTGTGCCCACTTTTGTTACAATAATACCACAAGTTAGAAATCACATAAAAATACTTTCTATCAATATCTAGAAGGGAGGAGATGTGCTTTCTTTAATGAGGAGGAAAACAACTTTATGAAAAGTATTACTTCAGGAAGTGTGCAAAAATGTCTAGGTTCAAAAACTTGATGTAGATATCGTTTAAGGCATAGAGGGAGGAAATCAGAACTTATTACTTCATTGGAGGGTTTGCTGTGGGAAAGATCCATTCTAAAACTTTCTATTAAATGATATAGCTCAAGTTCACTTAGAAAACAATGAAACATCTATTGAAGAAAAATATCTTCAAGAAACAAAATTACATAATTATTTTGGTTTAAGTAAAAAAGAAAAAATCATGCAAATATTTTGCTTTCTCTAACTTTATATTCATGCAGAAGTTAGAAAAATGGTCCTTATAAAAAAGCATTTACCAATCATACATCTTTGACTTTAAAATACAGGGAAATTTTACCTTTATGACTGCATTTAAAGTGCTTAAGAAAAATGTAGTGAATAAATAAATGAAATAATTTATTTTTGTAGTTACAAATTATTAAGCTCCCAGTAAGGCAAAACTTTATATTAGGAACTTATGGTATATATTGAAATAATTAAACCTTAGGCCCTGACCTCCAGTAATGTGAGACCCATGATTACAAAATAAAGTGAAATAAATGCCATTTAACTTCTAAGAAGGCTTTCAGGGTGAGAGAGGAAAAATTACAGATAGGTTAATTTTATTTATTTTTAATTGAATTATAATTAGCATTAATATTATATTAGTTTCAGGTGTCTTAACATAGTGGCTAGATATTTTTATACATTATGAAATGACCTTAGCTGTAAGTCTACTCAACATCTGTCACCCAAGTTGTTACAATATTATTGACTATATTCCCTATGGTGTATATTATATCCCCATAACTTATTTATTTTTTAGCTGGAAGTTTGTACTTCTTACTCTCCTTCACTTACTTTGTCTGTCTCCCCACCCCCTCACTTCTGTCAACCACCAGTTTGTTCTCTATTTATGAGTCTGTTCCTGTTCTATTTGTTCATTTGTTTTTTAGATTCCACATGAAGTGAAATCATTCAGTATTTCTTTTTCTCTGTCTGACTTACTTCACATAGCATAATACCCTCCAGGTCCATCCGTGTTGCCACAGATGGCAAGATTTGATTCCTTTTTTTTTATGGCTGAGTAATAATCAGTTGTGCATAAATACCACATCTTCTTTATCTATTCATCTATTGATGGATAGGTAACTTCCATACCTTGGCAATTGTAAATAATGCTGCTATGAATATTGGGGTGCATATATCTTCTTCAGATTAGTGTTTTTGTTATCCTCAGATAAATACCCAGAAGTGCAATTTCTGGATTGTATGGTAGTTCCAGTTTTGGTTTTTGAGGAACCTCCATGCTGTTTTCTGTAGTAGCTGCACCAATTTACATTCCCAACAACAGTGCACTAGGGTTCCCTTTTCTCCCAACACTTGTGTTTCTTGTCTTTTTGATAGTAGCCATTCTGACAGTTGTGAGGTGGCATCTCATTGAAATTTTGATTTGCATTTCCCTGATGATTTAGTGATGATGAACATCTCTTCATGTGCTGTTGGCCATCTGTATGTCTTCTTTGGAAAAATGTCTATTCATTTCCTCTGCCCATTAATCAAATAGTTTCTTTTTTTGATATTGAGTTGCATGAGTTCTTTATATATTTTGGATATCAATCTCTTATTGGATATATCACTTGCAAATATCTTCTTCCATTCTGTAGGTTGCCTTTTCATTTAGTTAGTTGTTTCCTTCACTGTGCAAAAGCTTTTAAGTTTGACGTAGTCCCATTTGTTTATTTTTGCTTTTGTTGCCTTTGCCTGAAGAGACATATCCAAAAGAATACTGCTAAGACTGACATCAAAGAGGGTACTGCCTATGTGTTCTTCTAGTTTTATTGTTTCAGGATTTACCTTTAAGTCTTTATTCCATTTGAGTTTATTTTTGTATATGGTGTAAGAAAATGGTCCAGTTTAATTCTTTTGCATATAGCTGTCCCATTTTCCCAACATTATTTATTGAAGAGACTTTTTTCCCATTGTATATTCTTGCCTCCTTTGTTGTAGATTAATTGACCGTATGAGCATGGGTTTATTTCTGGGCTTTCTATTCTGTTCCATTGATCTATGTGTCTGTTTTTGTGCCAGTACCCTGCTATTTTGATTACTGTACCTTTGTAGTATTGTTTCAGCTTGGGAGCATGATTTCTCCATCTTTCTTATTATTTCTCAAGGTTGCTGTGGCTATTTAGGGTCTTTTATGTGTCCATACAAATTTTAGTATTATTTATTCTAGTTCTGAGGAAAATGCTATGGGTATTCTGAGAGGGATTACATTGAATCTGTAGATTGCTTTAGGTAGAATGTAAATTTTAATGATATTGATTCTGCTAAACATATATGAGCACCATATATGTTTTCATGTATTGTGTCATCTTCCATTTCTTTCCTCAATGCCTTTTAGTTTTTCAAGGATAGGTCTTTCACCTCCTTGGTTAAATTTATTCTGTACATTTTGTTATTTTTGATGCAACCGTAAATGGAGTTGTTTTCTTAATTTATCTTCCTGATAGTTCGTTATTAGTGTATAGAAACGGAACAGATTTCTGTATATATATTTTGTATCCTGTAACTTTACTGAATTCATTTTTTAGTTCTAAATAGTTTTATTTTAGAGTCTTTGGGGTGGAGTCTAAATAGTATTATGTCATCTGCAAATGGTGACAGTTTTACTTCTTCCATTCCAAGTTGGATCCCTTTCAGTTATTTAATTTTTTCATGCCTATTTGCTGTGGCTAGAAATTTTAATACTATGCTGAATAAACATAGTAAGAGTGGGTATTCTTGTTTTATTCCTGATCTTGGAGGAACAGTTTTCAACTTTTCACTGCTGAGTATGATGTTAGCTGGGGGTTAGTCATATATGGCTGATCCACTTCTTTTACTCTATATTTGCCTTTATCAGGGAGAATTTTTCATTCATATATATTCTTGTTTTTATCTGTGGCCTTTTCTTTTTTGCCAAAAGAAGACCTTTAACATTTCTTGAAAGGCCTGTTTAGTGGTGATGAATTCCTTTGCTTTTGCTTGTCTGGGAAACTATCTTTCCTTCAATTCTGAATAATAACCTTGCCAGACAGAGTATTCTATGTTGCAATTTCTTTCTTTCAGCACTTTAAATATATTCTTCCACTCCCTTCTGGCCTGTCAAGTGTCCTCTGAAGAGGCAGCTGATAGACTTATAGGGTTTTTATTGCATGTGATTAGTTGTTTTTCTCTTGCTGGCTTTAAGATTCTCTCTTTATCTTTAATTCATGTCATTTTAATTATAATATGTTGTGGTATACATCTCTTTGGATTCATCTTGTTTGGTTTTCTCTGTGCTTCCTGGACCTAGATGTCTGTTTCCTTTCCCAGGCTAGGGAAATTTTCAACAATTATTTCTTCACATAAGTTTTCTGTCTTTTTCTCTCTCTTCTCCTTCTGGGACCCCTGTAATGAGAATGTTGGTTTGTTTGATGTTGTATCAGAAATCCCTGAAACTATCCTCATTTTTTTAAATTCTCTTTTTCTTTTTGTTGTTCTGATTGTGTGATTTTTCACTATTCTAGTTTCCAGATCACTTATCTGTTTTTCTGCATAATTTAATCTGCAGTTGATTTCCTTTAGTGTATTTTTCATTTCATTTATTGTATTCTTCAGCTCTAATTGGCTCTTTCTTACATTTTCTGTCTGTTGAAGTTCTTACTGAGTTCATCCATTCTTCTCCCAAGTTCAGTGAGCACGTTTATTACCATTGTTTTGAATTCTTTATCAGGTAAATTACTTATCTCCATTTCATTAGGATTTTTTCCTGGTGTTTTATCTTGTTCTTCATTTAGAACATATTCCTCTGTTTCTTCATTTTGTTTGACTTTGTGTTTGTTTCTATAAATTAGGCAAAACAGCTCTCTCTCCTGGTCTTGAAGGAGTGATGTTGTGTGTAAACATTCCCTGTATAGACTTCGTGCACTGGGTGGGTGGCTTTGGCAGGCCAACTGGGGCAGGAACAGGCATGACCAGGGGGATCTCTATGGTGCTCCTCACCAGGGCTGCCTTGGTCAGATGGCTGGAGCTGGAGCTGACTCAGGCAAGGTGGAGTCCTGGAGCAGGCTGTGCCCGAGACAACCTTGGCATGTCAGCTGGAGGCTGGAGTGGTTGCAAGCTGGAGAGAGTCCCAGGGGGACTCATATTTTTTTTAATTAGCTGACAAATAAAATCCAGAAATGGGCAGTTTTTTTAATGAAAAAAATCAGAATATATGGCAACAGTGACTAGATTTTAACATGACAAAAATTAGCTAGAGTCAAACTGTCACTAGTTCAGTTAAATGAGGCATGCACTTGCCAGTTTGTCATGGTCCCTCCACTAGCTGTTGTCTCATAACAACAAGAAACCACCTACTTTACACAGCAGTGTTAATGGTCTGGCTCTGTGCACGCTTAATGCCAGAGAGAGATATATTTTAATAGCTTAATTGAAATTTTTTTGGTTTAGGTTTTTGACATCATAAAGAAAAATACCCAAAGAGTTTTCATAAAAACTGTTTCTTTCTCATAAAAAAATTTAGAAAAAGATCTATCAACAAAAATGAAATAATATAAAATTTAATTCATAATACTGTAACCTAGAAATAGACATCAGAGAGAATCCTGGATCCACCAGTTCCTAGTTTTGTAACCACAGGTAATTTAATTTACTTTTCTTATTCTTTATTTCCTCCCCTACAAAAGGATTCTTTAATATCAACCACTTACATTTGTTCTCCGTATTAAATGAAAGAAGTGCTTAGCTTTTTGCCTGGCAAACATTAGCATTAGAGTACTATTAAGTAACTCTTTTTTTTTAATGTTTCTATTAATCTGTATATCATATTTCCAAGAACTTTAGCAGTAAATTGAAAACAGGGCAGCTCTGACTGTTAATGGTATCTTACCTCTAGGGATATTTTCTCATCCTCTTCGAAGAACTGAGGAACATGTTACTCAGTGTGAGACCATTGACATTCCACACTTTTTGTTAAATGGAAGCAGAAGGACATTCCAATGAGCAGATGCTTCACTCTGAAAAGAAAAATAAAGTCCATTCTCTTTGATCTTTTTAAGAGCATTTCAGGAGGAAATAAGTAGATTTCTTGATGGAAGGAAAATGTTAAACTTTTAGATCATAAAGATATTATTTAAAATCCCTTTTATATATAGCACAGTAGAGTCTTCAGCGTGAAGACATAGGACCTAGTGGCAGAATCTCACAGTTTGTGCAGAAATTATGGGAGAGGTTCTGTGGGATCTCTGTTCACTAGAATTGGGCAGTAAATTCATTGCTGTATGAAACAGACTACCTCTGTGAACTTAATATGGCAAATTCTGGGATTATTCATGAAGGGGAGAAACTTTGATAGCTCTGGTTATCTTGCAACACAGGGTCTTACCAGTGCTTCATTGAGCTCATTACAGGGACCAAAACACATGCACACCAAGCAAAAATCTTAATTT
The DNA here is from genome assembly GCF_964270905.1 of Leucopleurus acutus. NCBI lineage: Eukaryota > Metazoa > Chordata > Mammalia > Artiodactyla > Delphinidae > Leucopleurus > Leucopleurus acutus. The sequence goes on from NC_139146.1 coordinate 7,280,349, forward strand.
TGAAGAAAAACATAATTTAAAAATTAAGCGGGAAGTATTTACTCCAGAAAAGAACTTGGTTGGACTTCTTTGTACTAGTATTGGAGTTGAGCTTATTTTTTAATATGTGGAAGTAACAGCATTAGAATGCTCTCAGCTTTGTATCCAGCCCTCTTTTGTCCCTGGGGATATCAGATCTCTGACTTTCTGAATCTTAGCCTCTGGCTTCACTCTGGTACTCTCAGATTTCTCCAGGACTTTATGCAAACAACCTCAGCTTGAGCATGTTTTCCAATTTGAGCATGTTTACTGTATCAGCTGAGGCTGCTTCTGATTTCTACCAGAGATCTCTGCCTACCCAACTGGAGCAGAATAAACTAATGCTACTTGGTATTTTCTCCCAACTGTCTCCATAAGTGAGTCATTGGTAAATCATTCCCCTGTTTTACTGGGGAACTGCTTCTGGATAATGGAGTATACAGCAAAATCATGAAAACCCGTAGGTACAAAGCCACTTTTTTGCATTCTTTTGCAGTGAAACAAGCTTCTTGGTGCAAAGTAACCATTCTTAGGTGAATAAGAACCTAAAAATGGTAAGGCTGGTAGGAGTTCTATAAGCAAGGAAAACAAATTCATATATAGGAGAGTGGTGTATTCCATGGATATCCACAGATGGGCCATCTTACCCATATGATTATCGAGACCCCTCTCAAGCGGGAGAACTTTCGTGAGTATTTATATGGAACAGAAAAATTCTCATGATCCATGCACATATTAAGAAGTCTGTCCGTGTGTGTCTCCCTCAGCATTGCTGTCATCAGTATTTGAATATTTTCTTTCTAAACTCTTATTTGATGCCATAAATCAGAGTACATCTGTACCACAGGCCATCATCTCTTGCAGGAAAAGTCAATATCAAATAGACAAGTAGAAGCTCAGCCCAGCGTGAGGATTTTCACACTTTCGCTCCAGAATCCTGGAGCAAAGCACTGTAATTTCCCTATTTTGCCAGAGGTGCCATAAGGCATCTTTACATGCAACACACATGTCCATCTTCAGTTGATACCCAAGACCTAAGTGTCAGAGTGGCTTGAACTTTAGCCAGATCTGCAACATAGCCTTTTATTTGTGAATCCTGATAAAAGCTAGCAGCTTCACATTTTCTCAATCAGTGGATTTTAGAGGCAACTTTTATCACCAATACAAAGAGATGCATCACACTTTGGGCTTCATTCTGATTGGTAGGCTGTGCAAGGGCTAGTCATTTACTTTTGCCTGCCCCAGACCACTGGACACTTTCAATGTAGCAGGCCCTGATTTTTTCAGAGTTTTTCACTAACATTCTGTCATGTATATATGTACTTATTGAGCCATCTAAAGTACCTGCTACTTTTTTCCTCTCTAAGTTATTAAGCTTGATATCATCAAGATGAACCAGAATGACGCTCTGTGGAATTCAAGGCTATCCATGTCCCTGGGCGCTGTATTATAATAGACAACTGAAAGTTGCCACAGAGCTTAGTTAAGACAGTGATCTGTACTGCTACACTGCCAGGTAAAGGTAAATTCCTTCTTATTTTTCTTACTCATTAGTAGAAAGGTTTAGCAGTATCCAGATCAATAGCTACATAGCAGACAACACAGTGTACAGAGGTTTGCTCCAGAATGTCTGGTTTGGGAAATGCCGTTCACTTATCATCTGATGGCAATTATGAAAATTCGCAATCATTCTTCAAGAGCTTCTGGTTTTTGCACAAAGAAAACATTCAAGGTAAATAACCATGTGATAGGAATCACCACTGCCTGCCTTGTTTAAGTATTTGAGAGTGATAATAATCTCTCTAATTCCCACAGGGATCAGAGATTGGGTATTGCTTCTGCTTTTTTTAAAATTAATTAATTATTTTTGTATATATATGCTTCTGCTTTGTAAAATTTGGATGTCAGAGCAGTCATAAAGCTTTCATTTGTCCATTCTCATCATAACAGCCTTTACTATAGAGCTCAGGAGCCAATTCAGGAACTCTGCCAGTTGCCAAATATGTATTACAATTATGTATTTTGAAATTGGGGAAATATACTCAAGGTGAAACCACAGATACACTGATCTCAATATATGACAGACTTCGGAATAATCTTTATTTAGCACCTGACATAATCCTCATTCCCTACCCAAGGGCCACAGTGCTGAATTGGATCTCCAGAGATTATCTTCAAAACATTAATACTATCTAATAGTCACTGGAATATCATAATATTTTCCTTTCCCTAGAGCACAGTCACCCTGGTAAGTGGCCTCAAGTTCCACTTGAGAAGAAGGCTTATAAGGTGCCTTATAGTATATACTTGTGGCATTGTTGAAGGATATTTATTCAAGGGAATCCAATCTCCTTGGGCAAGAGGCTCTGACTGTCAAGTGTGTCTTGGAATTGAGTTTGCACTTTCACATTATGGAGATTTAAGCTAAATTTCTTCTCAATAGCTGTAGAGTTTTCCCAGTTATATAGATCAAATAATATTTTACTAGCCTGAAGATTATTTTATATCTAAATATCCAGTAATCAATTAACCACCATTAAAGATGCTTGAATGTCAAAACATCCTATTTGTCAATCCACCCCGGCTGCTGAATTGACAAGCACTTTTATTTTGATGATTAAATTTTAGTACCTGGGCTGGGTCACCTCAGGATCCCATCAGTCCCCTGGAAATCAATGAGTTCGTTTCAGTGGAGGCATTTTCCAACATTAACCACCCCAGAGATTTCACGGAGGCTGGTGTCCCCCTCTTTAAGATAGTTAATGATGCTTTGGTAAAGGAACTGTAATTTGGGTCTTCCCAGTGTAGCTAGTGTTATCATCATAAATCTACTCTAACATTTATATCTCTTAAATCTTTGGATTTCTTCTTCCTCCTCCTGCCCAGGACCTTCTGGCACCTCAGTCTGTACCAGAAAATTGAATGTGGTTGAATGTGGTCCACTTCTGTGTATAGCTTTTAGTGAATTAATCAAACAGTGTCAGAGCCACTTCCAACTGCTGGAAAACTAGCACATTGAAGTAAATCTTAAGAAAATACACACATATGGATAAATTTGACTCAATCCGTGTTACAGAGTGCCTGACACACTTAAGATCTATTTCTACTTATGTCCTTCAGGTTCCTGCCACAATAAATGATCACATCTGGCAATTCTTTCTGTGTATATGACGTATGATCTGGGATCAGACTTGGCCTTATTTCCCAGAGGCATGCTGAGGTGTGTCCTGTTCCGGGCCTGGGGGCAAAGAGGAGTGATGAGGGTGGGTCTTGAGAAGAATAGATATCCCCTCGAAAAGTGAGATTATTACAGGGGCTTGAAGAAGGGAGACATGTCTCCTCAGAAAAAAGGAAGAAGCTTCTTCCACTGGTAGCTGAGGGAGGCTCCGGGGGACATAATGGCTCAAGTTTCTCACATTCTTCTGACTCCAATTAAAAGTCTCCATTCCAAATCTTAGGAACTCACTCTTCAGTGTTCTAGCCTTTATTTTTAAAAAACTCAGTAAGGACTTTCATTCAATTTGCATGATTATTTCCCAACTGGTATGATTAGAGTTTGGTTCTTAGCCATGTGGACCCTGTAGCTGTAAGAAATAAGATATTATTTCAGAGCTACAATAGAAGATTTCTCTCCGGTACTCTGTCTTGAACTAAAAGTTTTCGTGCAAGGTTTTATCATTTTCTTTTCCAGTATATCCAGAAGTGGCCATTTCATACTATGAACTTTGGAGTCATCATTTCTACCAGGATGATCAAGGGCAACAGCAATTTTATCTCCAAAAGCCTTGATTACAGATAACCACCACTGGTGATAGTTTAAGTAATAATGATGTAAGTTTATGCCATGGGTATTTAGTATCCCTTTTCCCACTGGCAGTGAAATCATCACTATGTTTTATCTCAAATAGGTGTGTAATACAATTCCAGAATCCCAATGTAAGGTCTGTTTCTTGAGACCACCTCTACTAATAAGAACTGTATTTAGCCAGGTTCATGTTAGGAAAATAGAATCTATACTAGATAATTCAATATAGTGAGTGTAGTATAGGGAACTAGTTACAGAGCCAAACAAAGAGGTTAGAAAAGGGGAATATGAGGCAACTAGAAAGCCCCTTGGTGCAGGAGAGACTGGAGAAAATGATGATGTTACCAGGGTCCAGGAGCCGTGAACACCAGGCAGGATATGAACCCACAAGGCGGAGACTCTCCCAGGCCGGCCTGTAGGAGCTGGGTCGTGGAGGCAGGGGGTGCGCAAGATAAAAGTTGAACTATGAGTCTGTGCTGGAGGTGATCACTGGAGGCTGGAGAGGAGTTGCCCTGGCTTTTCTCTTCTACCTGTTCACTAGTCACCCCCACTGACTGCACCTAACAAACCAGTGGGTACAGAGCATGAGGAATATCATTTGCAGGTGTCGACCCCCCGAGGAGTAGGGGTGGATCTGAGAGCAAACAGGGAAATGACTGGCAAAACATTCCCATGCATTCATGTCCAAAATATGTCACGGGTTCTAAATGGAAAACAAATTTTAATTCGTAACAGTTGTATTTAAGTTACTTACCTAATATTTGGGAAAAGATGATAAAGAGGCATTCTTTTTCTCAGGTTGCTTACCAGGCTAGATAAAGAGACTCCCTCCAGCATAACAAAGAACACACATTCTACTTTTAGTTTTCTATTGCTGCTATAACAAATTAACACAAATTTAGCATTTACAATGCACATTTAACCCTGGGTGAGGCTAATTTTTTTTTACCCTTGTTTCTTTACCCTGCGTTGAGCAGTGTTTTATTGTTACATGACAATCACAAACTTAGCGGCTTAAAACCAGATTCATTTATTATGTCACAATTCTGTAAGTGAGAAGTTGGAGGCAGTCAGTTGGCTCACAGGCCTGGTGTTTCCTAGGTTGGACTCTGGGGAATAATCTACTACCAGCCTCATTCGTTGTTGGCTGAATTCATTTCTTTGTCATTGTAGTGCTTATTTTCTTGCCATCTTTCAGGTGGAGGCATCCCCTTTCCTTGACACATGGTTCTTTCCATATTCAGGCTATCAGTATGGCGTATCAAACCCTTCTCGAACTTTGAATCTCTTCCCCTTCTGTTACCAGAGAAAAGTCTTTGCTTTGAAGGGCTCGTATGATTAGATCAGGCTCATCTAGTTAATCTCCCTATCTTACTGTCAATTGTGTCATATAATATAACATAATTAAAGAAGTGACATCTTATTATATTCATAGTTTCCAGGGATTAGGGTGAGACATCACAGGGGTGGGGGGCTGGATTTCAGCGGTTCTGCCTGGCACCATGCACACCACAATAAGGGGTAGTGACAAAGAGCATTCTTATGTCAACATCTGCTTTGTGCCTCAAGAGTAATAGCCTTATTACCTTTGACACTTGATAATAATAAAAGAAATATTTTATTTTATTTTATTTATTATTTTTTTTGCGGTACGTGGGCCTCTCACTGTTGTGACCTCTCCTGTTGCGGAGCACAGGCTCCGGACGCGCAGGCTCAGTGGCCATGGCTCACGGGCCCAGCCGCTCCGCGGCATGTGGGATCTTCCCAGACCGGGGCACGAACCCGCGTCCCCTACATCGGCAGGCAGACTCTCAACCACTGCGCCACCAGGGAAGCCCAAAAGAAATATTTTAAAGTAATATGGGAATTTTTATTTGATGACAACATTTTAAATTAATTCCTGAAATAGAAGAACACTGATATTGTGAAAATATGTGAAAAGTTCTGTTTATAGTAAAGAAAATATTTCCTGTTTTTGAACAAAGATGATTTTTTGAAGCTCTATAAAAAAAGAAATAGGATTATAAAAATATCTAAGTCCCAAGGTTCCAATAGATTCTGCTAGGTGTGTGACTTTCAGGATAGTTTCCTTTTTCCTACGGAAGGAGCTATTTGAGCATCATGTAAATTTCCACCATTAATTCTCTTGAAGCACAAAATTGTCACCTCTGTGTATCCTCTGCACTGCATCCAGGGCAACCACACACACATATTAAGGTAGCAGGCCCAGCATTTATCTATAAATTTAGAGCCTTTCTTACTGTGAAAACATCATGGACTAATAAAAAACATCTAGGAGTTGTTATGAGTCGCCTGAGATACTTTCCTCATAAAGTTTTAAATTATTACTTAATTTTGATATTTCTTTCTTTGGAAATAGATTCCCTGTTGATTTTACAAGAAACCATAAATCCTTAAGGAGTGATCAGTCAACTGTTAGCTTTGCACTATTTCAAGCAAACGACAATATTACGTGATAATGAAGTAGTGAACTTCTTAAATTAGACATGTGCATTAAAACAAACCCTTCCTGGTTGGAAACCCAAGTGATTGTCATTAGCCACTTCAGTGTCACAGCAGGTTACACAAATTATTATTACATTTAATTAGCATTCTGACAAGTTGAGGAATTCTTTACCTGCATTCAGATTACACACAGAAAATGATCTGAAAGCATTTCCTGCCTTGAAAACACCAAAGCAAATCAAAGAAGTCAGCTCCAATCATATCTTTATTATCAAATACTTGGGGATCGTTAAACCAAATGACAGAAGAAAAAATGCCAATTATAAATGTTGTTTTAAGGTGACATTTGGTTTTCCATGTAAGGAGATTATTATAAGCAGAATGATATAATTCAACAAAACTATTTTACTGTGATATAATGTTAATGCTACCATTGTTCACCACCTTTTCTTAATAAAAGAAATGGTGTAAAATATAACATCGTTTAATATTTAGAGCAGCATTCAACTTCTATTTAATTCTACTCCTGTAATAATACATGTTAAATAATTAGTTTTGAATTATTGACTATCATATTAAAATTTTTAGCAAAACTGAGTTTCAGTGGCAGAAGAATATATAGATTTATATACTTGAAAAAGTTTCTGTGCTAAAATATCAATACAATGCTCTAAGACAAAACAGACTAATAAAAAATAGTAAGAGTATGAAAATACATTTAATGTAACACTAAATAAAATTATTTTCATAATTTGAAATATTTGCAAATGATATTGCTATTAATTAATGATGGCTTACTAATTATATTTAGAAGAACTTTCTCACACTCAGCTACTTTCTTGGTGCAAAATCTCTAATGCGATGAAAAGAGTAAAACCTGCATGAGAATATATTCATTTCAAAAAATTTCTCATTTTTGTTACATTGGAACTAAAATCAAATGTGTCTATACAGTAAGTATAGTTTTATTTCCCATAAAAATATCCATTTTAAATATGAAAGTTTCCCAGAAAAACTACAGGAATAATAAATATGTAAGCCGGGCTTCCCTGGTGGCTCAGTGGTTGAGAGTCCGCCTGACAATGCAGGGGACACGGGTTCGTGCCCCGGTCCGGGAAGATCCCACATGCCGCGCAGCGGCTGGGCCCATGAGCCATGGCCGCTGAGCCTGCGCGTCCGGAGCCTGTGCTCCGCAACGGGAGAGGCCACAACAGTGAGAGGCCCGCGTAACGCAAAAAAAAAATAATAATAATAAAAATAAATAAATAAGCCTATAAAAAATAGAAACTGTTATCTAGACTTGGATAGCTCAAAGATTCAGTATACTCTGACATGTTGAAATTCGCAGTAGATATTCTTTTCTATTGGAATGATGTAAGACAACATTTTTCTACACCTTACTTTAAGTTATATGTGTAAATAGCACTGATGATTTCCCATATAATGGGAGAAACAGGAATTGTTACTAAGAAATCCAGAACATTGAATTCAATATTAGAAAATCTTCTCCTTTAACTCATAAACTGGTATTACTTCTTAGTATGATTACAAAATTCTATAAAAGGGAATTGTTTTTCTTTTTTGAGGGAAAAAAAATACATGATCTAAGGAGATTTTTATATAAGGTCCCTAGAGATTATTCCAAGTCTATTGAACTTTAAAAAGCTACTAATCATGAAGATTTTAGAATTTATTATCTAGTTTATATAAAAATAAATGTTATTTACCAGAAAACCCATATTTTTTTTCTTATATTATCTTGGCTATCTACATACTACCCAGTCTGTAGTCAGTCACTTAGGTACAGATTCTTCTATCTAAAAGCTAGGTGATATGGGCAACTTAATTGATCTGGTTGTGACCAAGTTTTCCCATCTGTAAAGTGGGAATAAATAGTAGTATTTACATCATGAATTGTTTTGAGGATCAGATGAGTAGTACAAGTAAAGATAATAGAAAAAAAAGATATCCCATAAAACAAGCCCTCAATAAATATCAGACAACATTATGAATAAAACAGTACATGGATTAAACAAAATAAAATTCTCAAAGACCTTTCCTGTATTATCAGTTTATAGAGTCTGGACATTTTTTCACATTTCACCCATTTTGCCTACAAAGAGTAAATTACCAACAATAGGAGTATGGCAGCAACCTAGAAAAAAAAATCTTTTCAGTTTTTCTTATAATAACCATACAGAGCAATTAGAAGGATAATCAAAACCTGCCTTATTTTACATCTTTAGAAAAACCTGAAGACAGACAAAAACTGCCAAGCTCAAAATGACTTGTACATAATAGGGGAAAAATGCACAGAATAGAAACAAAATGTTTGCAGAATCATGCCAGTTGCTGAAAAAGAATAGGGAAGGCCAAGGAGTCAGGCCTGTAGTTGATCCCAGGGAAAATAACAATAAAGTACTAGCAGGTATTTATCCCAGAAGGCAGGAGGCTCTACCTCATGTGGAAACTGTTGTGATTCCTGGTAATAAATAGTGCAGGGCACTGTGTTGGGGGTAAAGGAAATAAAGCATGGGGAGTGCAAGGAAACTGAGATGGCAGCACTGTATTTTAAAGAAACTACTCAACTTTGTAGCAAAAGAAGAGAGAGACTGAGTGGAGAAACCAGAAAAACTATCCTTACACTTCCCCACTTTCTCCATCAGATCATTCTACTATTAGTTGGACCAGGAAAATTCCATCCATTCAATATAAATAATAAGAAAGGAAAATGGCCATGCCAATAAAATGAGATTATAATTGAAGCACACACTAGCACAAACACAAGAAACCAAAGGGCAGGAGAAAAGGATATGAAGTACAAACTGACAGAAATCAGGAAATAAATGGAAGAAAAAATCATTTCAGAAACTTAGACTAACTTACAAATAGCAAAAGGGAGAAAAGAGACTAGAGGAAACAAAGAAAGTAAGAGACATAGAGGATAAAAGTAAAAAAGAAATGAGAATTTAACAGATATAGAGAAAGAAATGAAAAGTATTAGAAAGGAATATAGAGGACAGGTAAAGAACCGACTAGCATACCTATAATTAGAGGCCCAAAAGATGAAACATGAACTAGTAAAAAAGCTAAGATAAGGTGAGAAAATAATACATGATACATGAAATTCTAATTATTTTAGATGTAGTAATGATATTTTGGCTATCTATGAAAACGATTTTTTTTAAGATGTATATTAAAGTTTTAGGTGTATAATGTTCCAATGTCTGTAATTAAAAATACTGCTAAGACATTGAACACTGATATTCTCCTACTCATTAATCCATATGTCTCAAAAGGGAGGCTTTTATGTTGGATTCAGATAGACCTGAGTCCACCTCCTAGCTATAAAAATTTGTCAATATTACTGAACCTTGGTTTATATGTCTAAACCAAAAATGTATTTTATGTATTATGATGAAACACACACACACACACACACACACACACACACACACACGCACACACGCACACACGCACACACGTCAAAATACCTGGCACCTAATAACTCAAAAGCGACCTCTATTATTCTTCATTTCTGGGACTGTCCACTACCCACAATTTGGAAATTCCTAAACCATGAATATGAACCTAGAGAAGACAAAGAAATATATGTTAATTGATCAGTAAACAGTTCAAAAAATAGCAGAGTCTCTCCTACCTCACCTTCTTCCCCAGAAAATAACTAGCTCTTACAAATTTCTGTTTTCAGTATTAAAACTTTTCTGATTCAAGTTTCTGTGTTTGACCATATTCAGATCAACAGATAGGAAAAATCTGGTCACAAACAATAACCTGCCTTCACTGATGAATTTTAATATTCTTTTCTGTTATTATTATAATCTGGGGAATAATATACTACCAAACCCAGAGGGGCAGACTTCTGTCCAAAGGCTGATTCCTCCCCACTGACAATCAGTGGGCAAGAACTTTTATAGGTAAAGGGAGGGGGCTAGGGCTACATGCAAAAACAGCACAATCAGCTCTGAGTCATCTTGAAATTGGTCATGCGGTGGTCTGATCAACGTCATCTTGATTGTTTTAAGTACAGTTAACCTTCGCTTCCAGGGTCAGTTTTTTCCCATTTCCTTGAGGCCAGTTGTCAGAATAGTGGCAGCTTATGCCATGGCTACAGTCTGGTCATCACGTAGTTAACTTCTTCCAACTGTTGGGCATTTCAGTATCTATAAGACAGCTCACAGGACATGGCTCAGAATGTCTATAGCCCTTGAGAAGGAACTAAAGGTCCTTGACTTTGCTTACTGACTAAACTATTATTGTTTTGTCCTGCTTGACTGCTTTTCTTTGCTTCTGCGTCTTCTTACTTCTCTGGTTAAACTTATTTTTTGGCTAAAGTTTTTCCACAGACAAAAAGCAAGCTGAGGACATGGAGAGGCAAAGACCACAGGGTCCTGCTCCATTTCAGGATCTGCTCCAACTGGTATCAATAACGAGATACTGAGTGGTTTTTCAGAAACAACAGAGCAAAACCCCCAAGTCATGCATCTGAAACATGCCCAAAGGAGAAAATTTTGACCTCAGATAACACCTGGAACAAAAGTTCCTACCCCTGCATAACCAAAGGACCAGGGCATGACTGCAACCTGAACACTGGAAACCCTTTCAGAAGTGAAGGGTCCACTGTCCAGGAATACCAGGTGCTGAAGCCCCCTTTACCATACTTTACCATAAAAGGCCAAGTTCCACAGCCCCTTCAGTGAAATTGAAACCTGCCCCACCAGCACTTCTCCTGCATACAATCCCTCCTCCCCTAACTCATAAGAGTTTGACTCAACTGCAGGTTGGAGACAAATTTGAGCCTTGCCTCTAGTCTCCTAGCCAGTCTACCTCACAATAAATCTTTTTCTTTTCTCAAAATCCAGTGCTATAGTATTGGCTTCTATGCACATCAGGCAGCCAGCCCTGGCTTGGTAACACCTACACATGCTTTTTTTCCTCCAATTTTCAATTGAGACATTACAAAAATGCTATACTCTTTGTGGAATTTACATTGATATCTTACCAAATTTTCTTGCACCTTGTTTATTTCACTAGATTTTTATTTTTATTTTGTCAATTTAATTTTTTTTTTATTCTGTACATAAAAAGAGACTCCATTAACTTTGAAGAAGGAAAGGCAGGAAGTTGAATTAGGGCTCTTTCCTTCAGTATTCTTTCTGGACCTTTATTTCCTTATATATAATTTAAAATAATGATTAAAAATAGCACCAACCAGTGTTGATCATGTGCTTATTTTGTGGTGGTCACAGTGTAGTAAGAACTTTACATATGATATAGCGCCTTGTAGGTCATTGTTAGGTGTTTGACTTTTACTCTGGTTGAGATGGGAAGCCCTTAGAGGATTTTAAGCAGAGGAATGCCATAACAAGACACTGGCTTCTGGGGGGCAAATTGATCAAAGGAGCCAAGAACAAAAGCAGGAAGACCATTAGGGTAAGAGGTGATTTCAGAAAATCTTTGTGAGTGAAGATTGTAGTTTGGACCTGGGGCTGGCAATAAAGGTGGGGAGAACGGTTCAGATTCCGGATATATTTTGAAGATATAGCCTTTGGTATTTGATCATAAATTGGGTATATGATATAAAAAATGGTGAAATCAATGAAGGATTCTGTGGTTTTGAATTGAAGGATAGCAAAAATAGACTTATTTATTGGGATGGGGGATTTTAAGAGAAACTCATTTTGGTGAAAATACAAGGAGTTTGGTTATTATCCTGTTATTTTGAAAGACCTATTAGAATATAAGTGTGTAAGTATAAATGTATACACCTATGTATGTATATATATCTTTATAAAACATTTATTCTGTAGTTAAATAAATGCCAAGCTGGTGTGTAAGACTGGAGAACCAAACTCTAAATATTTCACTAAGTTAATAAATGGAGCGTTTTTGACATATCCAGAGATTGCTTAAAGGAATAAAAATGTTTATTCACTGCAACAAAGTAAGCAGAGTGTAAAGGTCTTTTATTAAAGAAATGCCACTCTTATGGGCAGGATTCAGCCAAGAAAACTTTGCTAAAAGTCAAGAGAATTTATAAAATGTCTTCCATAGAACGGATGCATAGAAAAGGCATATTTTACCAGTTAGTTTTTCAGAAAATTTGTTTTCTAAAATATTATGACTCTGCAGAGACGTGCCTTGAAGCTGAAATAGCTAGAGTTCTAGAAATAAGTATTTTAAAGGATAAGATTTGAACAGCTGCAGATACAGAATATGAGAATACAACACTATAATTATTTAACCATGTTAGTAAGGCCTCCGACATTTTTAAGTGTAAAAAAAACCCAACTCAGACTAGCTGAAGAGACCATCTAGTTTATAAAGAAGATTCATAGTGATTCATGAAGCCAGAGAAAGATGGGAGCTGTATCTCAAGAGGCACTAGAGCTTCTCTTAGTGCACTTACTTCATTCTTCTCTTTTTCTCCCCGCAGACAGCTTTTTCTTCTCTTTCTCCTTCATGGAACAATAGTGTTCTGTTATTTCATAGCTTCATCACTTACAAAGATTGGCCCCTTCTCTGTCCTAATTGCAAATTATTAGAAGAGAAGCTATGATCAGCCTTAGTTCAGAAAAGTATCTATTCACTTAGATTAGGAGTGTAGTAAAACACAACTGCCAGGAACATTCATCATGCATTGTGTTGGAGTCATTCACAGAGAAAGGCATTCAGCAAATTATGCACTTTTAAGAAAAATGGGCAAGTATGGTGAGGACCTAAGTAGGAAATGAACCTGCAGTGAAAAGAGAAGCCAATCAGCAGATGGTGTAGAAGCAAGATTAAGACAAGAAAAAAAACACAGAGAGAGGGTTTTCCTGGTGGCGTAGTGGTTGAGAGTTCGCCTGCCGATGCAGGGAACACGGGTTCGTGCCCCAGTCCGGGAAGATCCTACATGCCGCAGAGCGGCTAGGCCCGTGAGCCATGGCCTCTGAGCCTGCGCTTCCGGAGCCTGTGCTCCGCAACGGGAGAGACCACAACAGTGAGAGCCGCAAAAAAAAAAAAAAAAAAAAAACAGAGAGAGACAATATATGAATCTGGCTATTCTTGGCTAAGAGACTCACCAGTAATAAAATGGGAGGCATTTGGCACTAAAACTTGGGACTACACTGTAATTTTCTCTATATATAATTTTCAGATTTAAACATTTATATGCATATATATACATTAATAGATTTTTATACAGGATATGTTTATTTACATATCTGTCATTCTATAGATATACATGTAAAAATATAGACATATTTAAATAAAGTTGTCTTTTCAGAGAGTAATTCCATTGTCATGTTAAAAAATCTGAGTTAATTGTAGCGGTTTAGATGAATATCTAAGCCCAGTGTAATTAACCAATTTGAGAAGTCAGAAGCTTGATGCCCAGAGTTTTGAGCAGACAAGATAAGCATCACTATTTGCATAATAGGGACTAATCAGGTCTTATTTTACTTGATAATGACTATCCACAAGATTTGTATTTCCTTTTATCAAGTAGCTTCTGGTGGTTGTGAATAGCATTTCCACGGTAAGAATATTTTTGGCAGAGTGAAACTTTTCTGAATCCGTATTCCTCAAGACTCAGAAAATTTCTTTGGATTTCTCACTGATTGATAATCTTTTAATAATCTTTTCCACAGGTTTCTCTAATTTTATTATTTTTAAAAAATCTATTTTCTGTTTTCAATGAGCAGGAAATGGAGAGGTCGTAAAAAAAAAACTAGTTTTGTTATCTGATTATACCAGACAATAGTCTAGTAAAGTGCTCGTGAATGATATCCTGCACTCAAGATTTACTGAAATACAACTTATTCAGAATATACCAGTTTGAATGAGTAGTACCATTTTATTATTATGTATATTTTATTAGACTATTTTAAAACTATCCTATTATACTTAGAAGACATATTTTATTAAATTGCCTTTTTAAATGGGCAATTGAAGTAGACATATGATTAACTTTTACTCTGTCATAGGCTACAGTGATAAAAATTTTGCACTGATGGTGGTGAAACATATTCGACAGTTAAACCCTTGTATCTCTAGTACTGTATATGGATGTGTTATTGGTAACTGTAACCCATATGTTTGCATAAAGTGAACTGGGTAACAGAAAAAGAGATATTAATTTTTGAGAAGTAAAAAGGCTCTTACGTGGTTAAAAAATAAATTATTTGCTATTCTGAATTGGATATGCATATGAACAGCTCTCATTATTATTGCCATTCAGGCCTTATATACTATTCATTTCCAACTGCCTAAAGCCTTTTCTTGATCTAAAAATGCAAAACTACTTTTGAGATTCTCTATGTGTCTGATTGCCTTGAAAACTATGAGGGGTTCTTTAGAATGTGAGACCTGAATCATTAAAGAGTTTATTTTGCATCTTATGCATTCAGAAGGTTTGGAATTCATTTTGAAATGTTGCAAAGCACACTAGTATCTCATGGGTTTTTACTCTCCATACTCACATTATCAGTGAATGATTTCTCACTCAACACTCTACCTGGGCATGAGGTATACAAGATAAAAGATGAGCAAATTCCCTCCAAGTGTAATTTTAAATCACATTAGGGAAGAAGCCAATATTTATGTTCAAAAAACTGATACAAAAGTTCATAGATATATGCTTTATTAGAGAGTGTGTTAAATTAGCTCTTGTTCTGGTATCAAGTTTTACCTGAATTTTTTCCATATTGCTTTGTCTAGAAAAATATCTTGCAGACTTGTACACAATAATTAACTTCTAAAATTTATACTAGTGTACTGAACCATGAGCTTCTAGAAGTCAGAATAATTTGTTGTTTATTAAAACTATTTCACAAGGACCAAGTAGAGTCTAAGACACATGAGAGATGCCCAATAATTTTTTTGTTGAAAGAATGAATACAGGGCATCAAAAAAAAATCTTCTTGTTTTAGTCATAGAACTAGCAGTTATTTGAAATATGTATGAACAAATTGTGATGCTAAGTTCACATTATTCCACTTGAGTTTTGTCTTGGAAAATTCCAAACTAACTAAAAATCTAAAACAGTTCTATCACTGGTTTCTTTATATAAATTTTATGTGAAATTGTTGAATATTTACTTTATAAACTTTTCCGTATTGCTTCTAACGGTGGTATTATTATTCCATTGAATATCCGAATAGTTTCTTTTTTCCTTTATGTTGAAATAAGAAAATAACCACCTTTGGAAAACAATTACTGCGAACTAAATGATATGTTAATGTACTGAAACTTAATAAAAAGAAACAGCTCAAATTCAGGCTTAGAAATTTAAGTTTGAAATACCAATATAAACAGAGAATCTGATTATCAGGATGGATGCAGTCTTTCCAATTCTCCTTTAAAACTCCAGGGGAAAGACAGGAAAAGATGACAATTGGAAACATGAGAGAAAATTAAGATTGATGTCCAGTCCCATGTAAGAAGGGATTTCTAGTTCCTGTAAGCCCCGTGGAGTTGAACTGAAAATTCCAGTCAATGGCAAGATGCCTGTTGGCATGGAACATACAGTGTGGTGCTAACCAGCTAGAGAGATCTATTGAATTAGGGAAGGACAGCCTTGCAAGAATGACATTTGCATATCAGTATGTAATCCAATCTAACATAGTGTTGTAGGTCCATCATCCTTCAAAAACAAACAAACTCAGAGAAAGAGACCAGGTTTGTGGTTACCAGAGGTGGGAGGTGGGGGGAAGGGAAAGTGGATGAAAGTAGAGAAATTTAAAAAAAAGCAGAACCTGCACACACAGAGATTAGTTGGCAGAGTTCAATTTTAGGTATATATGTGCTCCTTAGAGGATGACTAATGAGGAAGAAGATAAAGTTGGACCCATGGAAGTATACTACAGTCTGATATCTTGAAAATGAAAGGAAAAGTGTACCTTTTTAAAGTGATTTATTGTAGTAATACTTTAGAAATCTGTTTGGTATTTTAATAAGATTCAAGAAGGCTCTGTGAAATAGTACCACAGAGAAATAGGAAAGAACAATGTGCAATAAAAAATAAAAAGACCACAGACCTTGTAAGTACAGAAACTAGCTAAAAGAAAAGAACTAGTAGGCTGCAGAAATTGAATGGTCCAAGGAGAAGCTGTAAGTGAACAAACAAACAAAAACATTCCCAAGAAAGGAACAAATCACAGCATCAGGAGTTGGGACCTTGTGGTTAGGTCTGTTCTAGAAATATGATTCAGCCACTCAAATCTCTAGTTCCTTAGATCACATCCTGAATCAATAATTATATGGACACCTTCAAGTTTATGATTTTATCTCCCTTTTGGCATATGGTCTCTCTGATTCAATCAGTTATGGCTGAGGTGAATGTGACCCTGTGGATTGCCAGAAGTTAGAGGCACTGACAAATAATCTTAAAAGATGTTGACTGAAAGGAAAGAGCAGTTGTCCTAGTACATCCCAATTCCTTGGCAATCAGACTAACTATAGACAGCAAAGAGTAGAATTAGCCTCAGTGACGTGGAGGAGTGATATACTGTGATGAAAGGACATAATTTTTTAAAAAGATAAAAATAATGAAGACCATGAAAAATGGTGATAGAGGTATACCCAAAGAATGTTATATATTCCTGAGAAAGAAAAAATAATTAGAACAGCAGCAATAATAAAATACATGCCTAAAGAGACCTCTACTAAGCTTAAATAAAAAAACCAACAATCCAATGAACTTATCATATTAGGAAAAATTAATGAAAATAGACTTGTATCCAGAAACAATTGGGTAATTTTTTTTCTTTTAATGTTAAGGATAAGGAATAAAATAATACCTATGTAAATCTAGGCAGGAAGAAGAGATAACATAGGAAGGAATAAAAAACCACTATCATCTTTCTTCTTCAATGCAATTTTAGTAGCCTGACCTCGATAGAGAGAAGAAAAAAACAAAACTGTGTGACTTTTGAACGACAAAGTTCTTGACTCTAGACTTATGCCCAGCAACTGGTCTTGTTTGCCAAGATCACATTGCACTAATACATAAAAAGGGAAGATACGTTGCAAAAATTATAAAACAATATGATGAACGTAAAACCAAAAATATCAGTTATGACAATGAATATAAATGTTTTAACTTCTTTACTGAAAGGTACAGATTCCCAGATTGTGTTAAAATCCTAAATAGACAAATGCAAATTAATTTGTAACACACTTAAAAGTAAAACAAAATAATTTGAAGTATAGATGTGGTGAATCAACTAAAAACTGACCTGCAAGTTGCCTACTCCACCCCTATCATATCTGGACAATTTTAATTGGCAAATAAACCCTATGGGAAAACTCTTTACCCTGTTACATGCAGTAAAATCACTTCCTCTGAAAAACTTTCATGTTCCTTCTTACCACTTTCACCAAAGTCTGATTTAGATTTATATTTAACATCTTTAGTTTTACATGGTGTCTTCTGTTGCCTTTATTATAAACAGCATTTCATTCTCTTTTGTAGTGACCATCTGTAGTATGTTTCCTCTCATCCCTATGGTTATAGAAGTGGTTTCAATAGCAGCTTATTCATGCAGTAACACCAGTCTCCTGGTCATGACTGAAGAGACTTTTCTGAAAACATTGGTTTAGTAGCAGAAATACATAGTTTCTTAGGGAAGTTGAATCTGTGGGGACCTTGGTGGCTGTTTTTCTCTTCCTAATGAACCAAGTTAGGTGGGTTGACAACTCTGGAAAGAGACAAAGAGAAACAGAGAGGGGTGAGGAAAGGACTTGAATGATGTTGTTATCTGTTTCTCATCTCTCTTCTGACTCAGCTGCCTCATTGCTTTTGGGTTCTGTGAGACCTACTTTACCCTTATAACAAATTCCACTGTTTACATAGGTGTTCAAGATTTTTTGTTTCTTAAGTAACCATTATGTTGAGTAAATCAAATCCTGGATTACTTTTTATAATACACAGATAGTTTTGCATCCACTGTTCTTTTAAATCGGCTCTTGCAGCTTTGTCTTCACCCTGCATTTGGATGAAATCTAGAGCAACTGTCATCACTCTTCCAGTTACTCATAGATAATAAAAAGTCGTATGACTACTTTAAGTAACAAAATTCATTTTCAGTTAGGTTAATTAAAATACCCAGTCCCATACAACAGTAAAACATCCACAGTTACCGTGAATGTGAGGCTTTCTTCTCCAACAGCTGAGTCTTGCTTTAGGCAGAAACCCACAGTTGAGGAGTGGAATGAGGACTATAGTGAACCTTTTCTCTTTCTTCACCTGAAATCTTTTTTCCTCCTCCTTCTGTTAACCACAGTTGTGACTATTCCGGAAGGAAGGAGAGAATTGTGCACAGAAACGTTATTTTTATGAATCCAGCATGGCTAACTATGATACTAATTGGAACTGGCAGATACCTAAAGATGCCTGTCCTATGAACTCTTATGAGTTATTTAGAGATTTTCCTCTCTTTGAATCTTTCATCAGTAGTTCCCATAATAAAGCCACTCAATCCTTTATTCATCTCTAGACGTGTGGTGATACCTCATATTCCTTCTTCTGATTTCTAAATTTGTTTCCAGGCAGCTCTTTTGAACATGACCTAGGACAAGTCCAAGGCAGCTTTCTTCTGTATGTTATTCACGTATTGTTCATAGGAAACATACAGACATCTTTTGCCTAGACAAATGTGTAAACTGATTCCAAAGAAGTCACCTGCCCGTAGCTTCACTGTCAACTCAGGCAATCATCCAGTACCTACCTCTTTAAACTTTCTGAGCTGGTCCACTCTGTCCTCCAAATGTTGGAAACATATGATATTCTGTTAAGTTCCTTTCGAATTCCTTGTGCTTAGCTTGGTATAAGGAACAGGCATATAGTCCTAGACCACATCTTTGTTGTACGTGGCTGGGGGGAGGAGGTATGATGCAAAACATAGCTTGCTCTGTAAAAATCCCCCTCCAAAATCTTCCTCCAATTTCTCATGCTTTTTATGAAATCAAGGGGGATGAGTGATTTAATAATCACATAGTTTGCCCTCTCCTTCCATTTCTTGTAAGTCCAACGTGGAAGGAGATGGTACCTAATTTTGGATTGTAGGCCTAAATGTTCAAAAATGTATTTGAAAATGTATTTGAAAATCCGATTACTTTAAAACAAATATAACTTTAACCAATATTTATTTACAATATATATGCTCCATGAGTCATGACAAGGGAAAGACCCAAATCTTTGGGTTAACTTGTGTATTCTCAGCAGCTAGTAGCATACCCTGTATACAATATGAGCTAAATAAATATATTTTTAGAAATAATGATTAAGATCATGTGAAATTTTAATTAACAAATGTATCCAAATGATAGAATAATGGTTGACTTTGAGAACTGGATTATATAAGATTGTCAGAATGAAATCCATTCATGCTTGGGGATAAGAGTGTAGGGGACAGATTTTAAGAAAGACCCCTAGGTGACCACAGGAAAAAGGACTCCCAATTTTGAATCATCTTTCAGAGAGACTGTTCTTCAGTTCAGCCTGTGGACTTTGGAAAACCAACTTGAGGAAAATGATCACAAAGAAATATTGACTTCAGAACAAGTGATATTAATTTTGCTCAATTACAGTCTTTACTCAAGATTGTAGCATTTGGGGGAGCATATAAGAGAGGAAGTTTCTCTAAAAGAGAAAGAATGAATTTGTGAACAATAAAGCCATAACTACTGAACACAGATTTCTGTTTTTCCTTTTTCTTAAAATCAAAACCATAAAACTTGCATGTTCATAGCATATTTATCTAGTAGTTTGGGGTTCAAGATTTTCAGATCTTTATAATTGGTCTTATAGTTTTATTTTTCCTTTATTTTTTCCTTGAAAGAACATAGATCCTTGTATAAGAACTATATCTGCCAACACCAAGTTATGGAATCTTTGAATTTAGGTGTTTATCTCTGTTAGGTTTTTCAGATAAATTTTAGAAGTACTAGACAGTCCTTGTTAAAGCTCTGTATTGTTTCAGAAATACTTTCCTTAGCACTTCTCTTTTGACTTGTTTTGAGTGCTATATTGCTCTGACACTCCAGGCAAATAAAAAATATCTTACTGACAGATTGGATTGTTTGTTGTCTTTTCTCTAACTATGAAGTTCATGTAAAATTTGGTACATAATTTAAGAACAGATGCATGATTGATGCAGGAACAATTTTCCATAGACATTTTGCATTTTGCTTCTTGTCCGTTTAGAAGCAGTCTACTCCATTCTCAGCTATACCCCTAAATAGATAATATAAGCAGTACAGGATCAAGCTTCAGACTAAATATAGAGTGTTATAAACTACAGTAGAGAATAAGTGGTGGTTAGGAAAAAAAATATTTTTTATGTTTTGCTCTTATGCCACGTAGTATTATAGAAACTTCATAAGATTATTTCCTTTAAACTTCCTAGTAACTGTGAGTTAGGCACTATACATGTATTTAATGGGTGAGCACACTGAGCTTGGAGAGTTAAAACTGTTCACTATAGAGCTCTCAACTAATATGTTCAAAACTCAAACCAATATTTCTTTAATTGCAAAGTGCATGAGTTTGCCTCTTTGATAAGAAAATTAAGTAAATTTCAGTCTACATTTTTCTAACCGTGCCAATTTTGCAAGCATATTTTCTTGATGTGTATGTTTGTTAGACATCTAGTACAGCCTGCAAGGAAATATTTGATGCATAATATAATTCTGGTTTTGATTTTTATTTAAATACTATAGATATTAAAATCAAATAAATAAAATGGATGTTATTTAAATGAAGGATAAAAATTAAAGCATGTCTGAGAAATGATAATTACCAAGACTTCAAACTTTTTGATGCTATTGATAATTGGATTGCTTATCTCTCTGTTAAAAATGATGAGAAAAAGAAAAAAAAAATGATGAGAAAATGCATACAATTATTATTAGTTTAGTAGTATTGCTCAAATTACTGTTGCTTTATCTCATTAGCAGAATGAATTCTGTTAACCAAGCGTATTTCATTAATAGAGTGTTATAGAAATGTCTTTTTTTTTAATAGAAATGTCTTGATTGCTAGTCTTTAAAAGTATTAACTTCTAAACATATACCAATGACTATAGCTAAGTTATTTATTTTTGAGTAAATATTTTGGAACATTGATTAATACCTCTTTAAATATTATTAAAGAATCAGCTGCTCAGGATAAACCATATAATATTATCACTTAAAAATAATTATTGTATATCTACATTTTAGATTTATCCTTTCCTTCACTAATTTCTTCAAATATATATTGCATAGTTCCATTTTGAACTTTCTATGCTATATGCTAGAGTATAATGGAGAGTGAGATAAAGTGATGCAACCCCTGCCCTCAGGTGACTTATGTTCTAATAGGGTGAGATAAATTGAAGAAGTACTCTAAGTGGATATAGAGGATGCTGTTCAAGGGCATAACAAAGAGGAATCTGATCAAGATTTTAGAAGACGTTCTTGAGTAAGTGGTGATTAATTTGAGGTCTAAAGGATAGCCGTACAGTATATTTGTTAAGAAAAGGTTGTAGAAAGAGACCATTTGAGACGGAGGGAACACATATACAAAGGAGAGAGTGTAGTGAGCCAGAGGAAGGGAAGGAAGGTGAGAGTGATGAAATACAGAGACAAGTGGTCCAGCTTCCCTATGAGGCTGGAGAAGACATTTTTCAGGCCAGTAGGCCTTGCAGGTTATGTGAAAGGTTTTATCCCACAAGCAATGAGAAGTTCTTGAAGAGTATGCCATTATTAGACTAAATATTGACAAGATTCAACCAGCTGTATGTTAAAGAATGATTTATAAGACAGCTACATTGACAGAGGGAGACAATTAGCAGGCTGATACAGTAGACAAGGCCAAAGATGAAGGTAGTATTGACAAAGCTAATGGAAGTAGAGAAGGAGGGTTGTGGACAGATTTAAGAAATATTGAAAATCTAAAAGAACTTGATAGTGGATTTTTTGTTTATTAGAGTAAAGCATTTTACAAGCTACTGAGAAATACAAAAAAGAAAATAATATGTGGTTTTTGCACTTAAAATAACACGATACATTTTGGATCATAAGACATTCACTTAAGCATCAGTGTAGCTGTACAAAAGGCTAGTAGGTACATGAAAACATGGTCAACGGCATTAGTCATTTACTTCTCCTGATCCTGAGATACTTGGGTTCTGAAAGAAGAAAACTTCTTTTAATATAGCTGCAAGGGGGAGCAAATATCCTCGTGGGAAATGCCCCACTTTAGAGAGAAAGAGGGAATATTTGAAGAAATATTTGAGAATACAGGTTAGGTTCTTAATCATGGAATAAGATTTCAGATTTTACAGTGAGAGAAATTTTACAAGTGAAAGAAAAAAAGACCATCGAAGTGAAAAATGGTATTGAAACAAGGATTGAGTATATGATTGATTATCCCAATGTTGCTTACATCAGGTGTTAAAAAGGAAATCAGTAATGTGGATTAAGCCCCATTAGTCACTTGGGTAAGGATGTGCATGTTCTTGAGCCTAACGGTACCCAGGGTACGGCTATATCCTGTAAGTAAAGCCCAAATTCTTTGGCCTAAGTAGTTAATCCATTATTTTGTTTTTAGTTGTTGTTGGGAGGTGAAGCGAGTTCAGTAGTACCTTGAACCACAGAGCAAGCAAGTTGGAGCCCCATGACCTCACAGTAGGATATTTTCAATGATTTGAGGCACTTCTGTGTTATATATTATGTTGGAATGACCATTGATTATGTGGTTCCTCCATTTCATGACAATAGCCTTGGGGGGGGGTCTTCTTTTATACTCACCTCTTCTTATTCACAATCTAGAGGATTAATGAGAACATTCTATCAACAATTGGTTTATGAATCATGCCCTTGTGTTTCTCAAGCAATAACCCTAGCAAGAGAGTATAAATTCAGATATCATCTCTTGAGGTGATTTCTTAAAGCAAAGACCAAGTTTTTGTTGCTTGTAGCATTGCTACATGGTTGTGAGCCATAAAATGGTGTCTTTTTGTTCCTTCTGGGACCCACTTTCTCAATTCAACTTCCTAATGGAATGCCACATTTGTCACAAGAACCAGAAATAAATGACTGAAATCACTCTTCTTTAATCGGATTTTTGAAAATTAGAAGATAAAATAAAAACGTAGCAGCCATTTATCACAAGTAGAAATATTTTCTTTGATTTTTTTCTTTTATGCACTTAAATATTTATATATTTTATAGAATATAAATATTATTATGGAGCAGAATGCAGAATTTATAAGACATGACACATAATGTACATTTTGTGCTTGAAATAGAGTGCTTTCATTATCCAATGCTATTGTGGATGTTTCAGTGGGGAATTATGTAGTAGGACTGTAGATGGAATTATTACAAATACAGCTTCATGTCTTTTAGACTAGTCTGGTTAGGTAATAGTTGATATTTTTCACTCAGATTTCCCTAAATGGTGTTTTAATGATTTTTCTCCCATATCTCATCTTCCTTATCTTCCTTTCCTGCTTCAGAATCTACATACATATCCAAGGGAAGTAAAGGCAAAGAAATGAAGAAGAAGATAGCAGACATATAGATAAGACAGAAGAACAAAATTCATGTTGCAAGATAGCAAGTCCAAACAGGGATGTTATAAATCCATTCTGTTTCTAGGCAGGCAAAAAACACCAGGAGTATCTTTAGCTGGAGTATTCAGTACTATTACAATCTAATTATCTTTGATATTCCACAAAACTCTGGAATATCTTGTAGAACTTAATTTAAAGCATGGTACTTGGGGGAAGGAGGAGATGTTTCCCATGCCAGAGGCTTGTCTTCACTCCACACTAAAGTCAGCCTATCTGCTCCTGTGCCCAGTGACGCTAGGTGACGCAGTGAACGGCTCAACAGTCAATCTGTGGCATTGACTTGTTTCTTAATCTGGTCCCTGGTGTGCCTTTCTGAAATGTAACTCTGTTTTTATTCACATCCTACAGGTATTGTTCAAACGAAATATGTGGAATTTGACATGAGGACCCTTGCCGACCTGCTCTTTGGGCCATTCTGATGCCATACCAGGTCACAATTCCTGAGAGGTAGGAAAATGTCTCCAGTCCTCTTGTGTCTACACATAAACACCACTGTTCTACTCTACAACTACCACCTAATGACAGCAAGAGTCTTCTTCATTAATCTTGCTTGTTTCCTGAACTTCACCTAGTGTCTGAGGCATGGGCTCTGACTACTGTAGTTCCTTAAAAATAAAAGTGGCATAAACTTTCTCCCCAGAACCTATTTCCAGGAAGTGGGAGAAGGGTGAAGTGTCCCCTGTAATATGAAATGGTCCTTTTTCTTTGATTTCCCAAGTCTTTGTTATTCGTAGTTCTGTGGGTCTTAATGCATTTAGGAAAAGAGAGAGCAGCAATTATAGTAAGAGTTTTCACTATTTGGTTTATTTCTTAAATATATCAGACTTAAATCTAGATCCACAGCTTTTTCTACACAAAAGTTAACTATTTCTCACCTATGTCCTCAGGTCCCTCTCCAACAGCTTCCATTGGCTCATGCTTCCTGACAAAAATGAAAAGTGATAGACAGATGGGTGGTGTTGGAGAAAAGAATGCTTCAGTTAACACATCACCATATTATCCTACCATACTATATTTATTTTTCTTCTGTGTAAGATACAACATGTGGAAGGGCATGAATTCACAGGCCATGTTTTCTGAAAATGATTGATGCAGCAACTAGAATTATTAATAGAACTTACCAAAAGACCAGCCCATTTTGAACGTTTTGTAGCTATGGGGAGCAGCATTTCAGTTTCTCTGATAAACTTTTCAATGACATTCTGCTAACTTCTCGTGGCAAAAGACTAGCTCTCGGCCGAAAAAGAAGATCCCAAGGGAAACAAGGGTTTGTGTGCCTGTGGGTACCCAGCAGGAAGTTCTGCAGAAGCAGTTTGAGGGATGATCAGCACCTCTGCACACATATTGGGCTGGAGAGTAAGATCAGAGAAGAAAGGAATGGTTAGGATCTCTTTGCAGATTTCACAGAGGATTTCAAGCCAAGAGGACACTGCCAGGCCCCTCAGTGTCAAGAGCACAGTTTTGAATGGTGTCCGCTTAGCATGTTCAGTAATTTTAGCTCTAACCACACAAATGTATTGCACTTTAGAACTTGTAGTACTATTTTCTTTCTTTTATTCCAGTTAGCATTTTATGCCCTAGTTTATTCTCCTCTTATTATTTGAATTCATTAAAAATTTTTTTGCATATTTATCTTTTCCTTTGAATCTTTTAGTCCTTTTGTTTTTATAATCTCACAGTTAATTGTTCTTAGTTGATTCATCTTTTCTCACTCTTTTGTTAAGACTTTTATCTCATGTTTACTTTGTTCTTATATTACTTATTTACCTAGTTTCTTCTTATCACCTTCAGGCTTTGTTTTAATTATTTCCTTTTTATGTTATCTATTTTTCATTGTAGTTTTATATTTTTTATTATCTTCTTTTCTCTTTCTTATCTTTATTTTAGTTTATCTTAATAAAACAAGCAGAGAGCACTAAAACATGTGGGGAGAGAAGTGAGCAGAGCCTGTCTCTGCCCCAAGACAAGGGAGATTGATTGCTCCCTTTTCCCCTGTCCATTTGGTTGGTCCTATCTCTTCCAGGGGATGAGCATCTATTCTCAAACTTCCCATCTTAAAAGCCTCATTTTAGAAAGGCAGTGTAGTACAGTAGTTAAGGTCACTGTCTTGGAAATAAAGCAAAACTTGATTCACATTAGAACTGTTCTCTCAAGAATATTACCTATCCTGTACCATTTAAGGTTTTCTCTTCTATAGTCATAACAATAACTTTTGAATGGTGTGTAGATTAATCCACTTGAAGCATGTTTTCTAATTTCTAATTTCCCTACTCCACTAATAAAAGGACTAGGATATGAATAACACTTAGTCATGTTTCCAGAAGGGCAGCAACCACTGTTTGTTTCTGTATGACCCCTTAAAACCCAAAATCTATCCTGCATTAATCAACTGATGTTGATCTCCGTTTCCATCATTTCTGGGCCAAATAGACTATCATGGATGGTTTCATTCTTTCATTAACCTTCTGATGTTTTTTCTCTGACTCCTGTAACTGTTTCCTCACTTTGTCAAGGGAGAGTCTTGTCCTTTAAACAAGGTCTGAAACTCTGAATTTCTGTTAAAATAGCCTAAAACAGCCAAAATGCTACCTAATGGCTGGTTCCTTTATTCTTGTAATACTTGTCCACTTAGATTGTTCACTGATTCCAACTAGTGTTCATTGAGAGCCATATTCCACTGACAGATTTTAACAATATCCTACATTAACTGACTGTGCTTTCTACTTGGTCTCAAATTTCTTTGCTGGAAAGCTGTGGAATAAAATATTGAGGAAAGTCTCCAACCTATAATTTTAGAAGTTAATGTCCAGCTCTTACCTTTGGGCAACATAATTGTTAGGATAGTAGATAATATTGTGTGTGAGTTTAACTTGGTTTCTCATGGAAAATGGGGCTGGCATGGGTTCACTGGTGTCTATCTCAGTGTGCCAATTCTCAAAGTAAAAGTATGGATACTATAAGTATAGACTGAGCAAATTAATATAAATTATTTTTAGATCATTTAGTCCCAATATGAATTTGTTTCAACGTATGTTTCTTATCCCCATTAAAATAGAGGCTATATCTTAATGTCTTTTACTTCAAGATATATTCATATTACCTAAAATGTGATTCTCTGGAAAAGGCATTAAGCCATATTAATGTAGCTTGGGAAAGTATCTTTTACAACATTCAACAGATCATTTGCTTCCACAGGTCATATGCATTGTTAATTAACATATTCTAAATAGCACTGCTTTACTTTATTAATTTGAATCTTTTTTTCCCCTTTGCCAAACAATCCTTAAGAAACTTACAGATATTTTGCATACAATTATATTTGTAATTGTAAACTAGTATTTGGATTTTTCATATAAAGATGATATCAAGTTGGTTTTCCTCCAGATGCTGAGATATGAGAAAAATAATATCTGAATATCAAGTAATCTGCTCCATAAATGATGCACATTCTTCAATGAATCATGATCAGGTTTCTTACATGAAGTGGAATTCAAGATTTTAGATGTCACAGTCAAATCCAGCTCTTGTATCTTAGTGCTTAATCTCAGATATTGAACAGAATTTCTAATAGTCAAGTGACATAAATACTCTCCGCTAACTGCTTTCCAAAAGTATTTGTCATTCTTCATTAGATTTTTAAAAAATTATTTTAATATATTATCCTCTTTGTCTTTTGACTTCTCAACATTCAAAACAATTCAAAACAATTATTTCTGCATCTGTAGCACTATTCATCACATCAACTCTCTTGTCATTTACAACCTACTATATATGACAACTTTTCAGGGATACATGCTAACACATTTTTGAAACTTTAGAATTAAAGCTTTCAAATTATTTTTTCTTTTGGAAAACATCGTTCTGTAACTACAATATGAGAACATAGTTTTCCATTTTCATTAACTGAATTCCAGCTATAAATGATATTAAAATATCTTCTTTTAAGCACTTATAGTATACCTCTAGTACTATCATGATGAATTAACTTTCTTGAGCTATTTTTATTCTAAGTGTATTTCTTAAACTTAATATGCTCCCTTCAACTGATTAAATGAAATGAGTATGAGGTACAAAAAGTAGAAAAAGCATTTCTAGGCACAATTCTGCTTATTGAGGTTGAGCACTATGATTGCCCAACATGTGAGCAACTTTGAAACTTTTGTATATTTTGGATCCTTATGGAATCTTTGGGATCTTTTTATACCAAGTGTAAAACCAAGATGGAATCAACCAAAAGATTTCTTTGTTCATTCTTGAATTATCCTAGCTTTGTAGGAGATAGATAAATAACACTCGGAAAATCCTGTATTACAGTGATGTTTTGAATTAATGGATAACATTGTTTTTTTGATATGTGAGTTTATAGTTGACTAAAAAGTAAGATTAATTTAGCTTACTTTCAATTTTGTAAACATGGCAAAACAGATCAGACTCATTAGCATTTTCAAATCACTCACAGCATTGTTCATACTTAGTAATTCAGACTTTAGTAGTACCCACATTTGAGAATGCAACTTGATTAAATAATTGTTTTTTCTTCACATGTAATTCCATATCAAAATTTGAAATGAGAAAGACACCATTCAGTGAGACACAATGCTCATTAAGCTTTATTTACCTTTCTCATTTGCTTTGGGCTAGAAGGCTCATGTTTATTGTGTTGAACGTCATTAATTTACAAGTAATATGATCTCATTGTCTTTATTTAGGCAGATCCTGACCACAGAACTATTCAACAAAATTATTTCAATTTGAATGACAAAACTTTTCAGCTGCAATTCTTTTAGAAATTTTGAGACACATAAATAGAGCAGCTGATTATTGTTCTCTTTAAAAAAAGAAACTTTAGAGTAACAGAAGCGGGATCAACATGGTGGAATAGCAAGACCCTGAGCTCACCTCCTCCCATGAACACATCAAAACTACAGCTACATATAAAGCAATTCTTGCTGAGAATGACCTGACAACTGACAGTGTGGCTCTTCTACAATCAAAGCTGTAAAAAAAGTTAAAAAGAAAAGAACCACGCAGAGTCTGGGAGGAGGGGAGGAAAAGTGATCTAGTCCAGACCTGCACCCTTAGCAGGTGACCCAGAAGAGTGGGATATCACAGGCTTGGGGATCTCCCTAAGGAGCAAGGGGTTCAAGCATATCAGGCACCCCAGTCCTGGGGTCCAGCACCAGGAAGATGAGTCCCCTTTGATGGTTTGAAAGCCAGTGGAGGTTCCCAGAGGGCTGTAAGAAACTGAGACTCTGCTCTTGAAGAGCATGCACACAGACTTGCTTGATCCCAGTTCTAGAATAGAGGCAGCAGATTGAAAACTGCCTTCTGCTTTGGTCAGCCTGCCAGGACTGCCCTAGCACAGTTCCCAGCCCTTACCAAGCTCCTGTTCCAGCCCATTCTGTTCCAGGATTGCTTTTTGCTAAGGACTGCCATTGCAATCATGTGCACTCTCACACTGGGAAAAAATGGGACCAATTCAGAAGTTCAGTTCAAAGCCCTTGGCCCTTGGCCCTGCCTCCAACCAAATCTGAGATCACCATTGCCATCATGTACATGCACTGGGGAAAAGCAGAGCCAGCTCAGAAGTGCAGCTCCAAACCCTCAGGACACCAACCCTACCTCTGACCAATGTGGAGACCACTGCCACGGTTGCATGCACATAGTTGCAACAGGGAAAAAGTGGAGCCAGCTCAGTAATGCGACTCCAACCCCCCAGGCCACAACATCACCTCTGACCAAGGCAAAGACCAACATTGCCATTACACACGTGCTGCACTGGGGAAAAGTAAAGCCAGCTCAGAAGTGCTGCTCCAGCTCCTTGAACCCTGGCTATGCCCCAACCAAGGTGGAGATTTCCAGAGTCTGGGAGAAGCCCCAGCTTGCACCTGGCTCTGGGTCTCATCCCTATGACACCAGCACTACCTTCCACCAAGGGGCAGCTGGCCAGGGCTCACATCGGATCCAGCTCTCCCACAAAAGCCATCAGGCACATACAGACTGCATAGGCATGCTCCCACACAATGACATGCCTTCAAGAGTGGGATAGGTAACTGTTTTGCCTACTTTCACAGAGACAGAGAAAGTAAAAGAAAATGTGAAGACAGAGGAATATGTTTCAAATGAAAGAGCAAGATAAAACCCCAGAAAAAAAAAGAAACAACTGATGAAATGAAGATAAATAATTTACCTGATAAAAAGTTCAAAGAAACAGTAATAAAAATGCTTACAGAACTCAGGAAAAGAATAGAGGAACAAAGTGAGAACTTTAAAAAAGAACTAGAAAATATAAAAAAGAACCAACTGGATCTGAAGAACACAATAACTGCAATGAAAAATACACTGCAAGGAATTAACAGCAGATTGATACAGAAAAATTTCTAAGTGACATGGAAGACAGAATAGTGGAAATCACCCAATCAGAACAGCAAAAAGAAAAACACATTTTAAAATGAAGGTAGTTTAAGAGACCTCTGGTGCAACATCAAGTGTACTAACATTCACATCATAGGGGTCACAGAAGGAGACGAGAGAAAGAAAGGGACAGAAAATGTATTAGATGAAGTTGTGGCTGAACACTTCCCTAACCTGAAGAAGGAAACAGATATCCAAGTCCAGGAAGCACAGAGATTTCCAAACAAGATAAACCCAAAATATCTGCACCAAGATATATAATTAAAATGGCAAAATTTAAAGAGAGAATTTGAAAGGCAGCAAGAGAAAAACAATGAGTCACATACAAGGAAACTGCATAAGGCTATCAGCTGAGTTTTCAGCAGAAACTTTGCAGGCCAGAAGGGCATGGCACAATGTATTTAAAGTGCTAAAAGAAAAAAAAAAACCCTACAACCTAGTATACTCTACCCAGCAAGGTTATCATTCAGAATTGAAGGAGAGAGAGAATTTCCCAGACAAGCAAGAACTAAATGTTCTTTACCACTGAACTGACCTTACAAAAAATGTTAAAGGGTCTTCTTTAAGTGAAAAAGAAAAGCTATTTCAAGAAACAAGAAAATATATGGAGGGAGAAAAATCACTCTTATAAAGGCAAATATTTAGTGAAGGCAGTGAATCAGCCACTTAAATAAGCTAGTACAAAGGTTAAAGACAAAAAAATGTAAAATCAACTGTAATTACAATAAAGAGTAAAAGGGTAGATATAAAGATGTAAAATATGATATAAAAACAGAACATGGAGGGAGTGAAAAGTGTAGATATTTTAGGATGAGTTTGAACTTAAATGACTATCAGTTTAAAACAAGTTGATAAGTTATTTGTCAGTATATATGAACTTCATGGTAAACACAAATCAAAAACCTACAATATATTTTTTTTAAAAAAGGAAAGGAACCCAAACACAACACTAAAAAAATCATCAAACCACAAGGGAAGAGACTGAAAGAAGAAAACAACAGAGAAGAACTACAAAAACAGCCAGAAGACAAGTAACAATTACATACAATGTCAGTGGACTAAATGCTCCAATCAAAAGTAAGTCTTTTGTAGTCAGCATATATATGGGTCTTTTTCTGTTGTTGGATAAAAAAATTTAAAATACAAAGGCCCATATATATGCTGACTACAAGAGACTTACTTCAAAGCTAAAGACACAAACTGAAAACATGCAGCTAATGTAAGCACCTAAATATACAAAGCAAGTACTAACAGATATAAAGTGAGAAATTGACGGTAATACAATAATAGTATAGGACTTTAACACCCCATTTCCTTCAATGAATAGACCATCCAGACAGAAAATCAGTAAGGAAACAGTGGCCTTAAATGTCACATTAGACCAGATGGACTTAATAGATAGCCACAGGATATTCCTTCCCAAAACAGCAGAATATATGTTCTTTTCAAGTGCACATGGAACTTTCTCCAGAAGAAATCACATGCTAGGCCATAAAACAAGTCTCAGTAAATTAAGAAGACTGAAATTACATAAAACATCTTTTCAGACCACAACAGTATGAAACTAGAAATCAATTACTGGGAGAAAACTGGAAAAGACACAAATACGTGTAGACTAAACAACTTACTACTAAAAGACCAATGGGTCAATGAAAAAATTTTAAAAAACACACACATGAAAAGATGCTCAATACTACTAATCCTCAGGGAAATGCAAAGCAAAACCACAATGAGATATCACCTCACACCTATCAGAATAGCTACCATCGAAAGAAACACAAATAACAAATGTTGGTGAGGATGTGGAGAAAAGGGAACCTTATACACTGTTGGTGGGAATGTAAATTGGTACAGAGGTTACGGAAAAGAGTATGGAGGTTCCTGTGATCCTGCAATGCCACTCCTGGGTATATATCCAAAATAAATGAAAACATTAATTCAAAAAATATATGCACCCCATTGTTCATAGCAACATTATTTATAATAGCCAAGATATGGAAGCAACCTAACTGTCCATCAACAGGTAAATTGGTTCAGAAGAATTGGTATACATAATACAATGGAATATTACTCAGTCATAAAAAGAACAAAATTTTGCCATTGAAATGGACCTAGAAGTCCATTATGCTTAGTGAAATAATCTGGATAGAGAAAGACAAATTCTGCATGTGTTCAGTTATATGTGAAATCTAAAAAATAAAACCAAAGAACAGGGCTTCCCTGGTGGCAGAGTGGTTGAGAATCTGCCTGCTAATGCGGGGGACATGGGTTCGAGCCCTGGTCTGGGAGGATCCCACATGCTGCGGAGCAACTAGGCCCGTGAGCCACAACTACTAAGCCTGCGCGTCTGGAGCCTGTGTTCCGCAATAAGAGAGGCCACGATAGTGAGAGGCCTGCGCACCATGATGAAGAGTGTCAAACACTTGCCACAACTAGAGAAAGCTCTCACACAGAAATGAAGACCCAACACAGCAAAAATAAATTAATTAATAAACTCCTACCCCCAACATCTTAAAAAAAAAAAACAAAAAAAACCCCAAAGAACAAATATAGCAAAACAGACTTAGAGATACATAGAACAAACTAGTGACCACTAGAGAGGAAAGGGGTGGAGAGAGGAACAATATAGGGGAAAGGGATTAAGAGGTAAAAACTACTGAGTATAAAATAAAGATGTTACAAGGATATAATGTACAACACAGGGAATATAGCCAATATTTTAAAATAACTTTATATGGAGTATAATCTATAAAAATATCAAATCACTGTTGTATACTTGCTACTAATATATTATTGTAAGTCAACTATACTTCAATTAAAAAAGATAAATATGGGCTTCCCTGGTGGCGCAGTGGTTGAGAGTCCACCTGCCAATGCAGGGGACGCGGGTTCGTGCCCCGGTCCAGGAAGATCCCACATGCCGTGGAGTGGCTGGGCCTGTGAGCCATGGCCGCTGAGCCTGCGCATCTGGAGCCTGTGCTCCACAACGGGAGAGGCCACAGCAGTGAGAGGCCTGTGTACCGCAAAAAAAAAAAAAAAAAAAAAAAAAAAGATAAATATGAAACTTTATTTTTGCCTTTTTTGTGTAATACATACAAAATTTAATTTTCATTTATATATATATTTTTTGAATTATATTTTATTTATTTTTTTATACAGCACATTGTTATTAGTTATCCATTTTATACATATTAGTGTATATATGTCAATCCCAATCTCCCTATTCATCACACTACCCACCCCACCAACACTTTCCACACTTGGTGTCCATACGTTTGTTCCCTACATCTTTGTCTCTATTTCTGCCTTGCAAACTGGTTCATCTGTACCATTTTTCTCGGTTCCACATATGTACATTAATTTACGATATTTGTTTTTCTCTTTCTGACTTACTTCACTCTGTATGACAGTCTCTAGATCCATCCATGTCTCTACAAATGACTCAATTTCGTTCCTTTTTATGGCTGAGTAATATTCCATTGTATATATGTACCACATTTTGTTTATCCATTTGTCTGTCAATGGGCACTTAGGTTGCTTCTGTGACCTGGCTATTGTAAACAGTGCTGCAATGAACATTGGGGTGCATGTGTCTTTTTGAATTATGGTTTTCTCAGGGTATATGCTCAGTAGTGGGATTAATGGGTCATATGGTAATTCTATTTTTAGTTTTTAAAGAAACATCCATACTGTTCTCAATAGTAGCTGTATCAATGTACATGCCACCAACAGTGCAAGAGGGTTCCCTTTTCTCCACACCCTCTCCAGCATTTGTTGTTTGTAGATTTTCTGATGATGTCCATTGTAACTGATGTGAGGTGATACCTCATTGTGGTTTTGATTTGCATTTCTCTACTAATTAGTGATGTTGAGCAGCTTTTCATGTGCTTCTCGGCCATCTGTATCTCTTCTTTGGAAAATGTCTATTTAGGTCTTCTGCCCATTTTTGGATTGGGCTGGTTTTTTTAATATTGAGCTGCATGAACTGTTTACATATTTTGGAGATTAATCCTTTGTCCGTTGATTGGTTTGCAAATATTTTCTCCCATTCTGAGGGTTGTCTTTTCATCTTGTTTGTAGTTTCCTTTGCTCTGCAAAAGGTTTTAAATTTCATTAGGTCCCATTTGTTTATTTTTGTTTTTATTTCCATTACTCTAGGAGGTGGATCAAAAAAGATCTTGCTGTGATTTATGTCAAACGGTGTTCTTCCTATGTTTTTCTCTAAGAGTTTTATAGTGTCCAGTTTTACATTTAAGTTTCTAATCCATTTTGAGTTTACTTTTGTGTATGGTGTTAGGGAGTGTTCTAATTTCATTCTTTTACATGTAACTGTCCAGTTTTCCCAGCACCACTTAAGAGGCTGTCTTTTCTCCATTGTATATCCTTGCCTCCTTTGTCATAGATTAGTTGACCATAGGTGCGTGGGTTTATCTCTGGACTTTCGATCCTCTTCTGTTGATTTATATTTCTTTTTTAGTGCCAGTACCATACTGTCTTGATTACTGTAGCTTTGTAGTGGAGCCTGAAGTCAGGGAGTCTGATTCCTCCAGCTCCGTTTTTTTCCCTCAAAACTTCTTTGGCTATTCAGGGTCTTTTGTGTATCCAAATAAATTTTAAGATATTTTGTTCTAATTCTGTAAAAAATGCCATTGGTAATTTGATAGAGATTGCATTGAATGTGTAGATTGCTTTGGGTGGTATAGTCTTTTTCACAGTATTGATTCTTCCAATCCAAGAACATGGTATATCTCTCCATCTGTGTGTATCATCTTTAATTTATTTCCTCAGTGTCTTATAGTTTTCTGCATACAGGTCTTTTGTCTCCCTAGGTAGGTTTATTCCTAGGTATTTTATTCTTTTTGTTGCAATGGTAAATGGGAGTGTTTCCTTAATTTCTCTTTCAGATTTTTCATCATTAGTGTATAGGAATGCAAGAGATTTCTGTGCATTAATTTTGTATCCTGCAACTTTACCAAATTCACTGATTAGCTCTATTAGTTTTCTGGTGGCATCTTTAGGATTCTCTATGTATAGTATCGTGTCATCTGCAAAAAGTGACAGTTTTACTTCTTCGTTTCCAGTTTGCATTCCTTTTATTTCTTTTTCTTCTCTGATTATTGTGGCTAGGACTTCCAAAACTATGTTGAATAATCGTGAGAGTGGACATCCTTGTCTTGTTCCTGATCTTAGAGGAAATGCTTTCAGTTTTTCACCATTGAGAATGTTGTTGCTGTGGGTTTTTTGTATATGGCCTTTATTGTTTTGAGGTAGGTTGCCTCTGTACCCACTTTCTGGAGAATTTTTATCATAATTGGGTGTTGAATTTTGTCAAAAGCTTTTTCTGCCTCTATTGAGATGATCGTATGGTTTTTATTCTTTAATTTGTCAATATGGTGTATCACATTGATTGATTTGCATATATTGAAGAATCCTTGCATCTGTGGGATAAATCCCACTTGATCATAGTGTATGATCCTTTTAATGTGTTGTTGGATTCTGTTTGCTGGTATTATGTTGAGGATTTTTGCATCTTTATTCATCAGTGATATTGGTCTGTAATTTTTTTTTTTTGTAGTATCTTTGTCTGGTTTTGGTATCAGGGTGATGGTGGCCTCATAGAATGAGTTTGGGAGTGTTCCTTCCTCTGCAATTTTTTGGAAGAGTTTGAGAAGGATGGGTGTTAGCTCTTCTCTAAATGTTTGATAGAATTCACCTGTGAAGCCATCTGGTCCTGGACTTTTGTTTGTTGGAAGATTTTTAATCACAGTTTCAATTTCATTACTTATGATTGGTCTGTTCATATTTTCTATTTCTTCCTGGTCCAGTCTTGGAATGTTATACCTTTCAGAGAATTTGTCCATTTCTTCCAGGTTGTCCATTTTATTGGCATAGTGTTGCTTGTAGTAGTCTCTTAGGATGCTTTGTATTTCTGTGGTGTCTTGTAACTTCTCCTTTTTCATTTCTAATTTTATTGAGTTGAGTCCTCTCCCTCTTTTTCTTGATGAGTCTGGCTAGTGGTTTATCAATTTTGTTTATCTTTTCAAAGAACCAGATTTTAGTTTTATTGATCTTTGTTGTTGTTTTCTTTGTTTCTATTTCATTTATTTCTGCTCTGATCTTTATGATTTCTTTCCTTTTCCTAACTTTGGCTTTTGTTTGTTCTTCTTTCTCTAGTTCCTTCAAGTGTAAGGTTAGGTTGTTTACTTGAGTTTTTTCTTGTTTCTTGACGTAGGCTTGTATAGCTCTAAACTTCCCTCTTAGAACTGCTTTTGCTGCATCGCATAGGTTTTGGATCATTGTGTTTTCATTGTAATTTTTCTCTATGTATTTTTTGATTTCCTTTTGATTTTTTCAGTGATCTGTTGGTTATTTAGTAATGTATTGTTTTCCCTCCATATGTTTTTGCTCTTTACTTTTTTTTCCCTGTAATTCATTTCTAGTCTCATAGTGTTGTGGTCAGGAAAGCCGCTTGATATGATTTCAATTTCCTTAAATTCACTGAGGCTTGATTTGTGACCCAAGATGTGATCTATTCTGGAGAATGTTCCATGTGCACTTGAGAAGAAAGTGCACCCTGCTGTTTTGGGGTGGAATGTCCTATAAATATCAATTAAATCTCTCTGGTCTATTGTGTCATTTAAAGCTTGTATTTCCTTATTAATTTTCTGTTTGGATGATCTGTCCATTGGTGTAAGTGAGGTGTTAAAGTCCCCCACTATTATTGTGTTACTGTTGGTTTCCTCTTTTATAGCTGTTAGGAGTTGCCTTATGTATTGAGGTGCTCCTATGTTGGGTGCATATATATTTATAATTATTATATCTTCTTCTAGGATTGATCCCTTGATCATTATGTAGTGTCCTTCCTTGTCTCTTGTAACATTCTTTATTTTAAAGTCTATTTTATCTGATATGAGTATTGCTACTCCAGCTTTCTTTTGGTTTCCATTTTCATGGAGTATCTTTTTCCATCCCCTTGCTTTCAGTCTGTATGTGTCCCTAGGTCTGAAGTTGGTCTCTTGTAGACAGCATATATATGGGTCTTGTTTTTGGATCCATTCAGCGAGCCTGTGTCTTTTGTTTGGAGCCTTTAATCATTTCACGTTTAAGGTAATTATTGATATATATGTTCCTATTACCATTTTCTTAATTGTTATCGGTTTGTTTCTGTAGGTCCTTTTTTTCTCTTGTGTTTCCCACTTTCAGAAGTTCCTTTAGCATTTGTTGTAGAGCTGGTTTGTTAGTGCTGAATTCTCTTAGCTTTTGTTTGTCTGTAAAGCTTTTGATTTCTCTGTCAAATCTGAATGATATCCTTGCCAGTTCAAGTAATCTTGGTTGTAGATTCTTCCCTTTCATCACTTTAAATATATCCTGCCACTCCCTTCTGGCTTGTAGAGTTTCTGCTGAGAAATCAGCTGTTAACCTTATGGGAGTTCCCTTGTATGTTATTTGTCATTTTTCCCTTGCTGCTTTCAATAATTTTTCTTTGTCTTTAATTTTTGTCAATTTGATTACTATGTGTCTTGACATATTTCTCCTTGGGTTTATCCTGTATGGGACTCTCTGCACTTCCTGGACTTGGGTGACTATTTCCTTTCCCATGTTAGGGAAGTTTTCAACTGTAATCTCTTCAAATATTTTCTCTGGTCCTTTCTGTCTCTCTTCTCCTTCTGGGACCCCTATAATGCGAATGTTGTTGCATTTAATGTTGTCCCAGAGGTCTCTTAGGCTGTTTTCATTTCCTTTCATTATTTTTTCTTTATTCTGTTCTGTGGCAGTGAATTCACCATTTTGTCTTCCAGGTCACTTATCCGTTCTTCTGCTTCAGTTATTCTGCTATTGATTCCTTGTAGTGTAGTTTTCATTTCAGTTTTTGTATTGTTCATCTCTGTTTGTTTGTTCTTTAATTCTTCAAGACTTTGTTAAGCATTTCTTGCATCTTTTCGATCTTTGCCTCCATTCTTTTTCTGAGGTCCTGGATCATCTTCACTATCATTATTCTGAATTCTTTTTCTGGAAGATTGCCTATCCCCCCTTCATTTACTTGTTTTTGTGGGGTTTTATCTTGTTCCTTCATCTGGTACAAAGTCCTCTGCTTTTTTCATTCTGTCTATCTTTTGGTGAATGTGGTTTTCCTTCCACAGGCTGCAGAATTGTAGTTCTTCTTTATATTTTTATTTTTGATTATGCATTAGTTTTCTTCCTCCCTTTGTATTTTTTTGTAGGCATTTGGGAAGCTCATGTAAAGTGGCTCACTCTGTTGTTAAAGAGAAAAAAATATTATACTTCTATATCAAAGTGAAGATTTTTAATTTTCTTCCATCATCTCAATTTCCTTGTATCACATCAGGTAACATCTGTCCCATTTTCCTTCAGTCTGAGCCTTTTTTCTCCTTCACTTTTTTTTTTCCTGTTTTCATCTACCCAGTCTTTCTAGTATTAGAAGCAAAGAATTTCTTATTTTGTTGTTGCTATGGCAACTGGTTCTATTTCATAAGACTAAATTTGGCTGTGAGTAAATAGAAATGATAGTTTTAAACCAATAACTAATTTTATTATTTACACATTATAAGAAGGCTAGAGATATTCAGACTGGGTCTGGAATAACAGCACCAGATTATCATTGAGAATGCAGACTGTCCCTATCTTTCCACTTAGCCATTGAAGCATATGGCTTTGACCTCATGCTCAACACTTCATGGTAACTGGTTGGTTGTTTCACTTATGGTATCAAATCCGAATTTTAGGTAAGAAGACATAAGGTAAAGAAGATCCAAGT
The DNA here is from genome assembly GCF_964270905.1 of Leucopleurus acutus. Taxonomy (NCBI): domain Eukaryota; kingdom Metazoa; phylum Chordata; class Mammalia; order Artiodactyla; family Delphinidae; genus Leucopleurus; species Leucopleurus acutus. The sequence continues at coordinate 7,319,452 of NC_139146.1, forward strand.
TTCTTTGTTTATAGAGCTTTATGGGTAAATTCTGTTTATATCTGCTCGGCCCAAACTTGTTCAGATGACCACTCCTAACTGCAGTAGAATCAGGGAAATACAATTTCTTAAATGAGCACATTGACATCAGAAACAGCATCTAGTTTCTGCTAAGAAGGAAGGACAAAAATGCCCACAGTGGAGCATTTTTTAGTTATTTGGCTCTTTTAAATGTATAACTTTGCTTAAAGTGCTTTAAGTGTCTCCCTGCCAAGAATCAATACATTTTGTTTGTTTCAGTTATTCTAAGATTAAATAGGCTCATAATTTGCATAAAACTTCTGTAAATATATTCACCCTGGATTTTTTTTAAACCAAAACACCAGCATTAAAAAAAGAATGTAAATCTCTATATTTGTAGGTTTTCATCATGAAATGACTCTTTACAGAAAGTAAAAATAACTATATACAGTCGTCACAATATAATTTCCACTAGCCTCTCACAAGAAGCAGACCTTCCCTAAAATTTTCATTATCATCAGACTAAAAAACATTTTAATTTAATACAATAAAGGAATTTACATATGTCTAAAATTAAAGACCAAAAATACAAAGCAAACAAAACATAATTTTAAAAAATAAAGAAGAAAAAAAATCTATTGCTGAAAATTATGCTCAAAACTCAAATTAAATGATAAAGCCAGTGCTAAAATTAAATGAGTAATATCTGACATAGAGATGCTTCAACTTTTTTTTTAACACTTTGACAATGGGAATCCAAATTTTCCAATTTTGTGAATGTTCATCCTTCTGTGCCAATAGAAGAAATTAACACAGCCCAGCCCCAAAACTATGTAACCATTCCTTAGAAGAACGATAAAAACAAAAGTTATAAAATAAAAAATATGAAAACCAAACTGCATATTCATAACCAATATTTTTAACATCTTTATTGGAGTATAATTGCTTTACAATGATGTGTTATTTCCTGCTTTATAACAAAGTGAATCAGCTATACATATACATATATCCCCATATCTCCTCCCTCTTGCATCTCCCTCTCACCCTCCCTATCCAACCCCTCTAGGTGGACACAAAGCATCGAGCTGATCTCCCTGTGCTATGGGGCTGCTTCCCACTGGCTATCTATTTTACATTTGTTAGTGTATATATGCCCATGCCACTCTCTATGGTTAAAATGTAAATTATGTCTTTGGAATCATTAGCAAAAGTTATATTAGGCACCTGTAAGTTTTAAAAAATCTCTTCAAGGATCTTCTGCTTTGATATCACATTATTTTTGAGTAAGCATTACTCTCCTGGGAGTTGTGGGCACATTTTATTGATGAAAGAAAACAAATTTCTTTCTACATAAACAGCAGATACATATTTGCCAATAATCTTTCTGTTTCCTTTGCTATATTCCTCATGTCATCTCCTATGTGGCCAAGAAAGTAGAGTACTACATAGGAGATTTTTTAAAAGCGACAACAGGCCCCAAATAGAGTCACTTGTCCTAAGGCCCATGTCATGAAACCAAGCCTTAATACTTAAACTAATTACATTTAGCCTCTCTCAAGAAAGTAATCTTGCCCAGTCAGTCTGGAATTTCCTGGTCAAGACTAGCAAGGAAATCTGCTTGATAGACCCCCACCGTCCCCCAAAGGAAGGTGACCTAGTCTGAAACCATCCATTCTTTGCTAGAATAACTTCCTTGATCTGCCTCCTTTTGCCTAAAAGAGTCTTTCATTTTGTTTGGCTCCTTGGAGCTCCTTTCTGTTTGCTAGATGGAATACTGCCTGATTCATGAATCATTGAATAAAGCCAATTAGGTCTTTAAATTTACTCAGTTGAGTTTTGTTTTTTTAAGGTAAGGCCTCTCTTTGTTTCTGGATTAATTTACTTACTCTGAAATTTTGGCTAAATGACACATAATTGTTCAAAGTTATGTCCTGCTAGAAGTTCCCTTTTGCAGTCATTTTGGGATTCAAGTTCCGTCCATTTCTGTAGCTCGTTTATCACCTAGTGCCTTGGAGTGCTCTGAATTTAGCCAGAAAAAGAAAAAAGAAAAAGAGAAAGAAAGAAAAAGAGAGAGTATAGAGGAGCCACAGCTAGCTAAAATAAGCTAACTAAGGTGTGATATAGATCACTTCTACTCCCATGGGGTAACCTGACACAGAATGGGAGAATAGATTGAGAAGACAGGCATGTGCCCAAGGAGTCCTTGGAGAAGAAGCATTGCTTGACATGGGTATCAAATAATCATGAAGTATCCTGAGGTGGTGGCTCTCATGGTGACCAAGAGCAACAGTTAATTGTTGGAATCACAGTATCTGCCTTCTCAATCTTGAATGGTCTACTCATTAAAAAAAAAAAAAAAAAAAAAAAAAATTCTTTTAAAGTAAATAATCAAACACATAAATGAGAGGATTACATAAATAATATCAATTGCATCAGGGTTGTGTTCATAGAAACAGCTCCTTTCCTAGTTTAATCATGGACTTGGGGGGATTAGATTTCTTGTGATTTTACAATAAACAACAGAGCAGCACAGAGTATTGAAGTCTAGGTCCCATAATAGACCCAGACTAATATCTTCAATATTTGCAAAACTGACTAATAAAGTGGTATTTTCACACATATGAAGACTGTATAATGCATCAGTTTTTGTTATTCTTAAGCTGTTTTTACCAAATTAGATTTTTAGCTTAGATTATAATAAAATTGCCTTTGATAAACTATGCTGTTTTATCTCTCACAGGCTGTTCTGAGAAACTGTCTTACATAATCACCTTCTGTTGATCTTCCCTTAAAGACAATTAAGGTACTAGAATTGAAACCTTTTTAGGATTCCAAGAGTCTTGAGTGAGTTCAGTATCGAGAAGGAGTTGTTTCCAGATTTTGTACAGTTGAACAAAGGGAAATCAAAAAGCAACATCTAGGGCTGAAAGTCCACCAAGAATCAAGAGGCGGTTTCAAAAAAGTATCCATCCAAATGGGTCAGGCCAAAAGGCAAAGTCCAGGTATGATGGATGGACCTATAAGATGAAAGAATCTGGTTTAGGAGAAAAATAAGTTAGATTTCATAAAATACTAGAATTTGAAGGGAGACGTGATTTTATAAGTAAATTGAGGTCTCCCTTATGAGAGAAATGATGCAATTGTGAGTCACAGGCCAGCTTGGAAAATTACTGAGTTATATGTAAAAAATATTGTTGAGGCTTATGACAACTATTATGTGACTAAAAAGCAAAATTTATCAATAAGTGTTTCCTTATAACTGGGTAAAGAAAACCACAGCATTACTTCTAAAGTCAGTTTATCAAGGTGGAAGTCAAGGTGACAATTGCTCCTCTGACAATCCACAGTATTTTGATATTAACTTAAAATTTTGACAAAAACAAAATTTTAATAAACTTAAGTAGTGTACCATTTCACTAGTGAAAAAGCACAACATTTGAAATTGATGAAATGGCTAAATTACTCCAACAAAATGAAATAACTGAGAAATAATGTTTATAATAAATTAATTCTTCAGTAAATTGGAGAAGTATAAGTAATGAATTATCCTTTTTCTCATTAGATTTTGATCACCATCAGATATGCTGACAATAAAATTTTATTTACTCATGCTTTTCTTGTTTCATTAATGGAAATGTTAACTATTAAAAAGAAAATATGAGATAAAATAGGAATAGAAAATTAGACCAGAGAAAAGTGAATCTCATTTATGTTCCTGAGAAAGGCTATCATGATATATTTGAGGTTTAAATTGCTCTCAAATGAACAGCAAGCCTTTAGAGACTAATAATCTCTTCCCTATTTCAAAGTATCTGAAGTAAGGAGACATATCTATTCTCTGTGGGGAAGAAGAAGCTTTTCTCAAAACTACATTTTTTTAATTTTTATTTTTTATAAATTTATTTATTTATATTCGGCTGTTTTGGGTCTTCGTTGCTGTGTGCGGGCTTTAGTTGCGGTGAGCAGGGGCTACTCTTCGCTGTGGTGCACGGGCTTCTCATTGCAGTGGCTTCTCTTGTTGAAGAGCACGGGCTCTAGGCACACGGGCTTCAGTAGTTGTGGCATGCAGGCTCAGTAGTTGTGGCGCATGGGCTTAGTTGCTCCGCGGCATGTGGGATCTTCCCGGACCAGGGCACGAACCTGTGTCCCCTGCATTGGCAGGCAGATTTCCAACCAGTGTGCCACCAGGGAAGTCCCCAAAACTACATTTTAAAATAAACATATTCTTAGTTAAATATGTGTGTACTGTGTAATGTGCAATGTCCTCAACATTTGTATAGTAAAAAAAGAAAATATAAAAATGAACCAGAAGTAGAAATTTCATTTAATCAGAACATTATTGTGGGGGCTATAGGATGTTAAGGTGGGTATGACAAGTTGAGGAAGGACTGTCTCTCCTAGATTTTTCATTCATGAATGGTCTCATGAAATTTAAATCATTGTTATAATTGTCTAAATAAAAATAACAATAAAATTGTATAAATTGTTATTACTAAGTATAAACGTTACAAATTTCTACTTTTTAAAACCCTATTTTACAATTTTAAAAGATTATGGGCCATAATCTCCACCTAGACTTGATAGAGCTCTAGATTCAAATATGCGCTAAGTAATATGGCTCTGTTCTAGGTGTACAAATTGTTTTATTTGATTCAAAGTAGATCTAGAAAGAATTAAACTTAATAGATGTTAATGAGTAACTATTGCAAGAAAAGTCACCTGAAGTATGTTACCTTCTTGTGATGAGTCAAAATAATGTCATATTCAAATATCCATGTAGTCTATTACAAGAGTACAGAGTATAAAAAATTCCGGAGGTCTTGGGAATCTATGGAAGTAAACACACCTTACTGATTTTCAGCATTCAAGGACTAACATCAGACAAAACTTTCAAAATTCTTCAGTGATATTATACATATCTGTTAGGAACTCTGTTTCCTTTTTCCATTAAAGCTTTCTAAGCACATCATAATTTACAAATCCAATGGACTCTTTTCTAATATATCTTAAACCCACTGCAATATTTAAAATGTTCATGATACCTTTATTATTCCAATACTTTTTTCTTTGTATTTGTCTTAAATGACAATTGCATCTCCTAATTATCCTTATTTTACTTAGACTACATTTTCTATACTATTGTCTGTCTTTTTTGCCTGTCTCCACTGCAGATACAATTCAAATTTCTGTTCTGGGCCCAGTTCCTTCTATTTCTACAGTTAATTGTATCTTTTCTGTATTTACACAGATTATCCTTCTTATAAAGTGTTAAAATCCTTCCATTGCCTACAAGTTCCTCAAAGACCTGGCACCTGCCTTCTCCTCTGGCCACATCCCTACTACTGTGCCCCCCCTCACTCACTGTGTATGTCCCAGCTACCCTGGCTTCATTCTCTCCGAAACTATCAAGATTATTCCTGTCATAGAACGTCTGAATTAGTTTCCTCTGCCTGGATTTCTCTACCCCCAGAACCTGTTAGAACCACAGTGTTTTTTTTGTTTTTTAAAGGTGCCATCTGGCTTTATTTTTAAATTAATTTGTATTGAACTATAATTGATTTACAATGTTGTGTTAGTTTCTGCTGTACAGAAAAGTGAATCAGTTACACATATACATATATCCACTCTTTTTAAGATTCTTTTCCTATATAGATCATTACAGAGGACTGAGTAGAGTTCCCGGTGCTATACAGTAGGTTCTTACTGGTTATCTATTTTATATATATATTTTATATATAGTAATGAGTCTATATCAATCCCAATCTCCCAATTTATCCCTCTCCCCCTTTTCCCTGTGGTAACCATAAGTTTGTTTTCTACATCTGTGACTCTGTTTTGTAAATAAGTTCATTTGTACAATTTTTTTAAGATTCCACATATAAGTGATATCATATCATATTTGTCTTTCTCTTTTGACTTAGTTCATGTAGTATGATAATCTCAGGTCCATCCATGTTGCTGCAAATGTATTATTTAATTCTTTTTAATGGCTGAGTAATATTCCATTGTATATATGTACCACATCTTTTTTTTTTTTAACATCTTTATTGGGGTATAATTGCTTTACAATGGTGTGTTAGTTTCTGCTTTATAACAAAGTGAATCAGTTATACATATACCTATGTTCCCATATCTCTTCCCTCTTGTGTCTCCTTCCCTCCCACCCTCCCTATCCCACCCCTCCAGGCGGTCACAAAGCACCGAGCCGATATTCCTGTGCCATGTGGCTGCTTCCCACTAGCTATCTACCTTACGTTTGTTAGTGTGTATATGTCCATGACTCTCTCTCGCCCTGTCACAGCTCATTTGTCTGTCTATGGACATTTAGGTTACTTCCATGTCCTGGCTATTGTAAATAGTGCTGCAATGAGCATTGGGGTGCATGTATCTTTTCGAATTATGGTTTCCTCCAGATATATGCCCAGGAGTGGGATTGCTGGATCATATGGTAGCTCTCTTCTTAGTTTTTTTAAGGAACCTCCATACTGTTCTCCATAATGGTTGTACCAGTTTACATTCCCACCAGCAGTGTATGTGGAGAACCACAGTGTTTTAATTGTCAAAGATATTTAATAATTGAATGTGTGATATGAGGAGTCCCTTATCATTTCTTTTCCAAAGGGTCTGGGTTAATGTCATTACTTATTTAACATATGAGTTATAGAATCACCTTGTCTACTTCCAAGCAGTAACAATAAGAACAAGTTATAGCGATTATTTTATTAGGTTCATATAAATGTTGTGAAATACATATATTAATCTAGGAAGCAATGATAACTTTACGGAGTTTAGAGGTCTTTCCATTGGTTCAGGTTGTCTGGAATGTGTGTGTGTGTGTGTGTGTGTGTGTGTGTGTGTCTTCCTCAACGGTATTTAACATTTTCTCTAAGTAGATTGCATGTATTTCTAAAGGTAATTTCTAGATTATTTATCTTTTCTTCTTATGTGGGTGCTGCTGCTGTTGTAATTTTTTCACTATGTAATATAAATGTCTTGACTTTATAAAGAATATTTTCTTGTTTACATGGAATTGTTTAAAAGTTACACTTCTCCCTAAAATAGCACTCTTACCAATGAACTGAGTTGGTCTAACTTATTTTGGTATTCTCTTCCACGACGTTGCTTTCTTCCTACAATACTTCAATGCCTCAACTTCTTTAATTCTCACAAACTCTATGAGATAGGCAATAGTACTCTCCATTATTTGTAGGTGAAGTGAAGAAACGCCTCAGAGGCAGATAAAGGGTGCATACACAGCTATACAGGATTCCAATTTGGTCAGTCTGATGCTGGAAACAATTCTGCAACTCTAGATAGTATTTCATATGTATTTCTGTGTTTTTCAAGTAGCTTCCTCCCATATACTGTGAAGTTGATAAGGTATCTTAAGTATCTGGGTAGAGCATTTCAGTGAACTGTTTCTTTTATGCTCTATCTAGTACAAAATCAGCAATGAGTATTTAGAGTTGGAGAAATCCACAATCAAAATATAAAGGACTTTTTTTCCCCACTTTTGAAATTTTTAAATTTTTTTAATGGAAAGGCATTTTATTTTAAATATAGCCATGTGTACATGTCAATCCCAAACTTCCAGTCTATCCCTCCCCCCAGCCCTTTCCCCTGGTAACCATAAGTTTGTTCTCTAAGTCTGTGAGTCTGTTTCTGTTTTGTAAATAAGTTCAGTTGTATCATTTTTTTTTTAGATTCCACATGTAAGTGATACCATATGATATTTGTCTTTCTCTGTCTGATTTGCTTCACTTAGTGTGATAATCTCCAAGTCCATCCGTATTGCTGCAAATGGCATTATTTAATTCTTTGTAATGGCTGAGTAATATTCCATTGTGTATATGTACGAATATTCTTTATCCATTCATCTGTTGATGGACACTTAGGTCATATCCATGTCCTGGTCATTGTGAAGAGTGCTGCTATGAACACTGTGGTACATGACTCTTTTTGAATTATGGTTTTCTCAGGATATATGCCTAGTAGTGGGATTGCTGTGTCATATGGTAGTTCTATTTTTAGTTTTTTAAGGAGCCTCCATACTGTTCTCCATAGTGGCTGTATCAGTTGACATTCCCACCAACAGTACAAGAGGGTTCCCTTTTCTCCACACCCTCTCCAGCATTTATTGTTTGTAGATTTTTTTGATGATGGCCATTCTGACCTGTGTGAGGTGATACCTCATTGTGGTTTTGATTTGCATTTCTCTAATGATTAGTGATGTTGAGCAACCTTTCATATGTTTGTTGACAATCTGTGTATCTTCCTTGGAGAAATGTCTAGTTAGGTCTTCTGCCCATTTTTTGGATTGGGTTGTTTGTTTTTTTGATATTGAGCTGTATGAACTGCTTGTATGTTTTAGAGATTAATCCTTTGTCAGTTGCTTGAAACTTTAACTATTTATTAGTTACCTAACTGATACTCTCAGTCATGTCTTTTTGAGTTTCCTTCCTCAAATGTTTCAAACTCTCATCAGAAGCTCTTTCTGACATACAGGTTGATTATATATATTCCTTTCTGCATTTCTTCAGTATTCTCTGTCACATCTAGAAAGAAAGTCCGATCCTGCTAGAATGGCGTAGGTGTTCTTTGTGTCCAAATATGTGCTTACCTTTATTTACAGTCTTACTGGTTGCCATCTCCGCATAGCTCCTGCCTGCAATACACATTCTGTATTCCAGCCGCCTTCAGTCATGCTGTTCCACACTTTTATGCCTTCCTATATATTCTCTTGCCTAGGATGGTGGAATGTGGATTGCCCTTAAAGCCTGAAGACCCTGGATTTAATTCCTGATCCTTTAACATATATAAATTTTAATTTCTTTTAAATATTTTAGTCACATAAAGATAATAACATCTTTCAGTCTTATTATAGTCTAGATGAAATTGCAATTAAATAACACCAAGTGCGTTTACTAACTCATAATAGTATTTTTTGGTATGTATTCTTCTCCTGTCTCTTCTACATGGTAAGCATTGCCTGTTAAGTGAAGAAAGTCCTTTGTTTATCACCCCCATCCCTTTGACACAGTCATTGCAATCCGTGTGCTTCCATTTCCTTTGGGTATATCATGTTGCATCTCTTTCTCAGAATTATAATTATTTGATTAAGGATTTGTCTCTCTCATTAGGTTGTGACTTCTCCAAATAAATTTTTTGCTTTTCAACTTGTTTTCTTTCTTTATCATGTAGTAAAATGCCTGGCACTCAACAAAATTTTGTTTTTTTTCCCTGAAAAAAATCATATTAAGAAAATAAGTATATATTTTTATGTTTGTTACATAATCTTTAAATTATTGGCTGAGACCACTGTTAGTAGTGTTTACTTACATATTTGAGTGGTGTTGTCTTGCTGACATTTGATAAATCATTTATTAACAATTATTCAGAAATACAGGAATGGTGTTGAATGATTCATTTTGCCCTATTCACCTCTCAAAAGCTAATTACCTAATTTCCATGACCTTTGTGTATTTTTCTATTTGATTTCATAGTCAATTCAGCAAATTCTTTGTGAGAGGCCACTATATGTAAGGTAATATGGTTATTTAATTAAAATTAATTTTTAGCTTACATTCATTTATTTTCAATATGATGGCAGCAAAAAAGGAAATCTTTGTGCCAGGTTATTATGTACAGGTTCGATCCAACAAATACTAAGCACCCACAATCTGGCTGTAAATGTGCTAAGTGATGGAAATAAAATAATTGAATGTAACTTTATCTTTGCTCTTACAGAAATTACAGTATTTTATGGAGGCTCTTTTTTCATTTACTTAAGTATTTTTTAAAATATTCAATTATAACACCTGTCATGTTGTTTATGTCATATGTCAAGTTTAATGTTAAACTTCAATTCATTAAAAAATTATTTTATAATTATACAGAAACACTTTATAAATTGTTTCAAAAGAATAGGAAAATAAGAATAATAACTAGAATATGTTTAGCACTTACCATGTGCTAACTACTGCTGCTCTGCAGTTTGATATATTTTCACATTTAAGTCTTAAAACAACGTTTATGAGATAGATACTATTGCTAGCCACTGTCCTCATCCTCATGACAGGAAGTCTTGGGCTTAAACAAGTTTGGTAACTTGTCCAACATTTTAAAGAAGTATTTGGGAGAATACAGCTTCAAACACCTTTTGTGTGACCATGGTCCCAAATAGCTGTTTTGTCACACTGAACACCCTCAATAGAAACATCTTGTATTAATTATTTGTTACATAATAATGCTGGTAACAACCACAAAACCTTAGTGGCAAACAACAGTCAACATATATTTTTGGCCCTTTTAAAATTTCCTTTCAATTCTGCTTATCAGCATTGGGCCAAGTATTTTTTCAGCTCATATCTTTCTTGTAGTAACTCATTCAAAAATAAATAAGAACTGCTGAAACTCATCATTCTGCCTGGAAAAATCTCATAACTTAAGGTCTAATTTAACAATTATTTCTCTTTTTGCCTCTGAATTATATCATGTTGACATAGGTCTTTCCCACTCTTGGCTTATTAGGAAATGCTTCTATGTCTTCTTCTAGTATTGGTAAGGTCTTATTATCTGCATTAAAATATTTGATCAATTTGGCACTTTTTTAGTTATCTTTTTTTTTCCCAGATGACTACAGTAGTCAGAACAGCATTTCCTGGATAGTCCATTTTTTCTCCCTGATTTGAGGTGGCTCCTTTACACCTAAAAACTCATACCCAGTCTATTTCTGACTTTCTCTTATATTCTATTCATCTGTCTTTTTATGCAGTTAATATAGTAAACTGCTTTATTGTTGAGACTTTATGATATGTTTAGTGTCTAGCAGTGCTAGTGTCCATTCTGAATTGGAGTTTTCTTCTTTATACTTGTTTGCTCATTTTTCATGCTAACTTTTTGAAAATGGTATTATAATAATAAGTTCACCTGGCAGAAAATTAAAGTCATTGTAATATCCAAGAATGTGATATAATTTTCATTTGTAAGAGCATCAATTTGTTTCCTTCAGTAGCTTATTAAATTTTTCTTCCTATGGATTTTAGGTATTTCCTATTTAATGTAACTCGTAGGTATATTTGATTTTCGTGCTATTTTAAATGGCTTCCCTTACATAGTTAGAAATTCTAAATTGTAATTGACTGTATAAGGACCACTGGTTATTTCTGTTCATACATTTGATTGCTTAAAATATTACTGATTTATCTTAGTGTTGGGGATTCATTTCAGTTGATTCTGTTACATTTTACACACATGCAGTTATATTTACAAACACATAATTCTATTTTCCTTGTTTTTTCTACTTTTTATACTTCATGCAATTTATTTACCTTTTTAAATTGTTTCAATTGAAACACAAGTACAAATCTTACCCTTTTAAGAGGGGAATTGAGGTTGCGATAGATCTCTTTTACCATTCCAAGAAAATATTCATTATTTCTTATTTTCTTGAATTCTTATTTTCAAAAACTGTTTAATTTAGTCAAATAATTTTTGTTACATATGAAAAATTTATCTGATATTTTTCTAGGAGTATTGATTTAATAAATATCTATCAATTTAACAATATTGAAACATCCTTGAATTCCTGGAATAAACCCCATTAGGTCATGTTGCATTTATTTCTTTGTGTTGTTAAAATCTGTTTATTTCTGATTTTTAGGTCAATATTCATAAGTGATATTCTTTGTGATTTTATTTTATGTAAAATTATTGTCATACATTAGTATTAATATGTACTTAATTCATAATATGAATTTGGAAGCTCTCTTCTTTTTATGTACCCTGGAAATATTTTCATAACATTTCAGTTATCTGCTTTTTAGAGGTTTACTAAAATTACCCCAGAAAACTGTCTGATCCCCTGAGGTTTGATTCAGTTTGTTTTATTTAGTTTTTGTATTATTTTATTGTTTGGGGTCAATATTCTCTATAGGAATCATTATGTATACACTTTATTTTCTTCTTGGGTGAGTTTTAGGAAATTTATTTTCTTAGAATTTATCTATCTTAAACAGGTTTTCAACTTTATTTGCACATTTTAAGGCAAATGTTTTATTTGATTCTTATAATTTCTTGTTTCTGTGACCATTTCCCTATTATTTCATATTTAGTTCCCACTTTTTCTTTTTTCTTGATTAGGTGAGTTAGGAGTTTTTCTGGCTGATTGATGTTTGTCAAAGAACAATTTTTGACATTGATATATTAATTAAAATGTTACATGTTTCAACTCATTGCTGTATGTTTAGGATGTTTCTATGTTCATCTGTGATTTCTGCTTTACTAATATTGCTGCTGTGTTACACTGTATAAAGATATGCATGGAGACCTTCAAGAAGGCGGAAGAGTAAGACATGGAGATCATCTTCCTCCCCATAAATACACCAGAAATACATCTACATGTGGAACAACTCCTACAGAACACCTACTGAACACTGGCAGAAGGCCTCAGACCTCCCAAAAGGCAAGAAACTCCCCACGTACCTGGGTAGGGCAAAAGAAAAAAGGAAAGACAGAGACAAAAGAGAGACAAAAGAATAGGGGTGGGACCTGCACCAGTGGGAGGGAGCTGTGAAGGAGGAAATGTTTCCACACAATAGGAGGCCCCTTCACTGCTGGAGACGGGGTGGGGTGGGTGTGGGCGGGCGCGAAGCTTCAGAGCCACAGAGGAGAGCACAGCAACAGGGGTGCGGAGGGCAAAGTGGAGAGATTCCCGCACAGAGAGAGGATCGGTGCCGACCAGCACTCACCAGCCTGAGAGGCTTGTCTGCTCACCCTCTGGGGCGGGCGGGGGCTGGGAGCTGAGGCTCCAGCTTCTGTCGGATCCCAGGGAGAGGACTGGGGTTGGCTGCGTGAACACAGCCTGAAGGGGGCTAGTGCACCACAGCTAGCCGGGAGGGAGTCCGGGAAAAGTCTGGAGCTGCTGAAGAAGCAAGTGGTGCGCGAGGAGAGGGGATTCAGAGCACCACTTAAAGGAGCTCTAGAGACAGGCGCGAGCTGCGGCTATCGGTGCGGACACCAGAGATGGACATGAAACGCTAAGACTGCTACTGCAGGCACAAAAAGCCTGTGTGCAAGCACCGGTCACTATCCACACCTCCCCTCCTGGTAGCCTGTGCAGCCCAATACTGCCAGGGTCCCATGATTAAGGGATAACTTCCCCGGGAGAACATACGGCGCACCTCAGGCTGGTGCAGTCTCATGTTGGCCTCTGCTGCTGCAGGCTCACCCCACATCCTTACCCCTCCCTCCCCCTGGCCTGAGAGAGCCAGAGCCCCCATATCAGCTGCTCCTTTAACCCTGTCCTGTCTGAGCAAAGAACAGACGCTCTCAGGTGACCTACACACAGTGGCAGGGCCAAATCCAAAGCTGAACCCCAGGAGCTGTGCGAACAAAGAAGAGAAAGGGAAATCTCTCCCAGCAGCCTCAGGAGCAGCGGATTAAACCTCCACAATCAACTTGATGTACCCTGCATCTGTGGAATACCTGAATAGACAAAGAATCATCCCAAAATTGAGGCAGTGGGCTTGGGAGCAAAGATATATATATATATTTACTTTTTCTCTTTTTGTGAGTGTGTATGTGTATGCTTCTGTGTGTGATTTTGTCTGTATAGCTTTGCTTTTACCATTTGTATTAGGGTTCTGTCTGTCCTTTTTTTTTTTTGTATAGTTTTTAGTGCTTGTTATCATTGGTGGATTTGATTTTTGGTTGCTCTCTTCTTTTTTTTTTCTTTTTTTATTACTTTTTAATTTTTAATAATTATTCTTTATTTTTCATTTTAACAACTTTACTTCATTTTATTTCTTTTTTTCTCTTTGTTTGTTTCTCCCTTTTCTTCTGAGCCATGTGGCTGACAGGGTCTTGATTCTCCGGCTGGGTGTCAGGCCTGTGCCTCTGAGGTGGGAGGGCCTAGTTGAGGACATTGGTCCACCGGAGACCTCTCAGCTCCATGTAATATCAAACAGCAAAAGCTCTCACAGAAATCTCCGCATCAATGCTAAGACCCAGCTCCACTCAATGACCAGCAAGCTACAGTGCAGCACACCACATGGCAAACAACTAGAAAGACAGGAACACAATCCCACGCATTAGAAGAGAGGCTGCCTAAAATTATAATAAGGTCACAGACACCCCCAAAACACAGCACTGGACACGGTCCTGCCCACCAGAAAGACAAGATCCAGCCTCATCCACCAGTCCCCTCCACCAGGCAGCCTACACAACCCACTGAACCAACCTTAGCCACTGGGGGCAGACACCAAAACCAATAGGAACTACAAACCTGCAGCCTGCGAAAAGGAGACCCCAAACACAGTAAGTTAAGCAAAATTAGAAGGCAGAGAAATACAAAGCAGATGAAGGAGCAAGGTAAAAACCCACTAGACCAGTCAAATGAAGAGGAAATACGCAGCCTACCTGAAAAAGAATTCAGAATAATCATAGTAAAGATGATCCAAAATCTTGGAAATAGAATGGAGAAAAAACAATAAACGTTTAACAAGGACCTAGAAGAAATAAACAGTAAACAAACAATGATGAAAAACACAATAAATGAAATGAAAAATTCTCTAGAAGTAATCAATAGCAGAATAACTGAGGCAGAGAACAGATATAAGTGACCTGGAAGATAAAATAGTGGAAATAAATACCGCAGTGCAGAATAAAGAAAAAAGTATGAAAAGAATTGAGGGCAGCCTCAGAGACCTCTGGGACAACACTGAATGCACCAACATTCGAATTATAGGTGTCCCAGAAGAAGAAGAAGAAAAGAAAGGGACTGAGAAAATATTTGAAGAGATTATAGTTGAAAACGTCCCTAATATGGGAAAGGAAATAGTCAATCAAGTCCAGGAAGCACAGAGTCCCATACAGGATAAATCCAAGGAGAAATATGCCAAGACACATATTAATTGAACTATCAAAAATTAAATTCAAAGAAAAAACATTAAAAGCAGCAAGGGAAAAACAACAAATAACATATAAGGGAATCCCCATAAGGTTAACAGCTGATCTTTCAGCAGAAACTCTGCAAGCCAAAAGGGAGTGGCAGGACATATTTAAAGTGATGAAACTGAAGAACCTACAACCAAGACTACTCTACCCAGCAAGGATATCATTCAGATTTGATGGAGAAATTAAAACCTTTACAGACAAACAAAAGCTAAGAAAATTCAGCACCACCAAACCAGCTTTACAACAAATGCTAAAGGAACTTCTCTAGGCAGGAAACACGAGAAAGAAAACACAAGAATAAGCCCAAAACAATTAAGAAAATGGTAAAAGGAACATACATATCGATAATTACTTTAAATGTAAATGGATAAAATGCTCCAACCAAAGGACATAGACTGGCTGAATGGATACAAAAACAAAACCAGTATATATGCTGTCTACAAGAGACCGACTTCAGACTGAGGGACACATACAGACTGAAAGTGAGGGTATGGAAAAAGATATTCCATGCAAATGGAAATCGAAAGAAAGCTGGAGGAGCAATTCTCATATCAGACAAAATAGCCTTTAAAATAAAGACTATTACAAGAGACAAAGAAGGACACTACATAATGATCAGGGGATCAATCCAGGAAGAATATATAACAATTGTAAATATTTATGCACCCAACATAGGAGCATCTCAATACATAAGGCAAAAGCTAACAGCTGTAAAAGGGGAAATTGACAGTAACACAATCATAGTAGGGGACTTTAACACCCCACTTTCACCAGTGGACAGCTCATCCAAAGTGAAAGTAAAGAAGGAAGCACAAGTTTTAAATGATACATTAAACAAGATGGACTTAATTAATATTTATGGGACATTCCATCCAAAAACAACAGAATACAGTTTCTTCTCAAGTGCTCATGGAACATTTTCCAGGATAAATCATATCTTGGGTCTCGAATCAAGCCTTGGTAAATTTAAGAAAATTGAAATCATATCAAGTATCTATTCTGACCACAACGCTATGAGACGAGATATCAATACAGGAAAAAATCTGTAAAAAATACAATACATGGAGGCTAAACAATACACTACATAATAACCAAGAGATCACTGAAGAAATCAAAGAAGAAATAAAAAAATACCTAGAAACAAATGACAATGAAAACACGACGACCCAAAACCTATGGGATGCAGCTAAAGAAGTTCTAAGAGGGAATTTTATAGCAATAGAATCCTACCTCAAGAAACAAGAAACATCTCAAATAAACAACTTAAACTTACTCCTAAAGCAATTAAATAAAGCAAAATGAAAAAAACCCAAAGTTAGCAGAAGGAAAGAAATCATAAAGATCAGATCAGAACTAAATGAAAAAGAAATGATGGAAAAAAGAGCAAAGATCAATAAAACTAAAAGCTTCTTCTTTGAGAAGATACACAAAATTGATAAACCATTAGCCAGACTCATCAAGAAAAAAAGAAGACTCAAATCAATACAATTAGAAATGAAAAAGGAGAAGTCACAACTGTCCCTGCAGAAATACAATGGATCATGAGATATTTCTACAAGAAACTATATGCCAATAAAATGGACAACCTGGAAGAAATGGACAAATTCTTGGAAAGCACAACTTTCCGAGACTGATTCAGGAGGAAACAGAAAATATAAACAGACCAATCACAAGCACTGAAATGAGACTGTGATTAAAAATATTCCAACAAACACAAGCCCAGGACCAGATGACTTCACAGGCAAATTCTATCAAACATTTAGAGAAGAGCTAACACCTATCCTTCTCAAACTCTTCCAAAACCTAGCAGAGGGTGGAACACTCCCAAACTCATTCTGCAAGGCCACCATCACCCTGATAACCAAAACCAGACAAAGATGTCACAAAGAAAGAAAACTACAGGCCAATATCACTGATGAACATAGATGCAAAATCCCCAACAAAATACTAGCAAACCGAATCCAACAGCACGTTAAAAGGATCACACACCATGATCAAGTGGGGTTTATCCCAGGAATGCAAGGATTCTTCAATATACACAAATCTATCAATGTGATAAACCATATTAACAAACTGAAGGAGAAAAACCATATGATCATCTCAGTAGATGCAGAGAAAGCTTTTGACAAAATTCAACACCCATTTATGATAAAAACCCTGCAGAAAGTAGGCATAGAGGGAACTTTCCTCAACATAATAAAGGCCATATATGACAAGCCCACAGCCAACATCATCCTCAGTGGTGAAAAACTGAAAGCATTTCCACTAAGATCAGGAACAAGACAAGGCTGCCCACTCTCAACACTCTTATTCAACATAGTTTTGGAAGTTTTAGCCACAGCAATCAGAGAAGAAAAGGAAATAAAAGGAATCCAAATCAGAAAAGAAGAAGTAAAGCTGTCACTCTTTGCCGATGATATGATATTATACATAGAGAATCCTAAAGATGCTACCAGAAAACTACTAGAGCTAATCAATGGATTTGGTAAAGTAGTAGGATACAAAATTAATGCACAGAAATCTCTTGCATTCCTATACACTAATGATGAAAAATCTGAAAGAAAAATTAATGAAACACTCCCATTTACCATTGCAACATAAAGAATAAAATACCTAGGAATAAACCTACCTAAGGAGACAAAAGATCTGTATGCAGAAAACTATGGGACACTGATGAAAGAAATTAAAGATGATACAAATAGATGGAGAGATATACCATCTTCTTGGATTGGAAAAATCAACATTGTGAAAATGACTATACTATCCAAAGCAATCTCCAGATTCAATGCCATCCCTATCAAAGTAACAATGGCGTTTTTCACAGAACTAGAACAAAAAATTTCACAATTTGTATGGAAACACAGAAGACCCTGAATAGCCAAAGCAATCTTGAGAAAGAAAAATGGAGCTGGAGGAATCTGGCTCCTGGACTTCAGACTATACTACAAAGCTACAGTAATCAAGACAGTGTGGTACTGGTACAAAAACAGAAATATAGATCAATGGAACAGGATAGAAAGTCCAGACATAAACCCACACATATATGGTCACCTTATTTTTTATAAAGAAGCAAGAATATACATTGGAGATAAGACAGCCTCTTCAATAACTGGTGCTGGGAAAACTGGACAGCTACATGTAAAAGAATGAATTAGGACAGTCCTTAATACATACACAAAAATGAACTCAAAATGGATTAAAGGCCTAAATGTAAGAGCAGACACTATAAAACTCTTAGAGGACAATATAAGCAGAACACTCTATGACATAAATCACAGCAAGATCCTTTTTGACCCACCTCCTAGTGAAATGGAAGTAAAAACAAAATAAACAAATGAGACCTAAAGAACCTTAAAAGGTTTTTGCACAGCAAAGGCAAACATAAACAAGACAAAAAGACAATGCTCAGAATGGGAGAAAATATTTGCAAATGAAGTAACTGACAAAGGATTAATCTCCAAAATATGCAAGGAGCTCATGCAGCTCAGTATCAGAAAAACAAACAACCCAATCCAAAAATGGGCAGAAGACCTCAATAGACATTTATCCAAAGAAGATATACAGACTGCCAACAAACACATGAAAGGATGTTCAACATCACTAATCATTAGAGACACGCGAATCAAAACTGCAATGAGGTATCACCTCGCACCTGTCAGAATGGCCATCATCAAAAAATCTACAAACAGTAAATGTTGGAGAGGATGTGGAGAAAAGGAAACCCTCCTGCACTGTTGGTGGGAATGTTAATTGATACAGCCATTATGGAGAACAGTATGGAGGTTCCTTAAAAAACTAAAAACAGAACTACCATACGACCCAGCAATCCTACTACTGGTCATATACCGTGAGAAAACCATAATTCAAAAGGAGTCATTTACCACAATGTTCACTGCAGCTCTATTTACAGTAGCCAGGACATGGAAGCAACCTAAGTGTCCATTGACAGATGAATGGATAAAGAAGATATGGCACCTATATACAATGGAGTATTACTCAGCCATAAAAAGAAACGGAATTGAGTTATTTGCAGTGTGGTGTATGGACCTAGAGTCTGTCATACAGAGTGTAGTAAGTCAGAAAGAAAAACAAATACTGTATGCTAATACATATATATGGAATCTAAAAAAAGAAAAAAAATGGTTATGAAGAACCTAGTGGCAGGACAGGAATAAAGACAGATGTAGAGAATGGCCTTGAGGATGCGGGGAGGGGGAAGGGTAAGCTGGGACGAAGTGAGAGAGTGGCGTGGACTTATATATGCTACCATTTGTAAAATAGATAGCTAGTGGGAATCAGTCACATAGCACAGGGAGATCAGCTTGGTGCTTTGTGACCACCAAGCAGGGTGGGATAGGGAAGGTGAGAGGGAGACGCAAGAGGGAAGATTTATGGGGATATATATATATATGTATAGCTGATTCACTTGTTATAAAGCAGAAAGTAACACACCATTTTAAAGCAATTATACTCTAAGATGTTAAAAAAGATTTTTTAAATAAAATTTATTTGAATAACAAACGATAGATGGGTCACTGTTTTGTATAAAGATATGCATAACTGTTTGTCTTCTGTGTGAACTTCAGACTTCAGCACCATGAGGCACTCTTACCTCATGCCATTGGCCTGATTCCTACCTTATTTGATATTAAGGTTATAGTCCTACTTCGTTTTTGCTTGCACTTATGTGATGCCCGTGTTTCAGCTTTATGAATCACTTTTTACACATGTCTCTTCTATAAAGCATAGGCTTGATATTAAGGTTATAATCCTACTTCTTTTTTGCTTGCACTAACATGATGCCCATTTTTCATCTTTATGAATCACTTTATACATATGTCTTTTCTATAAAGCATAGGTTTGTGTTTGCTTAGATCTCAAGTCAAGCTATTTTTTTAAGTTGGGTTAACTCTATTAGCCTTTATTGATATTACATTTTGTTATGAAGTTTTGTCCTAATTTTGTTATTTTTCTGTTAGCATGCTTTAATCTCTCCTATATGATCTGTTTTCATTGATCCTTTGCTGGTTTTTTCTGGCATCTCAGGCTCTGCACTGCCTGCCTCTCTTCATTTAGTGAATTAAATGTTTCCTTCTCTCATTCAAAATGGAGTATACCTGTGTGATTTCAGAATGAGGAATGGAAAGTGATTCTTGCTGGAATTCCCCAATAATTCTTGAAAGCACACAGGTCAAGTTTTTTTATCTTATTATTACAGTGAAGGATCAGATAAAAATATATGCTGGCCAGGTTTTCAGGGCCACCACACTAGAGAGCTAGAACTGGAACCAGTGCTTTTTCTCTTTTTCCTAAGAAGTTGTTATGAAAGGTGCTTCAATTAAATAAGATTATCTCGCAGCTGTGCCTGTACAAGCTTATGTTCTTTTTTATTCATAACAAAATAAGTATTTGTAACAACAAACAATTACCAATAATATGATGTCTAACCATGTCTATGATGTAACTCTCTAATACTAAGATTTTCTTGATTGAGTTAACTAGTCTAAAACTTGGGTACATCCATAATTTTTTCCTGTTTTTCATTAGTTTAGGGAAAACCAAAGCTCTGCTTAGTTACGTTGCACATATATTCAATTGATGATCTCTTAAACATCTATTTATAATAATGTGTTAATTGTACACCACATTGTACATGGAATGTGAAATCCTCTTCCCCATTTTGAGCAGCCATGATTATCTTCCAGGGTTTTGCTGAAAAAGATGGTCCAAAAATGAAAGAGGCATGCTCAAAAATGTGGCATAGTTTGGTGCTTAGGAATAGTGGTGCAGGTGTTCTGATAACCTTCTGATGGGGTTAGCAAAACAGATCTCACATGGAAGACATTTGGGGAATGCAGAATTCAGGCAGGCAGAACACCTATAGAGAGACAAGTTTCTGCTTTGAGAAGCTCATATCTCCACAGTTGATAAGTGATAATCTGTTTGGAGGAACAACTCCAAAGCCAAACAGGCCAGGGATGGGCACATTCTATGCTTATGTGCCATATGTCTCCTCTATGCGTTTCTATGTTTTGACATAGGAAAAAAATTTAAATATAAACACTTTTAACTTTCTCAAAAGTTTTCCTCTTGGAATGAAATCACACATATGGCAGATTTTTTTTAAAGACTCTGGAGTAGAGCTATTAACATTTTGACTTTGAATCAGTAGACTGCATAAAGGCACCTGAGAATGTACACAATAAATTTCTAGAATGATATTAACAAGGGATTGAATTTAAGTAGCATTATATATTTTTAAAAAATCAAAGAAATTGTGCTCGTTTGTCCACAGGCTGATTAATAACTTTGGGGTTCATGTTTTCACATAAATTATTTAATTTCTGTCTAAAATTCATATATTGTCCATTATCCTAAGTTGCAGGTCACTGACTTAAAATTAGAATATGACATTTTAAATAACGTCCCAAAAGTGTTATAGTAAG
The DNA here is from genome assembly GCF_964270905.1 of Leucopleurus acutus. Taxonomy (NCBI): domain Eukaryota; kingdom Metazoa; phylum Chordata; class Mammalia; order Artiodactyla; family Delphinidae; genus Leucopleurus; species Leucopleurus acutus. Next base: position 7,340,853 of record NC_139146.1, read on the forward strand.
TAAACTAATATGTCTTTATTAGTCCTTGAGAATCAATTTCAGAAGCTTTTAGATTCTGATGAATATTATGCAAATTCCAGCATACTATCATCCTTACAGTTTATGTTAATTTGACATTAATGTTAGCTGCCTATCTCACTAACAATAATCCATCTGAACTAGCAGTCTGGAATACCAATTACCGAAATGAGTGGAGCTCATCCTTGAAGTTTCTTTTCTCTGTTGCAAGTAGGCATATGTCAGCACACAGGGAACAGCACAGATGTATCAAAGTCTTTCAAGTAACCAGGCATCTTTGTGTAATGGAGCAGGCTGTGGTTGACATACTAAATCTTAAAAAGAAGAAGTCACTTTGTATTGAGAACAAAAAGAGCTGAAAGAGAGAAAAATTGATGTGAAGATACCTATATATTTAGAGTCATTATCAGAGGATGTTGACCAAGTAGGATCTCTATTTTATAGTGGATTAGTATATATTTTGTTGAATTTGTGAAGAGTTCAGGATACTAATTGATGTTTTAAATGAGGGTTTTTTCCTGCCTCTTGATTCTGGCTGCTGAGCATGAATTACCTCAATTTGGCTTATAATGAAAATAAAAGTTTTTTAAAAGGAAAATGACTTTTGCTAATAAAAAGACATTGTTATTTGTCTTCAAAGGAAGAGTTAGCTGTAATCTATGAATTTTTGTGCATGTCTTTTCTTATAGTGATGGTATTTTCTTTTTTATGTTAGACTGAATTGAATGACTTGGAAACTCCTTGAATAATTCCCCCAATTTTTCTTCCTCCATGTAATTGGGGAATACTAATGCAAATGATTCAAATAATATATGCCACATACGAAGTCTCTTTGTAATCACTATGCTACCTGTTTTATGAGAGTTAAGACGTTATTGGAACATTATCCATTTGATATATTTACACATTGCACTGAATCATTAGCTAAGTTTTTATGTGCATGTTTATGTGCATGTTTCTTTATTTTTCCAAATTGATTATAAGATTCTTAAGATTTAAGTCAAAGTTTAATTCTTTTTGTTCCTTCCACTGTGCTTGCGGCAATAAAAATTTAAATATTTCCTATACTAATGTGCCACACTATATAAGAGGGCAAGGAACAGTTAAATACACCCACCACAAAAATGCAGTAACACGTAGACAACTGTACTCACAACTGTATATAAAGAGTAGATGATTGTGACAGAGAAAAGAAAGAGTATAATGACAATTTAGAGGATACAGTTCAAATATCTGGACTGGAAAATTGATCTTGCTATAATTAAAGGTTAGAAAGTAGCTACCAATAAGGAACAGATCTACCAAATGGTAAAAAGGCTCCTGGTATAAGGGATATTCTTGCCAACACACACATTTTTCTCTCCAGTGACTGAATTTTACAGAGACGCTCAGTGATTGCACAAGAATGGGGATTAATTTCAAATTTATGTTGTGAATTATTTTGAACATAGAGAACATAGAGAATCATATAGTGAATATGCATATACCTTCCACCTAGCTACGCAACTGTTTGCATTTGCCAACTTGCTTTAGGTATTTTTCGGTGAAGTATTTTAACATAATTACAGACATCATGATAATTTATTCCTAAATACTTCAGTATGCATCACTAAAATTAAGGACATTTTCTGGTATAACAACAAGGCCATTTGCACAGTAGCAAAATTAATAATGATTCTCCATATTATCTAATATTCCACCTATATCCAAATTTCAGAATGGAGATTTTAGTGCAATTGCATCTTGATGTGTACCATGGAAAGTCGTGTCCAACCAGTTTTCTTTCTGTTTATGAGGAGAGCAAGCCTGTGTTTCTGATGGATGGCCCTGATAGTACTTTCTTAAAGAGCTGACCTGATGTATCATATACTTGAAAGCTGCCGAGAGAGCAGATCATACATGTTCTTACCATAAAAAAGAGATAGTAATTATGTGACATGATAGAGGTGTCAGCCAGCTCTGGTGGTAACCATATTGCTCTCTATCTTTGTGTGTGTATGTGTGTGTATCATATTAACAGTATACCTTAAACTTACACAATATTACATGTCAATTGTATTTCAATAGACTGGGGAAAAAAGAGCTGACTTGGCAGGGAGGGTTGAAAGGCCTTAAGATGAAACCAATGATGACATGAATGCACCTGTCCCCTCAGTAAGTGATGACGGAAAACAGGCTGTAGCCTCTACTGCCCAGTTCTGGGGCTTCCAACATGATCGGGTGATCCCTGCTGACATTCATTTCCCCTATAAATTTACAAAGTGGCGGAAAATTAAGTTCCTCTTCCTGAAGATAAAGCCAAGCTACCTCTCCATAGGATAATGACAGATGGGAGACTTGGGACAACTTGCCCTTACCAAACTTCTGCCTGTAAGTTTCCCTAATATATCTGCTTTGAACATGCATCTTCTGATATATATATATTTTTTTGATATTTACACATGACTTTTGCTCAAAAATTAAATAGAGATGGGAAGGGGGAGTATAGAGAATAACACACCAGCTGTTATTAAAGGTATTTCTAGGGGTTATGCCAGTAACTGAAGAAATGGGAAAGTTATTGTTATTCCTACAGATAGTCTTAAAGATAAAACAGAGATTCATGGATTCTTTCCATTTTAAAATTAATTCCAAATGAAAATACAAGAATTTACAAGTTCTGAGATATACTAGGTACAGTCAAAGTGGGTACTGAAATACATAACAAAAAACATTACAAAAGGAATGTATAGGAATTAAAGTGTAATTGGTTGTCATTGCTCCCTTGTGAAACAAAGAATGTTTTAAGGAAAGTATTTGCCTTTGTTCTCCCTGAGTAAATGTAAATTTCTTAAAGGAAAGCTCAGCTATAACTCCAATGAACACATTATCCTTTGCTCTTTGTATAAGCTAATGTCATCCTCCAAGTTCCTGAAAGGGATGCATGGGGAAGGGAAAGAATATGAACATCAATCTTCTACAAAGCATTATTTAAATGGCATCCTTTCTGGGGAAGAAAGATGAAAGTGTTGAAAACTGTCTGAAGATTTGTTAGTTGTCCTATTTGAGTTAAGATCATACTTGCTGGGCTTCCCTGGTGGTGCAGTGGTTGAGAGTCCGCCTGCCGATGCAGGGAACACGGGTTCATGCCCCGGTCTGGGAAGATCCCACATGCCACGGAGCGGCTGGGCCCGTGAGCCATGGCCGCTGAGCCTGCGCGTCCGGAGCCTGTGCTCCACAACGGGAGAGGCCACAACAGTGAGAGGCCCGTGTACCACAAAAAAAAAAAAAAAAAAAAAAAGATCATACTTGCTGCTTCCTATCTGAGGTGCAGTGAAATGTGCTTAAGAGGAACATTACAGTATATCCAAATTGTTCAGATATAATTAGTCTTAGAATTAGGAACATTTTCTTATATTGCTCTAATTCTCGCCATCTGGCTATTTAGCACTCACCAACCCCCTCCACCACAACCACTTTTATTTTTTCAGCTCTTAGGAAGGTTGGTGGCTGATGGTTCAAAGTCAATAGACTGAATGTTTGTGTCCCATTCCAACATTCCCACGTTGAAACCCAACTCCCCAGTGTGATGGTATTATGAGGTGGAGCCTTTGAGAGGCAATTAGGATTAGATGAGGTCATGAGGATGGCTCTCATGAGATTAGTGCCCTTTTAAGAGTCGTGAGAGAGCTTGCTTTCCCTCTCTGCTGTCCACCATGGGAGGATGGTGGCACTCTCAACCACAAATAGGACCCTCAGCCTGATGTCATATTTCCAACCTCTAGAACTGTAAGAAATAAATTTCTGCTCTTCATAAGCTACCCAGTCTATGGTACTTTGTTAGATTTGCCCATAGTGACTAAGACACACTTTATAGAAATTAATTTTCCCCACAGGGAGCTGACTTGGCCATGGTATGCATCTCCCTGGGGGATTACCCACATGCAATGTTTGGTTGATATGGGGTTCAAAAGTGCAGCCCCCTGTCTCAGGTAAGAAAACTCTGTAGGACCATCTTAGTTTCAAAGCTTCCAATGGGCTTGGCTTCCTATGGCACCACATCACAGGTCAATTTTTTTTTTAGCACCTTTATTGGAGTATAATTGCTTTACAGTGTTATGTTAGTTTCTGCTGTATAACAAAGTGAATCAGCTATATGCATATATATATCCCCTCCCTCTTGCATCTCCCTCCCACCCTCCTTATCCCACCCCTCTAGGTGGTCGCAAAGCACCAAGCTAAATCTCCCTGTGCTATGCAGCTGCTTCCCACTAGCTGTCTCTTTTACATTTGGTAGTATGTCAATGTTACTCTGTCACTTCATCCCAGTTTGCCCTTCCCCCTCCCCATGCCCTTAAATCCATTCTCTACGTCTGTGTCTTTATTCCTGTCCTGCCGCTAGGTTCTTCAGAACCTTATTATTATTTTTTTTATATCCATATATATGTGTTAGCATACAGTATTTGTTTTTCTCTTTCTGACTTATTTTACTCTGTATGACAGTCTCTAGGTCCATCCACCTCACTACAAATAACTCAATTTCGTTTCTTTTTATGGCTGAGTAATATTCCATTGTATATATGTGCCACATCTTCTTTATCCATTCATCTGTCAATGGACACTTAGGTTGCTTCCATGTCCTGGCTATTGTAAATAGTGCTGCAGTGAACACTGTGGTACATGACTCTTTCTGAATTATGGTTATCTCAGGGTATATGCCCAGTAGTGGGATTGCTGGGTCATATGGTAGTTCTATTTTTAGTTTTTAAAGGAACCTCCATACTGTTCTCCATAGTGACTATATCAATTTATAATCCCACCAACAGTGCAGGAGGGTTCCCTTTTCTCCACACCCTCTCCAACATTTATTGTTTGTAGATTTTTTAATGATGGCCATTCTGACCAGTGTGAGGTGATACCTCATTGTAGTTTTGATTTGCATTTCTCTAGTGATAGTGATGTTGAGCATCTTTTCATGTGTTTGTTGGCAATCTGTGTATCTTCTTTGGAGAAATGTCTGTTTAGGTCTTCTGCCCATTTTTTGATATTGAGCTGCATGAGCTGCTTGTATATTTTGGAGATTAATCCTTTGTCAGTTGCTTCATTTGCAAATATTTTCTCCCATTCTGAGGGTTGTCTTTTGGTCTTGTTTATGGTTTCCTTTGCTGTGCAAAAGCTTTTAATTTTCATTAGGTCCCATTTGTTTATTTTTGTTTTTATTTCCATTTCTCTAGGAGGTGGGTCAAAAAGGATCTTGCTGTGATTTATGTCATAGAGTGTTCTGCCTATGTTTTCCTCTAAGAGTTTTATAGTGTCTGGCTTTACATTTAGGTCTGTAATCCATTTTGAGTTTATTTTTGTGTATGGTGTTAGGGAGTGTTCTAATTTCATTCTTTTACATGTAGCTGTCCAGTTTTCCCAGCATCATTTATTGAAGAGGCTGTCTTTTCTCCATTGTCTATTCTTGCCCCCTTTATCAAATATAACGTGACCATATGTGCATGGGTTTATCTCTGGGCTTTTTATCCTGTTCCATTGATCTATATTTCTCTTTTTGTGCCAGTACCATACTGTCTTGATTACTGTTGCTTTGGAGTATAGTCTGAAGTCCAGGAGCCAGATTCCTCCAGCTGCATTTTTCTTTCCCAAGATTACTTTGGCTATTTGGGATCTTCCGTGTTTCCATACAAATTGTGAAACTTTTTGTTGTAGTTCTGTGAAAAACGCCATTGGTAGTTTGATAGGGATTGCATTGAATCTGTAGATTGCTTTTGGTAGTATAGTCATTTTCACATTGTTGATTCTTCCAATCCAAGAGGATGATATATCTCTCCATCTGTATCATCTTAAATTTCTTTTATCAGTGTCTTATAGTTGTCTGCATACAGGTTTCTTGTCTCCTTAGGTAGGTTTATTCCTAGGTATTTTATTCTTTTTGTTGCAATAGTAAGTGGGAGTGTTTCATTAATTTTTCTTTCAGTTTTTTCATCATTAGTGTATAGGAATGCAAGAGATTTCTGGGCATTAATTTTAAATCCTACTATTTTACCAAATTCATTGATTAGCTCTAGTAGTTTTCTGGTAGCATCTTTAGGCTTCTCTATGTATAGTATCATGTCATCTGCAAAGACAGCTTTACTTCTTTTCTGATTTGGATTCCTTTTATTTCTTTTTCTTCTCTGATTGCTGTGGCTAAAATTCCAAAACTATGTTGAATAATCGTGGTGAGAGTGGACAACCTTGTCCTGTTCCTGAACTTAGTGGAAATTGTTGCAGTTTTTCACAATTGAGGACGATGTTGGCTGTAGGTTTGTCATATATGGCCTTTATTACGTTGAGGTAAGTTCCCTCTATGCCTATTTTCTGGAGAGTTTTTATCTTAAATAGGTGTTGAATTTTGTAGAAAGCTTTTTCTGCATCTATTGAGATGATCGTATGGTTTTTCTCCTTCATTTTGTTAATATGGTTTATCACATGGATTGATTTGCATATATTGAATAATCCTTACATTCCTGGGATAAACCCCACTTGATCATAGTCTATAATCCATTTAATGTGCTGTTGGATTCTGTTTGCTAGTATTTTGTTGAGGATTTTTGCATCTATGTTCATCAGTGATATTGGCCTGTAGCTTTCTTTTTTTGTGATATTTTTGTCTGGTTTTGGTATCAGGGTGATGGTGGCCTCGTAGAATGAGTTTGGGAGTGTTCCTCCCTCTGCTATATTTTGGAAGATTTTGAGAAGGATAGGTGTTAGCTGTTCTCCAAATGTTTGATAGAATTCGCCTGTGAAGCCCTCTGGTCCTGAGCTTTGTTGGTTGGAAGATTCTTAATCACAGTCTCAATTTCAGTGCTTGTGATTGGTCTGTTTATATTTCCTGTTTCTTCCTGGTTCAGTCTCGGAAGGTTGTGCTTTTCTAAGAATTTGTCCATTTCTTCCAGGTTGTCCATTTTATTGGCATGTAGTTGCTTGTAGTAATGTCTCATCCTCCATTTTATTTCTGCAGTGTCAGTTTTGACTTCTCCTTTTTCATTTCTAATTGTATTGATTTTAGTTTTCTCTCTTTTTTTCTTGCTGAGTCTGGCTAATGGTTATCAGTTTTGTTTATGTTCTCAAAGAAGCAGCTTTTAGTTTTATTCATCTTTGCTATTGTTCCCTTCATTTCTTTTTCATTTATTTCTGATCTGATCTTTAATTTCTTTCCTTCTGTAACTTTGGGGTTTTTTTTTTCTTCTTTCTCTAATTGCTTTAGGAGTAAGTTTAAGTTGTTTAGTTGAGATGTTTCTTGTTTCTTGAGGTAGAATTCTATTGCTATAAACTTCCCTCTTAAACCTGCTTTTGCTGCATCCCATAGGTTTTGGGTTGTGTTTTCATTGTCATTTGTTTCTAGATATTTCTTGATTTCCTTTTTGATTTCTTCAGTGATCTCTTGATTATTTAGTAGTGTATTGTTTAGCCTCCATGTGTTTTTATTTTTCACAGATTTTTTCCTGTAATTTATATCTAGTCTCATAGTGTTGTGGTTGGAAAAGATACTTGATATGATGTCAGTTTTCTTAAATTTACCAAGGCTTGATTTGTGATCCAAGATATGATCTTTCCTGCAGAATGTTCCGTGAGCACTTGAGAATAAAGTGTATTCTGTTGTTTTTGGATGGAATGTCCTATAAATATTAATTAAGTCCATCTTGCTTAATGTATCATTTAAAGCTTGTGTTTCCTTATTTATTTTCATTTTGGATGATTTGTCCATTGGTGAAAGTGGGGTGTTAAAATCCCCTACTATGATTGTTACTATCAACTTCCACTTTTATGGCTGTTAGCATTTGCCTTATGAATTGAGCTGCTCTTATGTTGGGTGCATAAATATTTACAGTTGTTATATATTCTTCTTAGATTGATCCCCTGATTATTATGTAGTGTCTTTTTTTGACACTTGTAATAGTCTTTATTTTAAATTCTATTTTGTCTGATATGAGAATTGCTCCTCCGGCTTTCTTTTGATTTCCATTTGTATGTAATATCTTTTTCCATCCCCTCACTTTCAGTCTGTATGTGTCCCTAGGTCTGAAGTGGGTCTCTTTTAGACAGCATATATATGGCTGTTGTTTTTTTATCCATTCAGCCAGTCTGTGTCTTTTGGTTGGAGCATATAATCCATTTACATTTAAGGTAGTTGTCAGTATGTATGTTCCTATTACCATTTTCTTAATTGTTTTTGGTTTGTTATGGTAGGTCTTTTCCTTCTCCTGTGTTTCCTGCCTAGAGAAGTTCCTTTAACATTTGTTGTAAAGCTGGTTTGGTGGCGCTGAATTCTCTTAGATTTTGTTTGTCTGTAAAGGTTTTAATTTCTCCCTCAAAGCTGAATAAGATCCTTGCTGAGTAGAGTAATCTTGGTTGTAGGTTTTTCCATTTCATCACTTTAAATATGTCCTGCCATTCCCTTCTGGTTTGCAGATTTTCTGCTGAAAGTTCAGCTGTTTACCTTATGGGCATTCCCTTGTATGTTATTTGTTGTTTCTCCCTTGCTGCTTTTAGTTTTTTTCTTTGTGTTTAATTTTTGATAGTTCTATTAATATGTATTTTGTCATGTTTCTCCTTGGATTTCTCCTTTATGGGACTCTGTGTTTCCTGGACCTGACTGACTATTTCCTTTCCCATATTAGGGAAGTTTTCAACTATAACCTTTTCAAATATTTTCTCATTCCCTTTTTCTCTTCTTCTGCAACCCCTATAATTCGAATGTTGGTGCGTTTAATGTCCCATTCATCTCTGAAACCATCGTCAGTTCTTTTCATTCCTTTTTCTTTATTCTGCTCTGTGGTAGTTATTTCCCCTGTTTTATCTTCGAGGTCACTTATCCGTTCTTCTGCCTCAGTTATTCTGCTATTGATTCCTTCTAGAGAATTTTAAATTTCATTTATTGTGTGTTCATCATTGTTTGTTTGCTCTTTAGTTCTTCTAGGTCCTTGTTAAACGTTTCTTGTATTTTCTCCATTCTAGTGCCAAGATTTTGCATCATGTTTACTATCATTACTCTGAATTGTTTTTCAGGTAGACTGCCTATTTCCTCTTCATTTGTTTGGTCTGGTGAGTTTTTACCTTGCTCCTTCATCTTCTGTATTTTTCTCTGTCTTCTCATTTTGCTTAACTGACTGTGTTGGGGGCTGCTTTTCGCAGGCTTTTCGCAGTTTCATAGTTCCTGTTGTTGTTGGTGTCTGCCTCAGTGGCTAAGGTTGATTCAGTGGGTTTTGTAGGCTTCCTGGTGGAGGGGACTGGTGCATCTCTTCTGTTGGATGAGGCTGGATCTTGTCTTTCTGGTGGGCTTTTCGCAGGCTTTTCGCAGTTTCATAGTTCCTGTTGTTGTTGGTGTCTGCCTCAGTGGCTAAGGTTGATTCAGTGGGTTTTGTAGGCTTCCTGGTGGAGGGGACTGGTGCATCTCTTCTGTTGGATGAGGCTGGATCTTGTCTTTCTGGTGGGCAGGACTGCATCTGGTGGTGTGTTTTGGGGGTGTCTGTGGACTTATTATGATTTTAGGCAGCCTCTCTGCTAATGCGTGGGATTGTGTTCCTGTCTTGCTAGTTGTTTGGCATATGGTGTGCTGCACTGTAGCTTGCTGGTCATTGAGTGGAGCTGGGTCTTAGCCTTGAGATGGAGATCTCTGGGAGAGCTTTTGCTGTTTGATATTACATGGAGCTGGGAAGTTCTCTGGTGGACCAATGTCCTGAACTCGGCTCTCCCACCTCAGAGGCACAAACCTGACAGCCAGCCGGAGCACCAAGACCCTGTCAGCCACGTGGCTTTGGGAAGTCTGAGGTCTTCTGCCAGTGTTCAGTAGGTGTTCTGTAGGAGTTGTTCCACATGTAGATGTATTTCTGATGTATTTGTGGGGAGGAGGTTGATCTCCATGTCTTGCTCCTCTGCCATCTTGAAGGTCTCCCCACTTATTTATTTTATAACTGGAAGTTTGTGCCTCTTAATCTCCTTCACCTCTTCCATCCATCCCGACACTTCTCTCAACTCTGGCAACCACTAGTTTGTTGTCTGTATCTATATGTCTATTTCTGTTTTATTTGTTCATTTGTTTTGTCTTTCAGATTCCACATATAAGTGAAAACACATGGTATTTATCTTTCTCTGAGTTATTTCACTTAGCATAATATCCTCTAGATCCATCCATGTTGTCACAAATGGCAAGATTTTATTCTTTTTCATATTCATATATATATATGTTATTTCTTTATCTATTCATCTATCAGTGGACCCTTAGGTTGCTTCCATATCTTGCCTATAGTTAATAATGTTGCTGCAATGAACATAGGGGTCCATATATCTTTTAAAATTAAGTGTTTTTGTTTTCTTTGGATCAATAATGCTGCTTTTTAGACTCTTTCTTTATCCTTATTGCTTACCATTTTAATTATAATGTGTCTTAGTGTTTTTCTCTTTGGGTTCATCTTATTTGGAACTTTCTGGGCTTCCTGGTCTTGTGTGTCTATTTCTTCCTCAGAGTATTGAAGATTTCAGCCATTATTTTTTCAAATAATTTTCCTGGCCCTTTTCTCTCTCTCTTCTCCTTCTGGGACACCTACAATCCTAATGGTATTGCACTTGATGTTGTCACAAAGGTCCCTCAAGGTATCTTCATTTCTTTTAATTCTTTCTTATTTAGCTTCTCTCCCTGGGCATTCTCCATTGCTTTGTCTTCGTGCTCTCTGATTCATGCTTCCATTTCATTCACTCTGTTGTTGAACCCCTCTAGTATATTTTTCAGTTTAGTTATAACTTCTGTTTGCTACTTATATTTTCTACCTCTTTGCTGAAGTTCTTGGTGTGTTCATCCGTTCTCCTCCCCAGATTGGTGAGTGTCTTTATGACCATTACTTTGAACTTTTTATTGGATACGTTACTTATCTCCATTTCATTAAGGTCTTTTTCTGAAGGTTTGCCACATTCTTTGGTTTGGAATGTATTTGTCTTCTGTTTTTTGTTTTTTCTTTCTTTCTTTCTTTTTTTTTTGCGGTACATTGGCCTGGACCTCTCACTGTTGTGGCCTCTCCCGTTGCGGAGCACAGGCTCTGGACACGCAGGCTCAGCGGCCATGGCTCACGGGCCCAGCTGCTCTGCGGCATGTGGGATCTTCCCGGACCAGGGCACGAACCTCTGTCCCCTGCATCGGCAGGCGGACTCTCAACCACTGCACCACCAAGGAAGCCCCTCGTCTTCATTTTATCTATCTCTCCACGTGTCTGTCTACATGTATTAGGTAATGGCTCTTTCCCTCATTCTTGAATAAGCATTCTTGGGTAGGTGTTGTTCCTTGTGGCCCAGAAGTGCAATTTCCCCTGACCGCCAGAGCCAGGCACTCTATGGGTGTCCTTTATGTGGGATGCGGGCACCTGCCAGTTGTAATAGGGCTGCAGCTGCTGCACAGGGAGGGCGAGACTCAGGGTACTGGCCTGTTTCAGTTGCAGCTTGTCCATGATGCAGGGAGGGTAGGGCTTGGAGCACTGCCTGGACCAGTTGCAGCTCCAGTGATTCTTGGGGTGGGTGTGGCCCAGTAACAGTATTGGGTGGGCAGAGCCTGACTGCCAGTGCTAGCAAACTAGAGAAAGGACACCAAAAATGGCACCCCCCTCAGCTCTGTCACCAGCAGCTTAAGATGAGACTGCAAAAATATCATCGCCGTCACTTCCGTACCCAGATAAAGTCCCTGAAGATTCCTGCCTCCCCAGCAGCTGCTTTAAAATTAAAAGGTCACTTATTGTTGCGGCATTTTTCAATCTGTTGCTTTTGTGCTAGATCTCAGGGCAGGTAGTTTTGCCTACAAGCTCTTTAATAGCAGCTTCTCTATTTCCTCCGTTTCTGTGATTCTTCTGGTCTTAATCCCCATTGATTTTCAACATCAGAAGGTTTGGGATCTTGTCTTTCTGGTTCCAGCTCCCAGTGGTGTGGTACCTGATGTGAGGCTCAACCCACTCACTCCTCAAGTGGGAGCTCTGTATTTTTGGACTCCCTCCCAGTTGTGGGGGTCATCCTTGTCTCGGTGGGGTCCTGGGTGAGGCCATATCTCTGCCTCTCCCACCTTTCTCAATGCATCTCTTCTGTTTTTTTGGTGTAGAGATACTGTTCATCTAGTTCTCAGGTCCTTGTCAGAAAAAAGTATTCCACATATAGCTGTAACTTTGTTGTGTCCGTGGGAGGAGATGAGTTCAGGGTTTCCCTTTGCTGCCATCTTGAACCCCTCTCTGCAATTATGCTCTTTTAATGGCCTTTACATTAGACAGTAATTGTTTCTCAAAGTTTAAAGTCATGATTTTTGGAGCATATCTATTTCAATGACAGTTAACTGCTCAAAAATTAGCAATGTATGTGATATGACCAGAGTTTCTATTTCCATGACAAAGTCACTTCGTTTTAAAAGAATTAATACATTTATGGAAGTTGTTCATGAAAAGTCAGTTTCATCCAAAACAAAGTATGGGAAAATGGCTGAAACAATTCTATTAGGTTATAAATGTTCTCACTCAGCTCTAATTCACAATTATTAAAAGAAAAAACAAAATAATTTCTGAAAAGAAAGCTAATTCCAGTTCTACTGGTAGAAGAGTGGTACCTGGTTGTTAAAAAAGCTGAGATTTTCAGCATCTAAAATTTCACATCTCACATTATACATCTCTCTGCCTTTACATCAAGTTCAAACAAGTTTTATTTTTAAAATATCCTCTACTTTTTCCCTCCCACAGCTCTTCTCACATGTCAGCCCACTCCTTATCTCACCCCCTCTGCTTTATGAAAGTATATTTCTTTTCACTGTGTTTTCCCACGATTAAAAGTGAGCATTCAAAAAAAAAAGTGAGCATTCTCACTTCATTAACTTATCTTCACAAACACTTCATTTACATGTCTGCCCTGGTAACTACTTTTTTCCATAAACCTCTCCTCAAATATCTGAATTATTATGACGTTTTGGACTAGTCCCAAACATTAGGATGTATCAGAGTGACCCTCAATTGCACTTAATATTAAACTTCTTTTTAAAATTGGATATGATAGTATGGTCTTAATACCAATGTTTAGTGAGTCAATAATTATAAAAAGTGATCAGTGTTTATTAGAGTCTTGTAATTTGCTTATGTAAAATGCAGGTTAAGTCATTAACCTTGGTGTTGACTTCAGGATTGTAAATGGACTTGCTTAGGTTGTGAAGAGAATCAAATGAGATAATGTAGATAAAGTTTATTTGTATAATTTTATATGTATGGTATTAATAATAATCTAAAGTATTTAATCAGGTTTTCTAAATGAAAAATAGCTCTCTAGATAGTAAAGAATGCAAAGAAGAAAGCTAATACCAGTCTCAGCATAGCTGTGAATTTGCTTGTTTATTCTGAGTAACCTTTTTTTTTTAACTTCTAAGGACTTCCTTTTCCAGTCATGGACTCAAGGAACACTCTTGTTCAATTCTCCAGTATGATTTTGCTACTTACTAGCTGCACAGATGATTCCTGCTTCAGTACCTAGTTACAGCTTTCTTGCAATTTACCTGGACTTAACATATAAATGAAAAGTATTTGAACCTAACTGCAAGATTGTAACTTTGTATCATTTACATTCCACTAACTAAAAACCTAATCATGATTTTATATAGTGATCTTTTAAAATTTACATTTTGATTATAGAAGAATTTTGTTAGCTAATCTTTAAGTCAGATGCATTCAGAAAGCACCTTGCCTAGATACATAAAATCATCAGCTTGGCATCATTTTAATCAAACCTGGCTTTCTCACAAGTGTCCAATCTTTGATAGAGAACAAATGTAATTTTGTTAAATGGATATATAATCATTTTAAAAGAAAAAGTGTAACAAAGTGGTTTATAAAGGATATATTCTAAGGTAAGAATTGTGTGAAAACTCTTCCATAGAAAGTATTTTTTTAAATTATCTTAACTAACTGATATTTTGGTAAGAACCTTAAACATTTTTATCAGACTATCATTTGAGTCTTTTTACTGCTTTCCTTGAAATTGAAAGTAGAATGGTGATATATCAACTTAAACTTCATATAAATGCTTATTTTTCATTTGGTATTGTTTGTTTTACAAACATATTATAGCAGTTATAATTAAATTTGCCTACTATTTGCACAATATTTTAAAACCAGATTTGGACAGTAGTTAAAATGGCTGAATTATTTTCATTCTCTGGTTTTGACTGGTTTACTGGTGGGAAACCAAGAGTATTTTAATTTGGCTAAGATGCCCTTTCACGGTGCTCTACCAGCTAAGTTAAAAAACCTCAAACACAGTATAAATAAGTTACACTACCCAATATCACAATTCTTTGAGGAATGCATATGATTTATTCGTGCAGTAAAGATTCCTTAGTAACTCTTATTTATAAGGGATTGTGCTAGACAGTAATAACATGGTGGGCTGCATAATAGTCATCTCTTTATTCCTCATATTTATTGTAGTCTCTAACATTCAATAAATGCATAAATGAAAAAATACAATTTAATAAATGAAACACTAAATAAATAAAATGTTAATTATTAAAATGTACTCTAACTTCTCATCATATTTTTGGCATATAGACTAGAAGAGAGTCATATAAACAAATAACTGCCATCCAGGGAGGTCAATGAGGGGTCAATGAGAGTACATCAATCATCTTTTAAGAAAGTCTCCCTAAGCTTCCAAATGACACTTTAGCTTATAGCTCATTCCCCAAACTTCATCTACAAACTACTAGCTTCAAATATATCTGGTAGGAAATATAGGGTCTATATCAGGCTGGCATGTGCCTGGCTTTAAAAAAGAAAAAAAGATTGCACTTCTATGAAAGAGGGAAATGACTGCAAGTCACTGCCAAACAAATAAACAACAACAACAACAAAATCAAAAAGTTTTTCTGGAGCATGTAACATCTGACCTGCATTTTCAAGCAATACGAACTCGAGTAGTCCATCGCTGGGATGGTACAAGAGAGAAGACAGAATAATCTAAACACAGAATTTGCAGAGGTATAGTGGTCAGACACAGTGTGCTATGCTACATTACATTAAATTCTCCAGTACTATTAATTTGAACTTTTAGTGAAAATTTGGAAATACTGATGGATTTTGCAACTGAGTTACATTTGTTTTAAGCAGGCAAGTAATAAAGACACAGAATGGTGAACTAGCATGAGGAGATGGAAGGTGAGATCATTGAGATACTATTGTAATAATCCAGTTATAAAAAATATTGCCAATTATAATAAGGAGATAAAATATCTGAAAACTATATATATATAGTTTATATATGTATAGTTTATTTATATATATATATATATATAGAGAGAGAGAGAGAGAGAGAGAGAGAGAGAGAGAAAGGATTTGATAACAGATTGGGTGTGGGACTGAAAGGGGAGAAGAGTCAAGCATTAGGAGATTCTAACTTGGGTACTCAGGAAGAATAATGGAGATCAGAAATGCAATGCAATATGATAAGTAGGTTTCACATAATAAATACATCAATTTTGGACTTTTAAGTATGAAGCACATGTATTTGTGAATAAGTGTAAAGTTTAAGAGAAATACATGAACTGATGATACGGTTTATGTAAATAGGAAGAATCAAAATAGTCCAATACTATTAAAAATCTCATTTGTTCTGTGGTTCTCTTAAAAATTGCATACTTCACTGCATCAAATATAGCTAGAAACCTAGATATAAAATTCTTCTTCTGTGTGACAGGTGGATACTCTGCCTTTCATAGGAATGAGTGGTGTATGAAATTAAAGGTATATGATAACATTCAAATGAAATACTGTGTACCCTAATGTTAGAAGTTCAAAGGTATTTTTAGTTACCATTATTTAATATTTTAAATAGTAAAGGGAGAAAAAATTCAATTATGGTATTATCTAGGGTTAATGATGAATGAATATACTCACATATCTAAAATACAGCAATTAGAAACTCTCATAGATTTAGACTGGTTCTCTTCAGGGTAGTAATAGCTGGTTTAAGAAAAAAAAATATTGAAACCCTCTCTGTGAACTATTACTTCTTAGTTGTGTACTTTATAGATTTATATTTGGGGAACTTTGTAAACTATAAAATTACTTATTTGGTATGCAGACATATAAGAACTTGCTTCAGTATTAAAATCTTCATTTTTTACTCTTCTTAGGACACTTTCACTTCATTCCCATAAGAGAGAAAAATGAAGATTTTAATATACAGGTATATTTTGTTTTATTGCTCTTGGCTTTATGGTGCTTCACAAATATTGCGTTTTTTTACAAATTAAAGGTTTGTGACAACCCTTCATCAAGCAAGTCTATCCGCACCATTTTTTCTAACAGCATTTGCTCACGCTATGTCAAATTTTGATAATTCTCACAATATTTCAGACATTTTCATTATTATTGTATTTGTCATGGTGATCTGTAATCAGTGATCCTTGATGTTACTATTGAAATTGTTTTGGCATTTTTTAGCAATGAAGTATTTTTAAATTAACGTATGTACATTATTTTTTAGACATAATGCTACTGCTAATAAACTACATTATAGTGTGAACATAACTTTTATATTCACTAAGAAACTGAAAAACTTGTGTGACTCACTTTATTTTGACTTTATTGTGTTGTTCTGGAACCAAACCTGCAGTATCTTCAAGGTATGCCTGTATTGGCAAATGCTTGTTCTTTTTCCAAAAAGTGGCAAAATGCAAATTGTACAAACAAAAGTTATCTCTTGGGCAGTTTCCTCTTATCAGTAATAAATAAATCAGTATAAGGACTGACTAAGCTCTTACGAAGTTATCAGTTTCCTTAAAAAAAGCAGGTTAGTCCAAGTTTTGTTTTGCTGTTATTTTTGTGACTATGTATATAAATGTGTTTTATTTTTACTCAATGATACCTGTGAAATCAGCTCAGTAGACTTCTTTATAGACCTGCAAACTTACTAATAGCTTTAATAGGAATAACTTCTGAAGAAATCCCCATAAATGAAAGGCACATTTTAAGAAATATACTAAGCTTTATGTTCAGCTGTTTTCAGGTTAATGTTCATGATAAAACTGGAAGAAGATAGTATGGATTTCCTTGAACATACAGATTGTGGCAGTATTCCCATAATGTTAATAATTTTTTAATTAAATTAATAAAATGACATATAATGAGTAAGAGGGAAACCTTAAGAAATCTATTAAAATTAAAATTCCAGTTTTTTAAAAATGGGTTCTCTCTTAAAATTTAAGATATCTGTCTCTTAAAGACTATTAAAACTTTCTCTTCTGCTATTCAAGTTATAGACACACATAAAGTTGTTTTTTGGCTTTCTCCTCAAACTGAATCCATTTGTATACATCTCCTTCCAAAATATTATATTGATATGATTAAAAGTAATATTCAAATAAAAATAGCTCCCTGACAGCTCTAGGAAACAGAAAAGTTTCAAAGACTAGAAACGTTTAGGAAGTTTTGCAAGATGGAGCAGGTAGGTGGAGGGGACTGGGGTGTGGAATTCAGCATCCGTGTCTGCAATTCCATACCTACCATTCACTATCAACTTTTCAAAGTAACTCTCTTCGTTAACTTTGTGGTAGTTTCTTTTGATTTTTCTCTTTAATAAATTTATTTGTTTTATTTATTTATTTTTGGCTGCGTTGGGTCTTCGTTGCTGCGTGTGGGCTTTCTCTAGTTGTGGTGAGCAGGGACTACTCTTGTTGCGGTGCACGCGCTTCTCATTACGGTGGTCTCTCTTGTTGCGGAGTATGGGCTCTAAGCACACGTAGGCTCAGCTGTTGTAGCACGCGGGCTTCAGCAGTTGTAGCACGTGGGCTGTAGAGCACAGGCTCAGTAGTTGTAGTGCATGGGCCCAGTAGCATGTGGGATCTTCCTGGACCAGGGCTCAAACCCGTGTCCCCTGCATTGGCAGGCGGATTCTTAACCACTGTGCCACCAGGGAAGCCCTCTTTTGATCTTTCAACCTTGTTCATGTTCTGCTTTTGGAAGCTGCTGGCATTTCCCAGTGTTATTTTCTCCTCTTAAAGTGGTGCCTGCTTTGTTTCCTTAGATTAGTAACTATAAAATATTTGTTAATTTTAGTGGCCTTGACAAGTACAGGTTCTGGGGAGCTAATATAAAAGGCAGGTAATGGGTGTGGCATTGGGGACAAATACACTGGATCAGTTAACATTAGCATATCAGTTCCTATTCTAAAAAAACCCTGGAAAACAAAAACAAATCTATACACATACACAAAAACTATCACCTCATTCATGCAGCTCTAATTCATTCCTATAACTGCTAAGGCTATTCTAGCTTTTAAGAAATGAGAACTCTTATAGATCTTAGTAACATTTTAATCTATTCCTTAAAGATTTCATAGATTTTTGCCATTAAGACTTTGTATCCATTATTCTTTAGATGTAGTTGAAAACACTTTCAGGATTTTCTCCAAGGCTATTGTCCTAATCATAATTTCTACTCTTCCTTAGTTACTTTGTTAACTCATACATTTTTAGACATCTACTTTATCAAATATTCAGTTGAATTTATTATATATTTCCTTATTCATTCAACAAATGCTTTGGAGATTATTTTATTTTTTCTGGCTTTTTGAAAAAGAAAATGCTTCATTTGTTTACAAATATTTATTAAAAAGTGCACTTCTGTTGATTCCTTTCTTCCTCTTGTGATTTGGAAAGCTTATATCCTATTTCTAATATATCACTAGTTACACACACACACCATGTAGAGTAAAATTATAGCTATGGCTTTATCTTTGTGCAAAATATTACTTTAATGATTATTTAGACCTACTATTAATTTGCAGCTTCCTAGCTTCTAAATATTTCTTTGGTACCTTGAGGTCCCCAATCTTAAAATCTTTACTTCCGATCATTTTTCCCTGTCTGTCTTAGCTACTTCTACAAGTAATTGTTTTCAGAGGGTTATATGCTCAGCATATATTTTTAGAGTTTTGAGTCTGAAGATAACCATGTAATTGAATGGTAGTTTGGCTGATGGAGATTTCTAGAACCATGGTCCTTTTCTATTTCAAACATATACATCTTTTAGCACTTAGTTGTTTTTTTTTTTAACATCTTTATTGGAGTATAATTGCTTTACAATGGT
Source organism: Leucopleurus acutus (assembly GCF_964270905.1). NCBI lineage: Eukaryota > Metazoa > Chordata > Mammalia > Artiodactyla > Delphinidae > Leucopleurus > Leucopleurus acutus. Next base: position 7,359,986 of record NC_139146.1, read on the forward strand.
GTGCTAGTTTCTGCTGTATAACAAAGTGAATCAGCTATACATATACATACATCCCCATATCTCCTCCCTCTTGCGTCTCCCTCCTACCCTCCCTATCCCACCCCTCAAGGTGAACATAAAGCACCAAGCTGATCTCCCTGTGCTATGCAGCTGTTTCCCACTAACTATCTATTTTACATTTGGTAACAGCACTTAGTTTCGATCAGTGTGATTTTTATTCCATTTTCTGGTGGTTAAAAAACTTCTGTCCAGAAACCTGCAGAATTTAAAATTTAACTTTGAAATAAAACTCTTCATCTGAATTTGTTTCATTGTGAATTTTGATTCATAAATTCTTTTTTATTCTACTGTCTTTATTTTTTTAATTTTTATTTCATATTGGAGTATAGTTGATTAACAATGTTGTATTAGTTTCAGGTGTACAGCAAAGTGTTCAGTTATACATATACTTGTATCTATTCTTTTTGAAATGCTTTTCCCATTTAGGTTATTACAGAATTTTGAACCCAGTTCCCTGTGCTATACAGTAGGTCCTTGCTGATTATATATTTTAAATATAGCAGAGTGCACATGTCAATCCCAGACTCCCTAACTGTCCCTCCCTCCCTTCCCCCTGGTAACCATAAGTTCATTCTCTAAGTCTGTGAGTCTGTTTCTGTCTTGTAAATAAGTTCATTTGTATAATTTTTTAAGATTCTGCATATCATATGATATTTGTCTTTCTCTGTCTGACTTACCTCACTTAGTATGATAATCTACAGGTCCATCCATGTTGCTGCAATTGGCATTATTTTGTTCTTTTTTATGGCTGAGTAATATTCCATTTTATATATGTACCACATCTTCTTTATCCATTGCTCTGTTGATGGACATTTAGGTTGCTTCCATGTCCTGGCTATTGTAAATAGTGCTGCAGTCAACACTGGGGCACATGTATCTTTTCAAATTATGGTTTTCTCCAGGTATATCCCCAGGAGTAGGATTGCTGGATCATATGGTAGCTCTGTTTTTAGTTTTTTAAGGAACCTCCATACTGTTCTCCATAGTGGCTGTACCAATTTACATTCCCACCAGCAGTGTAAGAGTGTTCCCTTTACTCCACACCCTCTCCAGCATTTATTGTTTGTAGATTTTTGATGATGGCCATTCTGACTGACTTTGTTTCGTTGTGAGTTTTCATTCATAAATTCTTTTTGAAAATCAGTGGTCCCATTTAATATGCATATTCTAGTCCCTTCCTTAATTCAGTGAAAATTTCTAGTGTTACTTCTTGGATTATTGCTTCTCCTTCATCCACTTTGTTGTCACTTTCTGGAGTTCTTAACATATGACGTATACCAAATCGCTGGAAGTGTTCTGATCTCCATAACTTTCCTTTCATAAGTATTTATCCCTTTTAAATGTCTGCTTTGCTTGGCAAAAATTCTTTGACTTAGTTTTCCAAAATGGGTTATTTAAATGTTTGTTTCATTTGCCTGGAATCTTGATAAACCAGATACTTGCTTTGGACTGAATATTAGAGCATTTTCATATCCTCTGTAACTACTTTTCCTTCATGCTCTTCCCAGATCCGTCAGATTAAAATGTTGAACAAACTGTATTTCTCTCCATTCGCAGGATTGCAGGGCAATTGATTGGAGGGGAGTATATGAGAGAAAACATATTTTTTTTCTCTTTCAAGCTGCCCTATGCAAATACTGCACAATGGACCCGTGCGTAGTCTCACTCTACTTGTACCTGCAACCTTTACAGCCAAAAGTCTTCACTGTACCAAATGTGTGGGTTGGGCTCATTCTCTAATGTCCAATGCTATTGCAGACTTTTTTCCTAATATATATATAATTATATATATATATAATATATATTATATATGGTATATAATATATAAGTATATATATTTAGTAAAAAATGGAGTGTTCAAATATCTGTTCTTAAGTTATTTTTTGTTGAAACAAACTTCCAGACAAAAGAAAATATTGGAATATTAGTCTTATCTAAATTATTTTCACTTATTTTTTTCCTGTGGTAAATTAAATACCCTGCTTTGGGCAATTAGCCCTTCCCATATCTTTGTGAGGGATATCTTACAAAGATCGAATGGACCTCTATTCAAAATTTGAATATTGAGACTGATGACAGCACACATGCTAAGAAGGCATAAAAAAGTTATCACTTACACAAAGGGCCTTCTCTGGGACAGGTAGGAAAGCCCTCTAAACTGGGCTAAAATTGGCTTGAAAGAGTAGGAAAGGGAGACTGGCTTGGGGTTTTTATTGTGGATAAGGTGTGGAACTGGTATGAGAGCTCTCAAACTTCATGAATTTAAGGGAGCGTGCATGCAGGGTCTTATATACTTTGAATCTTCCATTGGCACCAAAGTAGGAAGCACCTGAGTTTTCTTTCAGCTTGTCCAGACGTGAGGCAGAAAGCAAAGATAGAGGGATGTCCCTTCAAAGCTGTCAGCAAGAATCAAAATATTAAGTGAGACTCCTTATTACATCCTTCCTGTGGCTGTTTCTACGTTATTCTTTAACAGTGCATCTGCCATGCAATACTGTTACTACCTACTTGTTTATTTGCCCCGAACTCTCTATATATTCTAGGTCCCTTGATAGAAAGCCCTCTGCCTTGTTCACCATTTTAAACCCTGGACCTATCACAGTTCTCCACATCTGAACTTACTGAAAAAAATAGGGGACATTAAGTATACTTTTAACGCTTATTGCAATTGGCTAATTTATCTTTTGCTAAAACAGCAAATGGTGAATGCAGAAGAATTTTGTTGTACCCCTTATTTAAATTGTCCTTCTTTGATTTTGTCTTAACATTCTGGAACATTTTATGAATTGACAATGAAATAATGTTTTGGGGAGAATTGACAAAGTTGGGTCAAACTGAATTTTCAGGAAGGCAAATCATATCAGACTTTTATAGGTATTAATAAACAACTTGACCCTTTTTTCCTTTCTTCCTTCCATCCTTCCTCCCTTCCTTCCTTCCTTCTTGTATTCGTCATCATTTCCTTTACTTCCCTATGACATTTATTTATTTTTCTGTTGTAGGCATTTTGAGAGTGACATTTCAATAACCTACACAGCAATATTTTGTACCCCAATATTTTCACTTATCATGTGTTATAGCAAACTAAACAGAGAGTGCAATATAATAGTAATAATAACAGTAATAACAACAAAGAGTTATAGGCAGACAGCGTTGGGATTAAATACTGTCAGTACTACCCTTAGCCATTTGAATCTGGGTAGGTAGGCCATGGTTTCGTAATTGTCAAATGAAAAAAACACTGTCCTATAGGGTGGTAGAATTAATTAAATAAAATACTGTACATAAACCAACCGATATTATGCTGGAATGGCATCTGGCAAAAACCCGTGAGATGACGTATAAACGTATACTTTTAGGAGAGCATAGCTGTTCTCTTATTTCTTTAGTATATTTGGACTCAGTATTTTTGAAATGCAAGATACTTCGGGTATCATCTAGCCTCCTGGTTATCAAATGTGAGTGCATAGAAAACATTTGTGGGTCTTGTGGTCCGTAATGGTGATATGGGATACATCCCGGAATCTGTATTTTTGTGAAGCTTTTCGAGTAATACGGAAGCACAGCTGATTTGAGGAACCACTGATCTTTGTGCAGCCTGATCATTTTGTACCTGAGGAACTGAGGACCAGGAGGCTATTTTCTCGGTGCTGTAGAGCTGATTTATGGCTGACCTCATCTTTGCCAGTTCAGGTCTTCGTCCACGGTGACACTTCCGCACGCACTGTTTACGAACAAGGGCCAGGAGGCCTCATGCATTTAAAGGAGTATATCTGTGGAGAAGCGGTTCCTAAGACAGCCTTGATGACTGGATGGTAGCTGTGTATACATGGCTAAGGGGGAGTCTCTAAAACAAGAATAATGTGCTTGGGCCTGGGTATCAGAGCCCTGTGGCCTTGAGGCTTTAACCCATGTTTTTAGTCTGGTCATTTTTCAAAGATGATGATATTTAGGGGAAGGAAGTGGATTGTTGTCTTGGATTCATCACTAAGAAATATAACTGCCCTATGCTTAATTTTAAAGGCAAGATCATACTGAGAAGAGCAAATGGAATATAGATCTTTGTTTGAACTACAGAGCAGTTATTGATTGTTAGCATTTTATTCTGGAGACATCTTGATACATTTTTTGATGAGTGAAAAATAAGATCACTATTTGATAAGCCTTATAATTTCATATATGATCATCTTAATCTTATCCTCGCTCTTAGAATTGACCTTACTCTTATTGTTTAAGTGCACTGAGTGCATTTGCCTGAAAGTTATTACCACACCTTAGGAATCTATTTTCTTCTCATATCCTCCCTTGATGTCAGAGTCTGGGATGCTCTGGGGCTTCTCATTGCTGATTTTGCTGTAAAATGACAGCTTGGCCACTTAAAATTGAAGGAAGATTTCAGTGAAAAAATTAAGGAATTATAAACCTAGAAATCTGATGACTAAAACATAAAATAATCTGCATTTTCCCATCAGTGCCTTCACCAGAAACTTATACAGTGGTCTTCTTTGATAAAGAGATAATATTAGCAGTTAAAACTGCTATTTTAATTTTGAAATAAGTATACCATTTTCAGAACAAAAACATGACAACTGAATCAAGAGTATAGATAAAATAAGAGTTCATTGAAGTCAAAGACGTTTTGGATCCAATTTGGGTGGTGACCTTTTGATAGAAAAACACTCACATATCATACATAATATCTCCAGAAAGTAAGCCACAGTTTTCATAAATTCTAAGGCAGCTCATGTTCTTTTATAAATCTTAAAAGAAACCTTCTTGTCAGGTTCCTTTTTTTGATAGCCTGTCCAGCATTCAAGTACAAAACTACACAAACTACCATTTGTACCGAACGTTTCTAGTTTTTCTCTTTATTTTCATTTTAAGTAGTAGAGAATTTAAAAAAATTGGGGGATGTTTACAGAAGCTTTTGTAAATGGTCCTATGCTAATAGATACTATTAATACTTAATAGCTATATAATGCTTTCATCTGCAAATCCCAAAGGGATTTTTGAGTGTTACACTCTCCATTTTCTAAAAGACAGGAAAGAAAATTCTGAGATGACAGAAGTGTAGTTACCCCAAAGCTTTCCGAGCATGTAACTAATAATATACTGGAATTAGAATGGTTGGAAAGAAAACTGTCTACTTATGTCAAGAATTTATTTTCATGAGAAGAATTGCCGCATTTGGTTCCAGAAGGGAGGAGAAGCTTGTCTTAGTGAGATTATTCCATGTTGGTTTGATTTTATTCTTCTCTTTACATCTCCTCTTTCAGGCAAACTGTATCTGCATTTTTTTTTCTCTCATGGTTCCCCTTAACCCACTATTGGATATTGGAGCTCACTTTCCAAAAAAGGTGGATGAGAAATGATTGTATCTATTATTTACTAGCCAAACAGACAAAAAACTCCACTTATGTCACCTGTAGTCATTGTGCTATGGATGTTAATGGTTATATCCCAGGTTTAAACAATTTCAAGAGTTGAAACAATTTCAAGCAGCAGACACTGGATAGGAAAACACTTTTGAGCTGAAAGCTTTTTCCTTCATTTCTGAATTGTCTTTATCTTTCTGTTGAAAGCAACATTGATTAAGAAAATTGTCCATACAAGTCAATCCAGAGACTATATTTTCTTTATTTCTCTCCATTATATTGAAACAGTTCTACCATTATCTGTACTATTTACTATACTATTCTTTTTAAAGGACAACATGATTTAAGACAAATAAAAGGTAGATGGCAAGACAAGTTATTCAGTTATTAACTATTTTTACTGTGTCCTTACTGTTGTAGGAGACTTGCAAAATGGAGAGTTATTTTTACTTCTGCAATCTCTACGATTCTGATTTGGGGTCCACTTTCTTCAGGCAGCCTTTAACATCTGTCATGTTTCAGGGCAGAAAATGAGACGTCAAAAGGCACTTCAGAGACACTCTATCCCCCTGAGGCCTCTCTTGGGTTAGAAGAAAAAGACACTAGAGAGAAGGGGCAGAGAGGGTGGTTAAGAGCAGGAGGTTGCAGAGGGCTAATCCGAAATGATAGAATTTACGGAGACCGAGAGGTAAGTGGGTTTTAGGACTGTTTTCTCTGTTTGTGTCCTTATTTGTTTGAGAGTAGCAAATGGATGTCCGGCTCACCTGGTTGTGCTTATGTGCCTGAAGCATGTCTGTGCATATAAGAACCAGAGAAATTAACTGAGAGAGTCTGTGGCAGGAGTCTCCCCTCTGTCAGGAGCCCTGTTGTGAGGGCCTCTCAGCTCATCCAGGGCGCCTGCGGGCCCCAGATAGAAAAGGACTCCACTAGGTGGACTCCACCGTGTAGAAGAAGGAGCAACATGGATGTGAACCACAATGCAAGAGGGCTTGGGTCTACTACTATGCTTTGGCAATACATAAACCCTCCAAATTTTCATCTGATCCTGAGATGGGGAGGAGACCCTAATACATAAAGGAAATTGAATTTTCACTAGTAGCAAGTTGAGTTGGACCAAACTGAGAACCTGAATTAGGAAAAAGAATATGAAGTTTATCTTTGCAGAAAAGGCATGTGGGAAAAGGTGTAATTAGTAAAAAAATATAGGCATTTTTGGAATTAAGATGCATTTGAAATCCAAACTTAAAGTTCTGAGAAAGAATGGCTTATCTAAATTATTTATTTAAATGGAAACAGAATTTATTTTAGCATGGTTTCCTGCCCTTAATTTACCTTTCATATTCCAGAGATTAATCATTTCTTACAACAAATTTATTTTTAAAGAAGTACACTTGAGATTTTCTTTTGAGTTAAGTAATGACAAGAACACCAGCTACATAAAAATCAGTAATATTTCTGGACTTCTGTAACCAGAACGTTTGCAATAATCAAACACGTGGTGTTTTTAGTTTTGCTGGAGAAGGTCCAGGTCTCCAAAATAAATGATAAATAAATAAATAATTTTTACTAATGGCTGAAATGCTTTTTTTTAAATTTATTTTATTTATTTATTATTTTTGGCTGCGTTGGGCCTTCGTTGCTGCACGTGGGCTTTTCTCTAGTTGCGGTGAGTGGGGGCTACTCTTCATTGCAGTGAGAGGGCTTCTCACTGCAGTGTCTTCTCGTTGCGGAGCACAGGCTCTAGGCGCCTGGGCTTCAGTAGTTGTGGCATGCAGGCTCAGTAGTTGTGGCGCATGGGCCCAGTTGCTCCGCAGCATGTGGGATCCTCCCGGACCACGTCTCGAACCCATGTCCCCTGCATTGGCAGGCGGACTCCCAACCACAGTGCCACCAGGGAAGCCCCTGAAATGCTTTTAATGAAATAGAAATGTCATTTTATTTTACATCCAAAAAAATAAAATTATACATACATTAAACACAGATACATTAAATATATATATACAAATATATGTGTGTGTGTCTGTGTGTGTGTATAAAGGATATTTAACTTAATCCACAAAATCCTGAAAATCACAGAGCTATGTAACCTCGAGAGCACAGTTAATTGGGGGAAAGGAGTAGGGGGGGGGAAAAGCTGAATTTAACATGAAAAAATAGAACTACTTGTTAATTTATCTTAAATCATTCTATTACATTAAAATATGTCTTCCTTAAGGCTCTGAAATCAATGTTGTCATTTAAAATTGTATTTTAATAGTGGAGTCCCAAAATCATATTCAGCAATTCTTACTTGCCTGCAGATACAGGCCACTCTGTTGCATAATAGTGGCTTTGTTTTATCCATATACAACAGTATGGACTTACAGCAGCGTTTTGCCTGGGTAGGTTGTAGTGAAAAGGAAATAATCTTTTAAAAATTAATTAACAATTGTTTTCTTTGTGACTACTGCTTACCAATCTATTTTATGTTAATGAGGAAGCTACCAATCAAAAACAGAGTAGAAAATTATGTTATGCTACTGGTAATTTCTAATAAGTAATAATATTTATTCAGTGTTTACTATAAGCCAGACTTCCTCCTAGAGACTTACAATCTCATGTAGTACAGACAAGAACTCTTAGATGGAAATGCTATGGTTATTCCAGTTTTTCCATCTGAAGAAACAGAGTTACAGAGAGCTCAAGTAACTGGCTGAAGATCGCACAGCTGGTACAGGGTAGATCAGGAATCAAACTCAAAGCAACTTGCCTCCAGAGCACATTCCCTTGAGACTACGCCACAGGGCTCTGCTAAGGTAGAAATAGCTTACATTTAGTGAGGCCTCTTGATGTACCAGACGTTTTGCTGTGCCCTTTAAATCGTTACACCATTTACTACTGAAAACACAACTGTGAGACAGAACCATTATTATTCACATTTCAAATATTAGAAAAAATTAAAGACAGTAAGTAACTTGTCTAAGTAAACATGAAAATAAATGTGGATGAAGAATGTAAACTCAGTTTTTTCTCAGAATCTGAAGCGTGGGAAGTGTTGTCCCACAGACGTGTGCACATAACATTTTAATCACTGTTTTATTGCCAAGGACTTTGGGTAATAACTTTGTACTTCTGTCTCATTTTGAATGGCCTGAGTCATTAAAAATGTCTATTTTTGTAACGAGGGAAAAATAACATCCTTAGTTAGCACCAAGAATCTTTTAAATAGGTGATGTCTTTAAAATGTTGGTATCAACTGACCTAGTTATTTTTGAATTGGAAATCTGATTGTAAACACAGAAGTGGTTTTATAAATGAAATCTATTTATTGCATAACTATATAGCGATTCCAGCAAAAATTAATAACAACCTAAATACTAAGCAATAAAGAAAAAGTTGAGTAAACTGCAATCTTTATTCTTGGTGGAAAATCATGCATTCATTAAAATATTTCCTAAGAATAGGCAATAACATGGGAAACACTTAGGGAGATACATTCAGAATAAAATTTGGATATAAACTCTTTCATATGGTAATGTTAAAATTATGTTTAGTGATTTTTCTTGCTCTCTCACTCTTTTTTTACTCTTGTGATTTTTTTTTTTTCCTTTTCAAGTATTTTTGTGGGAAGTCGGAAAAGATCTGAGGAACTGAGCTGGTGTGATAATAGCGTCAGAATGCACAGTTATTCATTTCACTGTGCTCAGGAACTGACCTGAAATTAGAAGTATGTGCTTTTTCTGGCTTATGTGGTATCCAGATAGTTAATTTCCAAGGCTGTACCATTTAAGGTCATTTAGTAAAGATGGTCGAGGCCATCAGCAGAGAGCAGTGATGTTATTTATGTTAGAATGGGATTGCCTGAGAACAGGATGAATAGGATACTTAACTTCGATCATCAGTGCTGAAGTGCACTTTTCTCAGCTGGCTGTAGAGAAAGCAGAAAAAACCTACTCCGATTGCTTTAATTTGATTAATCTGGGTATTCCAACGGATACACTGGGCCCCTAATCCATTTGCTTTGGGGATCAGTATGATAACTTCCCATGGAGAGTATGATATCAGGCTATAAACTAAGAATGCGTAAGAGCATGTCGGGCAAGCCAAGCCCAGATGGCACGCTCAGGGATAAGTGGAATTTGGACTCTAGGTGTAAGTTTCCAGACCTAGGTTTGCATATGGCTTTTTCAGGATAATTAGTATTTGCAGTGTTTAGAATAAACAATTAGTGTCTTCGGTGGCCTGTATAAGGAGTTGAGGGGGGGAAGCAGAGGAACCTGCAAATGTGAAATTGAGCCAGGTTGGTGTGGGATCAAATCCTGAGTGCCCTACTTATTATCTGTGCCGTCTTGAGGAATTTACACAACTACCCTAAATTCCAGTTCCTCATCTATAAAATTGAGTTAATCATAGAGTCTGGCTCATGAGATTGCTGGGAGGGTAAATTAGGTGTGGACTTTTCTGCACAGTGTTCCACACGCAATATATTATTGCCATTACCATTATTAGTAGTAATGTTACAGCCAAAACTCCATGGGGCAAGACATGAGTGCTAAGCAATGACTCCATACACTTACCAGATACGGAAAAAAGTTTGGGTCATCTCCAGAGTAGGAACTTTCTGTTTTGAAAGAGTAAAGCTGAGAGTAGGAAACTAGAGTACAGAGCGAAGAATTAAGTACAACTCTGGGAGAAGTCAGAAAAAGAAGGACATTTCTTGACACCTTGAGTCTTCTGTTAGGGTGAAAGCTTGCTCATAGGGGGAAAAAAATAAAAGAAAATCCCAAGTTGCACTTCAGCTTCTCTATCTTGAGGGTGAATGGTACGGAGGACTTCTTTAGGCTGTAGCAAACACCAAGGAAACTAATTTAGAGGAAGAACTTGAATCAGAAGAGAATTATGGACTGTAAAGTTCAGATTTGGAGATAAAGGAGATGAAGTGAATTGTAATTTAGAGGATAAATTGAAAAATTAAAGTGCCAGGGGTGATGATAAATATTTAAGAAGCAAAGAGACCTGAAAAGGTACCACATACCAGAAGCCTGTGAACTGACTTCTTTGATGTACTGTTGTTTCAGTTAATATACTTGTGGATATTTTTTCCTTTAAGATCCTTAGAAATACTTAACAATTTTGAGTAAAGTTTCCTCCCTTGCACAAACTTTTTTTCATCTAAATGAATTAAGCAAACATTGGCCAAAGCTAGACTGTAGTTTATTTGTTTGAGAAATTGATGATTAATTTAAACAAATAGATGAAGTGGTCTGTGCTTCGTGTTCCATACGAGACAAAGGGCTTCCCAATGAGGCTTGAGGAGCCCTGAGCTACTACCTGGCAAGAAGGCAACTCTACCTTTGCTTTTATCACCCATGCCTCCACCCCACCCCCAAATATTTGTTCTTATATTGACTTTAGGGGTACAGGTTGGACATCCTCTCCTCACGCATGACAATGGCATCCAAGTTCTCATTTTATCATGTTGTTCTGTACTTGCCTTCCTCTGGTAACATTTCATTTTATTGTGATATTAGGGTCAGTCATGATGTCAGTCTATTCATTATTAGAAAGTCCATCATCAAAAAAATTTTTTTTTTTTTTTTGCAGTATGCGGGCCTCTCACTGTTGGGGCCTCTCCTGTTGCGGAGCACAGGCTCCGGACGCACAGGCTCAGCGGCCATGGCTCATGGGCCTAGCCGCTCCGCGGCATGTGGGATCTTCCCGGACCGGGGCATGAACCCGTGTCCCCTGCATCGGCAGGTGGACTCTCAACTACTGTGCCACCAGGGAAGCCCCATCATCAAAATTTTGCTTAATGATTTTACTAGCTGTTGAAGGTCATTACCTAGATCCATTATTTCATTGTATTATAAGAGTTTTGATAACAGTAAAAACATATTATATTTCCTTTTACCTGGGAAGTTTGTGCTCCTTTTATTTTCTTCTTTTTATTTTTGATTTCCCTGTGATACTATATTTAAGTGCTGGAGTCCATAGAGATTGCTTTTACTTTTCTATTCTGGGGCCATTTCGCCTACTACAAAACCTTGAATTTGTATATTGCTATGATTTCCTGGTCCCCTAAACCATGTCTTCCGGGGTATAGACATTATCATTTGTATTTAGAAAATTTATTTAATGAGCATGTACTACTAATAGACTAAAGGGAAAAAAAGTATTTTTAGAAACTGGGTAACAGAAACAGAGTAGATCTAGTGCAAACTACTACTGGTAAATAATTAAATATGCCTCCCGTATAAAATCCAAGGAGACCCTTTACTTATAATGATAGTTTGGGGACACATTGATATATTTTATATAAGTTAGCCTACTTACTAGTACTCTTATGATGAAAGTTTTTTTATGCTATCTTAAAACAAATAAAAGAGATGGCCCTCAAGAGAAGTACACTATAATTCCTATGGCCCAAAATATAGCATAATAAAATATTATCATCCCTGCTTCAATTATGATAAAGGTTTTCAATAAACTTTTGACAGTTTTGAAGGCCTGACTCTCTATAACATCATTATCGAGCAATTGGAATTATGAATCCTCTGTGAGAGCCTTGTCTCTAACCTCCAAACCCAAATTGCTATTTTGCAGATTATTTTCAGAGGGGATATTTTACTTAACTGGAATACTCACAGTGCAGACTTCTAACAGCCCTTCTAGGGAACTACTACCGAGGACCCATGGAAGGGTAACACCGTGATTATATTATGTTACGGAAAGTAAAGCATGGTTTCCAACACAAATGCTAACTTGACACAAGTGAGCGTTCTTGGCATTGGTTTTCAAAAAAGAGGAAATCTCCATGTTAGATTACCTTCTGATAAATGCAGACTAATAAATATCTGCTGCAGAGAGTTAATTTCATGGTTTGCAATTTTAAAAGTACAGGTTATATTTATTCCACAACAGGAAAAAAGGTTTAAGTTCCCTTAGAATTAAATGTAAGAATTGCCACAGCAGTGCAAATTGACTAAAATCAAATGATCCTAAATATATCATCTTTAAAAATTTCAAACCTAGATGCCCCAGGATGGAGCAGTATTTGAAATATTGTTTTCACCATGCCATAACTAAAAAGTTCAATTCAGTTCTGCAAATATCTACCTAGTAACTTCTATGTGCAAAAAAAAATGGGAAAGCATGAATGACACAGATTGTGATTTTATTAATAATAAATAAAACCACTTGTGCTCTGTTACAAGTGAAAATTTCAAACATACACTAAGCATAAGCCAGTGAAAGAAAGCCACAAAGCTCTCTGAAGATAAGAGGTGGCATTGTTTAGAAGGGGCATTGTGGCAACCTAGGAAGGCATTGATCATTTCTAATGGGTTGGAGGGAGAGGGGCAATTGCTTGTCCACTCTGTTGAACTGTTGACTACAACCAAGTTTGGCCTGCAGCCCCAGCATGACAAGATCTAATTGTTCAATGGTATTGAAATCCCTATTTTTAGATAAATTATTGGCTCCCTTAAGAAACCTTCTATTCTAGCCAAACAAAATACTTTTTTAGAGCCTCTGCACTAAACTCTTAGACACATATGTGATAGCTACTTCATATTCTTTGACACACCAGTTTCCCCAATGACATTAGTGGAAAAAGGAAGCAAATGCCTATTATTATTAATTTAAACAATTGTATTTAAATGTAAATTTCTTGTCTAGGAAACAAAAATATAGGACGGTCAGTATCCCTGACCGTCCCCTTCGCCTCCACATATCGGGCACCCTGAGGTCTTCAGCACATTTTGACATTCATCCTTCCTCAACCCACTTTGGCTTTTGTTAAAAGTGTATGGAATTTTACTTTCAGATTTTTATTTTCATTGCTATGAATATTGGCTTTTTATATTTCAAAAATTAATTTTAACGACAGCATTAAATCTCAGTAAGCAATATCAAAACCTGTTACAATTAAAAAGTTGTGTCATATTTCTTACCATTCTTTCCTGAATACCACAACTTTGCCTTTTCAAATAATACAGTTTTTTCCTTTTCCTTAAAGGAGAAAAACATTAATAATTTGAATTATTCAAAAATCCTGTTAACTCCAGCCATCGTGAGCTTTCATTAGAGTGACTGGTTGAAATGGCGATGCAAATCCACAACTCAAATAGTATCAGTGTGTTAACAATTATAACTTTTAGTTTCAGTTCTGTGTTTAGATCTGATGTACTTGGGTCTTTTTCTTAACTCTTTGGCTAATATGAGCCAACAATGGAAGGTATTGAGAAATAGTTCCACTTGCTAGAAGACTTTTACTCACTGTTGAATTTTGAGTTCAAATTTCCTCTCTGCAGAATAGAAGCCTTCCACATGAAAAACAAACCCATCAAAAGACTGGATGATTGAACATCATTCCCTTCCCTGCTTTGCAATGAATATAAACTGACTCTGTTTCAGTTTATGCACCTACTCATTTTCTACTTTAGAGCAGCTTTTATGCTAAGAAAATGTCTGAAAAGAACTCCTTTCTCCTCGGAAGAAAAATGTGTTATATGTCAAAGCTGCAATTGTTAAAAGACTGTAATATTTTCAAAGGCTGCGAATCAAGGTCAAATCAAAAGGCTAAGTCCCTTTAGTTTCTTGCATATATTGTTTCTATTTCTCTTTTCTCTATTATAATCATGTCTGTTTGCTAAAAGGTTATGCAAAATAAATTAGGCTTTTAGAGCACTGACAGCTCAGCCATAGAGAAATTCTTTCCTCAATTTTTTTTTTTGCACTTTATACGTGAACACCTGCTACACTTCTAATGAGCTTTAAATTATACTTTACCCCATGTAACAAGAATGGATATTGCTCTTTAGTTATAATCAAAGAAAATATCAGGATGACTTGTTTCTAAGAGCAACAGCTTGACAAAAAAAATGATACTTCCTCTAGTAACAATATAGATAGATAGGTCCAGCACTGATAGATGGAAAATATGATTCATACTACATTGAGAGTTATCAATCTTTTAAATTTTCTTGTCTTCTGTAATTTAGGAGGAATTTGTCATTGCTCTGTGGCTATGCCTAGATTATTTTCTTTTGTTCTTATCTTTGTTCTTTCAGTCTCCTTGCTTCTTATAGGCCAAAGGAAAAACAAAATTTCCATTATGCTTTTATTTCCCTCTGACACATTAAAATGGATAGACTTTAAATAAGATTCCAAGAGCTTCTTGAAATACCAAAATATAATGTGATACGTATTTCTTTTTCGAATTCTATTTTCCCCTATAATTTGGTTCACTTTTAAATACTTAACCCTATTTAAGTGAGCTTTAGTCATTGTCAGATTTTCTTTTAAAGGAGTTTAATGTACAACAGAAAAGCAAAGCATTAACAATGAACGTTAGCAGTTTGGCTCCGTACCATCCTCACATGAGAGGTCTTAGACATCATGGCCAACCAGAATTAATTTCTTTTCCCCAGTGGTACCACTTTAATGCCACCGACAGAGAAGTGAGGTGGTTGAGTGGAAGAGAGGACTATTGTGGAAGTAAATAAGGTATAATATAGTGGAGACAGAAAACGGGGCCATGGCAGAGAGACCCTGGCATGAAGATTTTGTCCGATGTCCCAGTCAAGCACTGAGAAAAGCAGGATAATACAATGGAAGAGTTGTGGCCACAGGGGTCACCACCAGAGTCCGCAAAGCACAAGGAGGTTCTCTGTTGGGAGGCATGCCTACCTGTTTCTTGCCATTAGGTGGAGTCAGGGGGTGAAGATGTGTCCATAACATTTCCTTGATAGGTACATTTGGATTCATTGTTTTGTAAGTTTTTCCCTCTACACTGAGAAGTAGGGCTGACCTCCGTGTGACTACTCTGTTTTTAAAACGCCTTTTTCACATGGAGTTGAAATGTAGCACAAAAGGAAAGATGAGGAGAAAACAATAGAATGGAACAGGAAAGAGACTATGGAGATTAGAGAAGAAAGATGAAGAAGAGAAAATAAAGAAGCAAGGTAGGAATATTTTAGCATATTTTCCCATGCCGTTTTAATCCCCGTAAGATTTGGAGAGCAATGCACTGCTTAATTGGAAAAATAGTCAACATAGAAAATTCCATAACTTCAACTTTCAAATTGTTCTTTTTTTTTTTGTGGTATGCGGGCCTCTCACTGCTGTGGCCTCTCCCGTTGCGGAGCACAGGCTCCGGACGCGCAGGCTCAGCGGCCACGGCTCACGGGCCCAGCCGCTCCGCGGCATGTGGGATCTTCCTGGACCGGGGCACGAACCCGTGTCCCTTGCATTGGCAGGCGGACTCTCAACCACTGCGCCACCAGGGAAGCCCAAATTTTTCATTTTTATAAATATTCTTTTAAAGTTTTTGAACTAAAACAAATACAATAAATATCTTTTCTTTCTTCGTGTGTTCCCTAAAATACTATGCCTTTGTCTGTATGAGCACACATTACTGTACTCTCCTTTTCAAAAAAAGAAATTTAAATGTCTCATTAAAAAGCAGCAGAAGAAATGTACTTTTCCTCTTATCACCAGTAACAAAAAACTTCAAAAACTGTTTGGTTCCAAAGCTCCTCAATATGAAAGCTATCTATTTATACTAATTATTCAAGCCTTGAGAGACTGAAAACTAGAGATAAAATTCTCATGAGAATAAACAAACTCTGTACATTACATATGATATTTCCTAAAATTCACTGCTTCCATTCAGAGTAGCTTCAGAAAGAATATCATGTTGGCATTTTAATTTAGCTAATAACAATAACTGTTTACAATACAATAATAGTATATTTACAGAGATATTTTTCTTTAAATAGGCTATAATTACATTATTAAGTATGCAAAAAATGTCCTTCAAGCATCCTTGCTCATTTTCTCTGAAAGTAACAGAATAGAATACAAAATACTGGAACTAGTATTTGATTTTTCATGTGACTTTGAAAAAGCACAGAGATAAAATGTATTAAATCCAGTGAACGTGTTCTGCTATATTCTATAAGACATTTTCCAATTCAGGGAAGTTTTTATGATGTTATCTTACCCTGCTTCTTTCCATTATATCTGTCTCCATGTTCATTAAGTGGCACTCAGTGTTCCCAAAGTGCTAAAGCAGAAGATCAAACACAACTCTTTATCAAGTATCCACTTATATTTAACTGTGTCTATATAAAACTTAAAATCCCACATAATTTGACTCTAGGTCTTGTCTTAATTAAAATATAATAATGTTAGACTTCACTCAGTTATTTAATTGAATCTTTACTATGTACCAACTTAAAAAAGATTCTTTACTATTTAAGTGTAAGCTTGGGAAGTCATCAAACAATTAAATTTGGAAAACAATCTTTTTTTGTGTAATTAGAATTATCTCCTTTCATGTCATGCGTGAAGAACTCGTTTATTTAAAAAGTTTATTAAACATTGGATATGACTTGTGTGTCTGAGTGTTAGGAGAGGGCATTTTAAGTGGAGGTAAAAGTAAACGGCAACTAGAAAGTAAGAGGCCATCATTTGATATTATTGGAACTTATTGAACAAATGGCAGAATTACAAGATTAAGCAGATTTAGTGGACATAAAGATTGAAAATGAGAGAAAAGAATGCCTGTTTTGATCAGTATTGAACCCTGAGTTCCAGAAGACTTCCTAAACATTGGCTATGACTGACTCATATCTGTTGAATTACTGAATGGAGGTAGATGATTAGAAAGAGCAGTATCCATTATTCTACCTAATTTCTCTGTTAATTCTAAGCTGTACAGGCCTGTTTGAGTTATGCCTTATTAAAGTTTTCATGTTTCTAAGTTATTTTTGCAAAAAAGTGCTGACAACGTTCCAACTGTAGTCTTTCTCATTCCTTTTAATATTATACAAACTAATCTCCGTCCCCATATTGGAGAAACCAACTTCTAACAACAGCTTCTCTCTCCTTTCCCACCCTCCCACCCAACTTACCTCCGTAACTGCATCTTGATTGGTAACATATATAGGCCCACAAAATAATCATTTTGAATCTTAGCTCCAGTATCCCTGTAGTTTTCTGAGCAGTACTCATTAATAGAGTTAACAGGTATACATGAAACTCTCCTAGACTCTGAGGCCTAGATGGTGTCGCAGAAAAAGAGGGACAAAAGCTACCCCAGGCTGATTTATGGTGGATCACCTTAAAACCTCCTACACCTGACATTAGTCTGAACTAATGAACCCAGATTAGTGATTGTTTAGTTAACAAATGGACCCTGGCAGAAATACCCATGTAGGTAGGTTTAGGGACCCCAGAAATGTATATAATGATTTGTAAGACAAAAGGAACAAAGTGAAGACACATTGGAAGAGACCCTTCATCGAAGTGTTTAACTTTTTAGATGCTTCTTCTTAAGAAGAAGGAAATGTCACATATTAGATACACAATTTTATTTATTCTTTAATTACCTTCAACCTTTTTACACAATCAGGTAAACTCATATATGTCCGTATGGTTTGAAAATTACAGAGATGGGGTTAACATAAGAGTTATCATCCCTCACTCATTCCCTCAGCTTGCCCCTGTGCCACATGATAGTAGTTCGGCGCGCAAACAGATTCACATTATCATATCTTCTTTTGCCCAATAGTTGTCACATTGCTCCCACACTCCTCTCTCATTTCTTAACACATTTCAGTCAGTAGATAGAGACTTCCATGCTCTTTGTGTCAAGTGTAGAACCTTCCAGGAGAATGGGGCGAAAATGAGAAGTATTTTCTTCGCTTTTGGACTTTGATGGTATAGAGGCTCTGTGAGAAACAAAGTTTTCATCTCCACAGAAAACAAAGATTCAGGAGAATTCAAGTGAGGTGTGAGCAGAGTTTCTCACTTCTAACCCCTCCCTATGTGGGGGATTAGAGGCTCAGAGAGGAAGAAGAAAGAGCTAAGATGCTGGCTGGAGCCCTGAACCCTGACTTCAAATGCATCATCATGGGAAAGAGAATGGATACAAAAATCCCACATGGATTTGGCGGAGTCTGAATTCAGAGAGACCTTTAACTCCTTTTCTTTTTAAATTTCAAGGAAGCCCAGAACAGATTCCAAACAGAAAATTTTGCAAGATGAGATGACAGGTTGTAGGACCCTTGGAGAACTACCCCATTCCCTGCATGATCAAGGGCAGTAGGACAATTCTGATGGCACCTAGAACAGCCCGGAAGTGGTGAAGTACCATAGGTGTCGCCAGGAAATTCTCATGTCTCCATCATGATGGAGAGGCGACAGAATGATCACATGCACTAGAGAGGACAATACAGTTTGGCTCAATGAGAGTCAAACAGAGAGGCAAAAATGATGACTATTGTGCATAATTAATGACTGGTGGCTTCCTTAGCAGATTGCAGATTACCACTAGAAGCAAAAGCATCTCATCAGATATCAGGGTGTATTGTTAATGGCTTAGATCAGATGGCAACCCCTAATCCCTTCAGGGGAACACTAGTCCTGTAGGAATGGGGGAAACTTAAATCATCTGAGATTAATTTTCCTTCACCCTGTAGAATGGATGCTCATACTAGAAAGCCCGTTGGGTTATAGGAAATATAAAATTACCTTTATTGCACTCCTGAATTGTGTGATTAAATTCAGACTCAGAATCCACAGCTCTCCAGAATCAGCTTCATGTTCCCCAAGATGGCACAGAGAAGAGGTGAGTCCTTGGAGGTGTGCGTGTAACCGGGAGGAACATGGGCTGCACACAGGTAGCTGCCGGTGGACGACTTAGAGAGAGCTCAGAATAGACCCCAACTTTCAATCTATTCAATGGGAAGGGGAATTTCTGAAGAGCTGCTTTTAAACCTTTCAGACGGGTGGGGGAGGGGTAAATACTTAACGTTATTAACAACACTTTACCTTTATAAAGACACATTTATACTGTATTAACGGTTAAAAGAGATCATATATGGGCTTCCCTGGTGGCGCAGTGGTTGAGAGTCCGCCTGCCGATGCAGGGGACGCGGGTTCGTGCCCCGGTCTGGGAGGATCCCACATGCTGCGGAGTGGCTGGGCCCGTGGGCCATGGCCGCTGAGCCTGCGCGTCCGGAGCCTGTGCTCCGCCACGGGAGAGGCCACAGCAGTGAGAGGCCCGCGTACCGCAAAAAAAAAAAAAAAAAAAAAAAAAATAGAGATCATATATGTAAAGTACTTAGATTAGTTCCCTGCTGCAATGGTTAATCCTATATGTAAACTTGGCTGGGCTACGGGATGCCCAGATAGCTGGTAAAGCATTATTTCTGGGTATGTCTTTGAGGGTGTTTCTGGAAGAAATTAGCATTGGATTCAGTAGACGGAGTAAGGAGATCTGCCCTCCTGAGTGTGAGCGAGCCTCATCCAATTCTTTGAGGGCCCGGATAGAAAAGAAAGGCGAAAGAAGAATGAATTCTGTCTCTTCTTGAGCTGGTATGCCTATCTTTTCTCGCCCTTGGACATCAGAAGTCCTGGTTCTTGGGCGTTTGGACTCAGAATGAATTATACCACCAGCTCTCCTGGTTCTTCAGCTTGCGGAATGCAGATTGTGGGACTTCTTGTCCTCGATAATCATGTAAACCATTTCCTATAATAAATGTCTATGTGTATACACACACACACACACACACACACACACACACACACTCTTAGGTTTGGACAAAAAGTTCGTTCGGGTTTTTAGTAGGCTGTTGTGAAAACACCGAACGAACTTTTTGGCCAATCCATCTATATCTCTCACTATATATAGATATATATCTGTATCTATCTATCTATCATCTATCTATCTGTGGAGAGGCAGTGTGTGTATTGGTTCTATTTCTTGTGGGAACCCTAATATACCTGCATATAAGCAGGTGTACACATTCTCTCAGTTTCCCTTGTAATTTCCTTCAGAGATGGCTCTAAAGTTGAGCAAAAAGCTTTGTATTTTTGTTTTCTTTTGGGAAGGAAAATGAGAAAAGGCAATTGAGGGATCAGTAAGTCAACCTAAGAATTTTAATTTTAAAGTACTAACTTTAAAAAATAGCTAAAAGCAGAATCCATTGCAGAAAACCAACCAAATGTGTATAAAATGCACATATACTTTATTTTACATATTTCTATTTTTATGTAAGAGAATGTGTTTTCTAATCATTCTCATTTGCCTGATCATTGAGCTGTTCATTCATTTTAAACTGTTCTGCATTTCCCTCTGCAAGAAATTCTGAGTGGGTAATTTTGATTAGTAGCTCTTTCTACATACACGTCTTTTTCTTATTTTCAACTGTTACAGTTTTACTTTTTATTTTAATATGGCTTTTCATTTTATGACTTGAGATTTAGACTAATGTCTTTGATGTGAGTCATTAATGCAGAGATTTGATCATTTTACAGTGACAAAGGTATGAAAGTACATTCATTTATTCCTTTAATAAGTAATGTCATACCACAGGGATTTAATAAGTAATCGTACAGGAGAAAATGAAGGTATGTCTGCGTCTTTGTTAAGTAAAAGCAACAAGTCATGTAATTTTTATCTTTGTGAAGAAATAGGTTTTCTTGGAGATAATAGTATAAGAAATATTTAGAAGAAAAGATTTTTGAAGAAAGTGATGGGTGAAATGGGTAGTCTCTGGCACACAGTATGGCTCCACCATAACACCCGGCAATCTTGCTGTCTCCACAGGGACCACGTAGGGAAGACTCACTCAACGATGGGCTGAACCAAGGGTGGGTCGAATGTGCTGTGATTCTCCCAGGAACATGGTGAGATAGAGACTGTCACAAGGCTCCTATTGTAGGAGTCTTATCTATCTGCCTCCCTAGTTCCATCAGGACTGAGTTCTGTGTCGCCCTCATTTGGGTACAGCTGCAGACTGTAAACTGCTTGACGGGGGTTTAGAGTGGGCTCCCTAAAGACAGAGCCTCCACTCTCATGTTTTCTATCATCTGGCTCCTTGTGTTTGCTGTAGGCTGTTGAACTAGGGATGTGGGGCGCTGATATCACTGACCATGGTTTTCCTGTCTGTGAAAGGAATAAATTTGCCAACTCCATTTGGGCTCCTTGTCGCCATTTCAGACGAATCTCTCGAAGTACCGCAAGCCATCCTGACAGCTGCCAACGGGCTGCTGCTTAGGGATTGATGGACTGCTTTGACTAGCACAGAGACTGTAACTGATAATAAGCTGCTATCCTGTGTAGATTGTAGAACCCCTCTCTTCATCAGTAGTAATCTTTAGTTATTTTCATATGTTTTCCTCTGTGCATTTCTTCCTTTCTTCAAGCACATGATGTTCTGTTTTCCTAGATAGATTGAGGTTTCTTCATTTATCTCCTTTCCACATATGAACACGTACACATTCATGGATATTTACCAAAATGGTAAACAGTATGACTATAAATGTTTACAATAAAATTCCATGCAGTGAAAGGAGGAACTGTAATACATTCTTTTTTTTTTTTTTAACAGTGTGATGGTGGTGGTGGCTATTCTCTTTAATTATTTCTCTATCCTCTACTAATATTCTCTGGTATAAATTAAAAGGGAAAAGAAGTCTGTTTTCCCTTTTAACTTATATTAGAAAATGATCAGCTATTATTTGCCTTCTCTTTCCAATCAGTAAGCCCATTCTCTTCTGAAGCTTGTCGCTGTACTTTTACTCTTTTTTTTTTTTTTTTTTTTTTTTTTTGTGGTATGCGGGCCTCTCATTGTTGTGGCCTCTCCCGTTGCAGAGCACAGGCTCCGGACGCGCAGGCTCAGCGGCCATGGCTCACAGGCCCAGCCGCTTCGCGGCATGTGGGATCCTCCTGGACTGGGGCACGAACCCGTGTCCCGTGCATTGGCAGGCGGACCCTCAACCACTGCGCCACCACGGAAGCCCTGTACTTTTACTCTTGACCTCATCTTTGTTCTCTGTTTCTGAGAACAATTAGACTTTTAAAGTCTTGCATTATCTTTTATTTTTAACATTTCCTCCTCTCCTAGGTGTTTTGGACAATAAATAACGATGGTCAGGGGTCATTTATCGTTATAAAAATAAATAAGAATACCATGTTTATCAGACTGGAAAAATCACTTAGCTTAAATCCAATGTCTACCTTTTCTCTCACTACCAAACTTCTTGAAGAGTGAAAAGTATCCTACACTCATTGGTCCCAGGTGTTTGCTTCCTGCCCATTTCTCAACCCCGCTATAACTTGGTGTGTACTCCATGCACCCTATTGAACTAGTGAATAGGTTACAAATGACTAATCACAAGTTTCTCAGCCTTCTTAACACATGGATTTGCTTATTCTAGATTTTTACCTTACTGTACATCTACTGTTTCTACATATGCTCTTTTAGCTTCTTCTCCTTTGATTTTCCCTAAATACAGAACTTTTTCAATTTCTTTACTGTTTCTTATCATTTCTCTTCTTTGAAGATCTCGAGTTTGCTAGCTTTAATAATTACATATATGTGTTTGATTATCAAATTTGTATTTACAGTCCCTATATTCTTCTGAGCTGTATTTCTAGGTATTTATAGGAAATTTTTATTGGGTACCTTACATTTGCAGCCCCTTAAAATTAATATACCCGAACACTGCTCAGCATCTTCAATGCCCACCTCTCTCTCTTATGAATGTGTTATCTCTACAATAAACGTTTCTTTTTTCCAATCCTTTTAATTACCAACTATTCACCCATCCATTTGACACTTTCTCTTTATTTTACTTTCCCAATGTCCCTTGAAGCAATCTCATCTTTTCATTCTTCACTGTTACTCTCCTAATTTAGGCTTTCATGACAACTCTTAAAATAGACCCTTTATCAACCAGCTTACTGCCAATATCCCTCTCTCCCCTCCGCCAATATCCCTCCCTCCCCTAAGTCTCATACACGTCTATGTCAGATATGCTTGTTGGTATACACACAACCATCACCTTCCTCCCTACTGGGAAAGCGCTGGTGCTGCTTTGGTGTTTACTGTCCCTTGTCCGTAGGAATGATAACTTTCTGTAGTCCCTTTGCATCCTTCATAATTGGTCCAAGACGGTCATGTTTGTTTTCTTTCCTTGACATGATTGTTTTTGTCATGGCCTGTGACTCATTCTTAGCAAACTGTACCTGATGAGAAATCTGTAGGCTTCTGGGAAAGGTTTTTACTTATGGATTAAAAGAGATTCAGTGTTGAAAATGCCCATTTTTAACAGGATGTCAGCTTTCTGCATGTGAAGCTTAGAACTGGTGCAGCTAATTTTCAATCATGAAGGAAAACGTCATCAGCACATGCGAATGACAGGACAGACTGATAGAAAGCCTCTGTTTTTTGTTTTTTTTTTTTAAATTGGGGTATAATTGCTTTACAATGTTGTGTTAGTTTCTGCTGTACAGCAAAGTGAATCAGCTATATGTATACCTATATCCCCTCTTTTTTGGGATTTCCTTCCCATTTAGGTCATCACAGAGTATTGAGTAGAGTCCCCTGTGCCTTACAACAGGTTCTCATTAGTTATCTGTTTTATACATAGTAGTGTGTCTATGTCAATCCCAATCTCCCAGTTCATCCCACCGCCCCCCCCCCATTTCCTCCCTGGGTGTCCATACGTTCGTTCTCTACCCTGTGTCTCTATTTCTGTCATACAGAGTGAAGTAAGCCAGAAAGAGAAAAGCAAATACCGTATATTAACACATATATGTGGAATCTAGAACAACGGTACAGACGAACCTGTTTGCAAGGCAGAAAGCCTCTGGTCTTTAATGAAATGACTGAGCTGGATTTGCTAACCCTCTATCTGTGCTGTCTCTAGTCACTCTTGTTTCCCCATGTGTATCATTTATTCTGCTCTAACCTTGTAAATTGCACATCAATAGGCTTATTTATTTATTTACTCTAAATCAAGGTAACATTTGTCTCTAACGTTATGTAAGTTTCATATGTACAATATAATACTTTGACTTCTGTCTATACTGCCGCGTGCTCACCACCAAACATCTGGTTGCTGTCCATCATCATACAGTTGACCCCTGTACCCATTTCACCCTCCTCCCACACCCTCTCCTCTCTGGTAACCACTACTCTGTCCTTCGTATCTACATGTTCGTTTGCTTTGTTCATTTATTTTATTTTCCACATATGACTGAAATCATACAGTCTAGTAACATAAAATGAATCACTTCCATTTAGTCTTCTTAAATATTAAGTTGGTTTACGTGGGCCTCATTTAGAGCCAAAAGCATATTTGTTACAACTCAAGTCACTTTACTCTATTGCTTTAATTGTCCTCTCTTCCCTCCAGAATAAATTATAATACCCTTGGCATTGTATTTAAGGACCTGTATGAACTGGTTACAGCATACCTTTACAGCTTTATCTTCTAAAACTACTCTTCACAACTTTTATGCTCCATCCAGAATAATCCATTAATTCACTATTCTTGAACATACTTTAGCATTTTTTCCCTCATTTGACTTGTAGCATTTTTCTTCCCTTATTTTTCTATTGAAATCACTATGATCTTCTAAAGTTAAGCTCAAGGACCACAACACTCATAAAGTCACCCTATTCCTCTGGTTGGAATTTCAAATCTCTCCATCTGTTGGGTATCTATGTCAGGTGGTAATTTCATTCTAGCACCTGTCATAGTCTCTCTTGTAACATGAAGCTTTGTGCACTGGGCCCTTTTTCTCATTGTAGTTTCAATTATACTTAGCAATGTACCTACCTTTAGGAAGTTGTTGGTTGAAAGTATGTTCTGAAACAGGGCAAATTGAAAAATAAAACAGAACTTTGAAACCTTAGCCCAAGGAAAAGGAAAGGACATTTGCTGAAACTTAATCCTACTTTAGGGCACAGAGATTGTGATTTTTGGTTTTATCGCAGGGAAATTTTATACCGTATACCAGAACACATTTATTTCAGCATTGTTTTTGATGTGAAAAAATTAAAATGACCTAAGTGTCCATCTGTAGAAGACTGAAAGAAAACTTTTTTTACTTCATTAAATGTTAATGTGTCAATGAGGGTGGATCTTAAAAACTTAACATTGAGTATGTACAGAAAATTGTATAACATAAACTATAATTCAGAAATTTCAATATTAAGAGAATAACCAATATCAGGAAGGAGACCTGGAACAACCACCTTGACTTCAAAGGAAGAAGGACTTCACAACTATAAAATGAGAAACGCACAACTCTTTTCTTCGGACAGCAAAGTAAAAGAATACCTCTTATTAATGGACATTTGTGCAATATCATGCTATCCACAGAGCACGACAATTGTGCCTCCTCCTTCCCAACTGCCTTAGTATGACGTCAATTATCTGCATAGCCCTCAGCGCTGTGGTCTTCCTTCCTGTCTCAGAAAGAGAAGTTTTTTTCTCCCTGTTTGGGCCTAACGGTGCTCCCTGTGCCCCAGGCATCAGTCACCACATTGTCTTGGGAGTTTCCCATCCACACTTATTTATTCACCCCTTCTTGTTTCAACTTCTACTTAGTACACTTTCTTTTCCTGTTTATAAACGCTTACCTCTTTCTCTCTCATGCTCTCAATTTTTCTCTCCCCATTTCACAAAGAAGTCAGTTTAAGGAGGTGTTTTATTTTATTTTTATATTTTTAAAAATAATATTTGTTTATTTACTTTTGGCTGCATTGGGTCTTTATTGCTGGGCGTGGGCTTTCTCTAGCTGTGGCGAGCAGGGGCTACTCTTCACTGCAGTGCGCAGGCTTCTCATTGCGGTGGCTTCTCTTTTTTTTTTGTTTTTTTTTTTTGTTTGTTTGTTTGTTTTGCGGTATGTGGGCCTCTCACTGTTGTGGCCACTGTTGCGGAGCACAGGCTCCGGACGCGCAGGCTCAGCAGCCATGGCTCACGGGCCCAGCCGCTCCGCGGCATGTGGGATCTTCCCGGACCAGGGCACGAACCGGTGTCCCCTGCATCGGCAGGCGGACTCTCAACCACTGCGCCACCAGGGAAGCCCACGGTGGCTTCTCTTGTTGTGGAGCACGGGCTCTAGGCGTGCGGGCTCTAGTAGTTGTGGCTTGCAGGCTCAGTAGTTGTGGCTCGTGGGCTTAGCTGCTCCGCAGCATGTGGGATCTTCTCAGACCAGGGCTCAAACCTGTGTCCCCTGCATTGGCACCAGGGGAGGCCAAGGAGATGTTTCGTACATGCTGTTTCACTGTCTAAATTGTCATTTACTCCCCAGTTCATACCTTTGTTCTCTCTATTCTCTTGCATTCACCTGGCTATTCTAGCATCTCCCCAGAAATTCTATTGACCAAATCCAAAAAATACTCTTTGGTCATTATTTTTTCATTTGACCTCTCTTATAACCAAAACCCTGTTTTCATTTGCCTTTTTTAAAATACATTTTATTTTAGATTTACAGAAAAGTTGAAAGTTTAGTACAGCGAGTTCTCATATGCCCCACATTCAATTTCCCCTGTTATTAATATCTTACATTAGTAGGGTATATTTGTCACAATTAGTGAAACAATATTGACATATTATTGTAAATAAAGTCCATTCCGTGCCAGGATCCCATCCAGTATACCACGTCATGTTTAGCTGCCGTAGCTCTTTAGGCTTCTCTTGGTTGTGTCAGTCTCTCAGACTTCCCTTGTTTTTGAGACCTGAGCAGTCTTGAGGAGTACTGCTTTGGTATCTTGTAAAATATCCCTCAGTTGGGATTGGTCTGATGTTTTTCTTTGAACTAGATTAAGGTTATAGGTTTTTGAAGAAAGACCACAGAGGTAAAGTGCCATTCTCATCTCATCACGTTATATCAAGGGTGCATATGACATAATTTATCACTGTTGATATTAATGCTGATCAAGGTTTAACATCATTGTGAAGTCACTCTCCCGCCACCCACTTTCATACCGTAGTCTTTGGGAAGAAGTTACTATGCACAGCCCACACTTAGGGTGGGGAGTTGTGTTCTGCCTCTTGATAACAGAGTATCTGCATAGATTATTTGTAATTCTTCTGCACAGGAAAGTTGTCTATTTGACCCTATTATTTATTTATTTAATAATTTCTTGATCTCAGTATGGACTTACATACTTTGAGTTATATTCCAATCCAATTTCCTTTATTTTGTTACTTAAATTATTCCAGCTTTGGTCCTTCAGAGTTCTTCCAGTTGACTCCTGTGTCCCTTTGGCCTATCCCCATCATTGTGGGGTTTCTTCCTTCATTTTTTTTTTTTGTTTTGTTGTTTTGAGTACGTCTTTACCTCGTGGCACTACAAAGATACTCCAAATTCATCTTCTATCCTTCCTGTCCCTGGCCTAGGGCCAGCCCTTGTTCAAGGGGCCCTGGTTGCTGATACTGGAAAATGGTATTAGAAACCAAATCTTGGTGCTAGTTGTGGCCTCCTTTACTTGTTTTTTCATCGTTTCTTCCCTTTTTTGTTATTTCCTCTCCATTTCCCGTATATGCCCCTTTCCCTCTATCTATCCCCTATCTCCCTCCACAGCCCCCCTCCTTTTTTTTCTGTTTTCTAGATATTTCTCCTTCTTCCTCTTCTCCTGCATTCGTATCCTCTCCTGAGGGAACTCACCAGTAGGGGAGGCCAATTATCCTCTTATATTCATGATTCAGTAAATGTGGAGATTGGGCTACCTTCTCCCTTAAGGGAAAGCCATATCAAGATTTCTCCTTTCTTTCCCTAATCAGGCAGTTTCCGAGGAGGGTGCTTAACTCTCCTCTATACCCACCTACTTGCAAACAGAGTGTAATGGGAGATTAGCGAGAGCCTGATATTCATTAGGTTATGTTTGCCATAAGGCAAAGCTAAAATATTGAGGCCATGTGGCCCATTCCTGAGAAGTCCTCTGTTACTCTTTCGACCACTTTTGCTGAGGTGGAATGGTTGGCCTTGCAATTCTGGTCTCCATGCTGAAAGGGATTAGATGCCTCTGGATATGCAGTACTCCAGTTTTTCAGCCTAGGACTTGGTAGGTAAGCGCTAATCAGTGGATAAAGTCCTTTGAAGTTTCTACTCTCATTCAGGCCCATTTTTATTCTCGATTCTATCCTTCCTAAGTAGCCCTACTTCTTGGGTTTTGAAGCAGCTACTTGGTCCATTTATAAAATGGGTACCTTTATTCCAGTTTGGGTCCTTCGATTAACTCTTGGTTAGAACACTGGTCAAAAGAATGACTCTTAAACTCTTAAATTTTAATACTCATCTAGTCCCATGATTTAAATACACACTTATATGTTCACTATTAATAACAACAACAACAATATCACTAAATCGTTTCCCTAAAACTTAAAATTTAGAATTTTATATAAGATACAGTTATTCATGTGTTCTATAGGCATCTAAAAATTATCAAGTCCAAGCTTTGCTCATACTCTCTCTCTCACTTTTTTCTCTTCCTGTATCCTATACCATGGTGACTGTCCTCACTGTTCACCCACTCACTCAAGTAGAAAACATGGGCTCCTAATCCAGTAACTAAGAAATTCCAGTTAATTCTGCTTCTCTAATGTCTCTTAAATTCTGTTCTTTTCTTTCACCACTACTGTTAGGGAAGCTTGCTTAGATTAGCACACAAACTCTTAACTTCCTTGCTTGCCTTCAACGTAACTTCCCTAATTTATTCTCTGCGCTACTGCCACTTTGATCTTTCCCCAATATAAAGCTAATCGTAATACTCTATTGTATTGCTCAGGACAAAGTCAGCTCCTTTTCTTTCTTTTCCTTTCTCCCTCCCTCTTTCCCATCCTCCCTCCCTTCCTCCCTCCCGTCCTTCCTTCCGTCCTTCCTTTTTTTTTTTTTTGTCATAGTGCTACTGACCTGCGTTCTTGGGACTCTTTAATCAATGGAAATTGATAAGAGGCCAGACAAGAAATTCAGGCGAGGCTTTACTGGGACTCACGCTGCCGCACGAGGAAGCGAAAACAAGTACCAGTTTCCCTTGCTCGCTCCCTGAGAGGGGGTGAGCTTGTCCCTTAAATGGGGTGAGGGTCGGGGCAGATGCGTGGCTTAGGTGGTCTGTCCACCAGCCCCTTGGTGGTTCTGTGGGCAGGGATCATGTGCCATACCCTGCTTTTGCTCCCAACACCTCAGAAATGGCAGTTGGGTCTTGGTCTCTCTGCATCTTCGTGCCCACAGTTTGCACCAGTTACACATGCACACAGTTATTTTTGTCCCTTCTAGTTTCTTTGTATCTGCTGCTGGAGAAAACGTTTGTCCAGGTGCCAGCTCTGCAGCAGAGAGCCCCAGGTTCCAGGTCCCAGTCTGTCTCAATAGCAAATAAGACACTCAGCCAGCTCCAACTTCTCCTATTCTCTGACATGTACACTATGCTTCAGTTATCTGGAAACATGTACCTTTCATAAAATGAATCATGCTAAGCTTGCCTCGGTGCTTTTTGACATAGTATCTCCTTTGCCTGGAATGCTCTTCCCTCTCTGTGTCTTTCTTAATTTTCCTTTTATTTCTGGTTCACTCACCCATGTGTTAAGACTTAGTTCATTAGTAAGACCCACCCCACTGTAAAGTTTGAGGGAATGAACACTTTCTCTGGACTTCCAGAGCTCCCACCATGGGCCTAACAGTATTACAACTCTCCTAGATTTAGACAATCTGCATTTATTATCTGTGTATTAATTAAAGGAAGGCAGTGTACTTAATTCTAGAATTAAGCACAAAGTTGGGCATATGTATTGATAAATATGATAAACGTTTGCTGAGTAAATGAACTAACAGTGCCAAGGAGGTAGTGGAGAAAGCACATACAGTGTTTCTAACAGTCACTGTCAAGCTCCCTTCCATTCTTTAATCTAAACAATTGTTTGTATTCTTAAGTAACTACCTTAGAAACAATTCTCTAGCCCCCAACTATGTCTTCCCTAAAACCACTTGCTACCCCAAACTCTTCTGTATCAGTTATGGGAATTCAGACTTACAGTAATTTTTAAAAATCCCAGTTCAAACCAGTTTACAAGTGTAACCAAGCAGGATCCTTTGGGGCCTTCCCAGGACACTGGACACTGGGACAGATTCCCACCCCTCTCCTCCCGCCATGTCCTCTGCCTACCTCTTGTTTGTTGAAAAACAGCCTCCTAGACCTTCCCCGAGTTCCAAATAACAAATTGAATCAGAGAAGTGAGAAAATGCAGAAACAAAGGAAGACAGTCAAGCAAGACAAAATAATAACAGTTTAGCCCTTCAACAAAGTCCACAGCCTTTAGTCGTTTTGGCGTAACCAAAATCCCTATGGGATGCATCCTCACGGTCAGTCAAGGGGATTGTACAGTTCCCAGGACTCATATTTAGACATCACATTGTCCTCAAGGAGAAATGGCCACCTGCTTCACCTTTTTGTTATAGAAAGAGGAAACATTTCCTTGTGCCTGTCTCCATTTCTATCACCTCAAGATTCATTTGCAAACTTTAGGTAATTGGTGTGTCTTAATTTAGGTCTCTCCAAATGCTGACCCTGAGAAAATAGTTTGAATGAAATAATTTATCTGGGAAGCACTGTGAGAAAACAATAGGAATGCAGCATAGGAAGGAAAATAGAGAGCGAATTACACTCTGGTTAAGGGAGTTCCATCCTGCCAGGGATCCTTTGAGAGACTGTGCAGAACACAAGGAAAGCTGGGAGATTTATTCTTCAAATCTTATCCTTCTCTAGGTTATAGTGTTCCCTGGCACTTCCATTAGCCTTGCACATGGTCAAGAACCTCATAGTGGCCAGAGAAACCCTCAGGCAGTTAGATGTAGGCGATTCAGGTAGAAAGTTGTTGGTAGATACAGAAACTATTCATTGAAGGTACCGATGATATTTTGGGTGGGCCAAATAGGGCAGGACACCAATAGTGTCCACTACAAAGCCCATTCCCAAATAATTCACCACCAGGGTTAATTTGAAAATAATATTTAGCTTAGACTTTTCAGTTATGCTGCATAGATATTGATTGAAGTGTCAGCCTTCATGGCCACTATGACCTCTATAAAGGACTTTTGGGTTTATACTGAGGAAATGAAACTAAGCTAAGTAGGTACAGTTGGTTTTCATTACTGTCACTGTATTTAACTTTCCAGGCTAGCGAAGTTAATTAAAGACAAAATATAGATAAATCTAGTATTCTAATACCTGATTTATTTCTCCATCTTCACTAAAGTCTCCCATCACCATGCTTCATTCCTCTCAGAATTTTGCTTTTTACTATTCTTGTTTTTCTGGCTGATAACTCAGTTGCCTCCACAATAAAGATATAAAGATGTAAGAATATAATGTCACTCTTATTGCCAATATATTTTTTAAATTGACTTAAAGACAAAACCTAAATCAAAGATTTAATAAGTTTTAACATTCAACTTTATTTGCTTTACCCTTCTATCTGTATCCAAATATGATTTATCTATGGATCTATCCATCTATCTCTCTCTTTATATTATTTGCCAATCAAAGTGAGAGTAAGTTATAGACATCATGACATTTCACTCCTAAATAATTCAGCATGCATTTTTTAAAAAAACCCTGGTAATTCTCTTTATAACCAATATAATATTATCAAACTCAATAAGTTTAACTTTGATAAAATAATGTTATATAATATAATAATGTTATGTAAGATCCTTATTCAAATTTTCCATATTTTCACAATAATACCCTTTGTAACTCTTAGACTGTTTTGTTAATCTAAGATAAACATAATTATGCATTATAATTAGTTGTCAATTATAATGACAACTTTTCAGACTCCTTAACCTAAAATGTTTTTCTCACTCTTTAAAAAATTTTTTTTGGTTAATCATGGCAGTAAAACTTTTTTCAGGCCTAGGCCACATTTCTTTAAAAACAACAACAACAACAACTTTATTTTGGGATAATTTTAGATTTACTGAAAAGTTACAAATACATCCAGAGAATTTGCTTACATTTCTCCTCCCCGCCTATTTTTAACATCTTACATACATGATGTGTTTTTCAAAACTGAAAAAGCAACATGGACGCATTACTACACTCTAAAATCCAGCCTTGTCTGAGTTTCATCAGTTTTCCAGTTAAGGTCCTCTTTCCGTTCCTGGGTCTGATCCAGGTGCCACCTTGCAATTATTTGTCTTGTCCCTCAGGTCTCCTCTGGTCTGGGTCAGTTTCTGACTCTTCCATTGTTTTCCATTGTCTTGATAGTTTTGAGGAGTACTGAGTACTGAAGTATTCTGTAGAATGTCCCCAATTTGAGTTTTCCCTTTATTTTTTTCAATTAGCTAGGGCAACGGGTTTTTGAAAAGGATACCAGAGGTGAAGAGCCTTTCTCACTGCATCTATCACAGGGGTCTTAATATCCACATGATCTCACTGCTGAGGTTTTAACAGTCATCATTTGGTTAAGGAGGTGTTTGCCAGGCTCCTTCATTGTAACATTACTATTTTTTCCTTCCTTGTCCTGTTTTTAGAAGCAAGTCACTAAGTGTAGAACACCCTGGGGTGTGGAAGGGTGGAGGGTAGGGTGGATAAAGGGGCGTAGGGGTTGGTGACTGGAATTAAACTCCACCGCCTGTAAGGTAGAATATCTACATACGTTGTTTGTAATTCTTCTGCATAGGAGATTTGTCCACTGTTTTATTTATTTAATCATTTATTAATATAAGTATGGACTTGTATATATTTCTTTTATAGTTTGGGTTATAATCCAGACTTACCTTATTAATTTTGTAGCTTCAATTGTTCTAGCTTTGGCCATTGGGGAGTTCCTTCAGCAGGCCAGTTTCTTTGATAATCATTTTTTATATTCCCCTTGATCTTCATTCTGCCTTTTCCCCAAATCTCATATCTACACTATCTTATAGGATAGAAATTCAACTCAAACCATTGACTTTCAGTATGACATAGAACCAAGAAGAATACTGTTCAGTTCTATATTTATAATTTTGTAAACCTACTTTCCATCATTTGATTTCTGCAACAAATTAATTTGACATACGGTGCATTATTAAAATATATTTACTATGGTGAAAATTAGAACCAATAGAATATAAAAAATAAGCTATCAAGCCATCTGTTGGAGAAATCTTGATACTTAAAAGGACCTTCCTTTCCCTGGCACTTGTACTTTTCTCCCACCTCTCATTTGGTGCTCTAAATATGACAGCTGCCATGGGTGATTAGATTCCTCACCTGCAAAATCTATATTTCACATGCTTAATATATCATCTCATCTAAAATAATATAGTCATAGAAAGGCTACCTATATTTATACTGTACCTGGATATATTTGTATGTTGGCAACTTACATGCCACCACAGTGCTGAGGAAGCCTCAATATGTCAGTTGCATTTGACAGAAGACTTACTTATTGCTTTAATTTTTCAAAAAGGGGATGAATATTTTTATATATTTTTGTCTAATTTTAAGTGGCCTACTCAATGTCAAGTAGCTTTAAAAAAAAGAAACAGGTTGATTTTCCAAAAACAAAAGTTTGATATGGTGGCTATTGGTTGGAATTGAGGGAGGGAGTGATAGGCAGACTGTGGAGAGCATAGTGAACTCATGCTCTGTGATCTTTAATCCCTAGGTGTAACTGTTTTGTTTTCCCTAGTGTTCCATGCTTGTAAGTTGCATCTTTGGAAGCAATGTTAATTTATCAGAATTAATGGAATATGAACAGGTAAGAAGTTACTTCTCAATGAATTTGATCATATCAGTGTCTTAGAAAGATAAGTATTGTTTCCATGGGTGTATAAAATTCCTGAGGGCTATTTTAAACAGTGTGAAAATGCAAAATCATCATAATAACACCCACTGTTGCCCACACACATTTGCTATATTATTTCCTGAACCTTATGAATATGTATACATTTTTTTGCATATCATATGCCCATTCTACCTAAAATACATTTTCAGTTACTGAAGAAAGTCAAATATTGTGTACAGGGCGTCCCTGGTGGCGCAGTGGTTGAGAGTCCGCCTGCCGATGCAAGGGACATGGGTTCGTGCCCCGGTCCGGGAAGATCCCACATGCCGTGGAGCAGCTGGGCCCGTGAGCCATGGCCGCTGATTCTGCGCGTCCTGAGTCTGTGCTCCGCAACGGGAGAGGCCACAACAGTGAGAGGCCCACATACCGCAAAAAAAAAAAAAAATATATTGTGTACAATGTCAGTCGCTAAACAACTTACCACCAGGGTCACGATTTAAGCACTGTGGCAAATATGTACTTACCTAACCCATAATTAAAGGAAATATCCTTAGCCTTTATATTGGTAATAATTAAATATATAGTTACATTTAAAAAATGAATCCTGATTTTAAGAAAGGTAATATGCACAAGCTAAATTATAGAATATCAACACGTGTCCCTTTGCTTTATGACATATAACATTTTGTCTTGAATATTAAATATTTCAAAAAGTCTTTTCCCATATATGTGTGTGTGGGTATATAGACAATGGGAAAAAGAAAAGAAAAACAGACATCATAGCTAATCTTCACACGTTCTGATAATTTAGTTTGGTACACTTCTACCTAGATCATGTACTGTATGTAATAGCTTCTTTGGCTTTAATCACAATTTTGTGTGGAGAGAGAAGGTTCTCTCAGTAAAATCAGAATTATTATAAACAGTTCATAAATAACAATACACAAAAATCTCATTTCCATTTCTCTGCTAATATTTATAACTATAAACATAATTTCATGAGAGTTTGCATGTTTTTTATAAAACCTTAAATATTATTAAACACATCAAAAATTAGTAAAGATGGGCTTCCCTGGTGGCACCGTAGTTGAGAGTCCGCCTGCCGATGCAGGGGACACGGGTTCGTGCCCCGGTCCGGGAAGATCCCACATGCCGCGGAGCGGCTGGGCCCATGAGCCATGGCCGCTGAGCCTGCACGTCCGGAGTCTGTACTCTGCAACAGGAGAGGCCACAACAGTGAGAGGCCCGCGTACCACCAAAAAAAAAATAGTAAAGAAAACGGAAGTCAGTTCTATACTCAATATATTAGAATTCAGTTCAAGCTAGATTATATTAATAAAATAATAAGTAAACCAAAGTATGTACTACCCACTTCATTCAAATTGTGTATACAGCACAAATTTTACACCTTTTTTTAAAAAAAAGACAGTTGTTACACTGACTATACATCCAAGTATAAGACTAAGATTGATCTTCATTTTATTTTCCTCGGTATACCGAGGAAATAGGAGCACTAACACTTGTTATAAATCCATAGATTTTGTGTTTGATTTTGAAAACTTGTTCTTATAAAACCAAAACTAAAGAAATAAGATATTTACAACTATACCCTCCAATATCACTTTAAATTTATACTAGTATGTGATTATAATAGAAAGTTTTGTTTTAATTCCTCCTCTAAAAAACTTCACCATTTCTCTGGGAAACTAAGACAGCTTCATGAAGTGATCTGTAAATGTGGTAAAAATTGGAGTCAAGTGTGTCATCCATCAGCAGGTAATCTAAGAAGGTCAGAGATAAAGTGACCAATGTAGTATTGTGCTGTGGGTGGGAAAATAAGACCATCCAGGGTAAAAAAAAATGATATCATTGCCGGGCAGTAAACTGAGATGAAGTAGAATCAGGGAGACGTAGCCATGTTAAATTTGGCCTGAAATAATAGATTGGAACAGTGATACATTTGAATATTAAATTTATCAACATGAGCAAAAAGATCAAAGCCTACTTAAATATGAAAGATTAACTAAGATCTGACTTTTTTAAGATGCTAAATTTATTTTAGGAATGTGGTCTAAATGATTTCCAATTCCTAAAAAGCTTAAAGACCGTATTAGTAAAAACCTATAGAAAATCTTTCTCAATTCTTATAACTTTTCATTTTTTCCTGTTTTTATTGCAAATTTTGTTTTATAACTGTTCTAAAACTGTTTCTAAAATATATTGCTGGGAAAATGGACTTCTACCTGATGTATTAGTTAATTAATTGATCAAAGGAAAATGCTTTGAATACTTGTTGAGCAAAACTTCTAGTATTGGAAATCATAGGAGTTTATTTATTTCAAAAGTAAATTTGCGGGGCTTTCCTGGTGGCGCAGTGGTTGGGAGTCCGCCTGCCAGTTCAAGGGACACAGGTTTGAGCCCTGATCCGGGAAGATCCCACATGCCGTGGAGCAACTAAGCCCATGCTCCACAACTACCGAGCCTGCGCTCTAGAGCTCGCGAGCCACATCTACTGAGTCCGCGTGCTACAACTACTGAAGCCCGTGGGCCTGGGGCCCATGCTCAGCAACAATGAGCCACCACAATTAGAAGCCCACGCAACGCAACAAAGAGTAGCCCCCGCTCACCACAACTAGAGAAAGCCCGTGTGCAGCAACGAAGACCCAACGTGGCCAAAATAAATAAATAAATAAAGTATATTTATTAAAATATATATATATATATATGCTTCTTTAAAAAAAACACGTGAATTTGCCACTTTTGAGATCCCTGGAATCTCTGAACAGCAGAAGTTACTTTAAATAATTTCCACTTAAACAACTATGTGGTTTAACTGATAACTCTCTATTGACGCTATAAAAAAATGCTGACTCATGCTTATAGAATGCTCATGCCTTGTGACAAACGGCCTAAAAGCTAATGCCATGAACCAGTTGATTACTCCCAAAATGCTTTATGCCAAAATTACTTACTTTTTTAATAATTTAATAGAAATTATGTAAACTGATGCAATGAGAAGAATACATTAGCTCATTATTTTTATAAAAAGGTATTTGTAAAGATTTGATAAAAGTAGGTCACTAAAATATTGTTCTCTAGGTTTTTAAAGACTTTAAAATTCCAAAAATGCTAATATCTAAAAGAATTCTGCAAAGAGATTGTTTCTCTACTGTCTATACTAAAGTTCTCTCATTTTACTTTAAGGTAACTATAGTTGGAAAACGTATTTCTGTGATATATGCCAGAAATAAAAGAACTCCATATTTTAGATATTTAAAGAAAAGATCTTAAATCTCATGACAACTGGAGAGTGATTTGATAAAAGATAAAGTTTAGCATTTTTTTCTTCCCGCTCCAGGGTAAATTTCAAATTGATTAGAGAATAAAATGTGAAAAATGGAACTATATATAAACTAGAAGAAAATTGGTGTGACGTTTTTAATGGGAGAATAATGTAGGAAAAACACAGTAAGCTAAGTCAAAACCAAACAGCAAACTGGAATGTAATATTTCCAATTTATAAGACCTAGAGTTTATATTCCAATCTACCAAGAGTTCTTAAACGTCGAGGAATGAAGAACAACCTGTAGCATAATGAATAAATGATATAAACTAGACATTCACTGAAAAAAAAACCCTCCTTATACATAAGAAAAATTGCTCGTTCTCACTTATAATAAGGGAAAAATGAATAAACATTTTTATCTCATCACATTGGTAAAATTTCAAAAGCATGACAAAATATTTTGTTATTTAATGAAGCTGAGGAGAAACGTGTAGCCTCATACACTGCTGATGAGGTTGGGAAAAAAAGGCATTACATGTATGGAGGAATAGTTGGCAACATCAGCAAAATTACACAGTGAATGTACCCTTTGATTCCACTTCTAGGAATCTATCACCAAGATACACTGGCAAAGATATGAAATGACATACTCATGATGATACTCTTAAAGGGAAATGACTGAAAAAAACCTTAGTGTCTTTCAATAGGGAATCGAATGATTATATCCCGTATATAATGCAGTAGGATACACTGTAGCCATAAGAAAGAATGAATATTATCTATAGAGAGTGATAAAATGTGATTTCTATGATATACTGGCATACCTCATTTTACTGAACTTTAGAGATTCCGTGTGTTTGTTTTTTTACAAACCAAAGATTTGTGGCAACCTTCCATCGAGCAAGTCTATTGGTGCCATTTTTTTCCCTTGGTGCCTTGGTGCCTTTTTTTCCCAACAGCCCTTGCTCACTTTGTGTCTCTGTGTCACATTTTGGTAATTCTTGCAATATTTTATTATTATATTTGTTAAGGTGATCTGTGATCAGTGACTTCTGATGTTTCTACCATGACTCGCTAAAGGCTCAGATAATGGTTAACATATTTTAGCAATAAAGTAATTTTTTATTGAGGTATGTACATTGATTTTTTTACACATAATACTACAGCATACTTAATAGACTGCAGTATAGTATAAAGATAACTTTTATATGTACTGGGAAAGCAAGAAATTCCTGTGATTTGCGTTATTTCAAAATTCGCTTTATTCCGGTGGTCTGGAACCAAACCTGCAATATCTCTGAGATATGCTTGTACTTATACATGAAAAAGGCACAATATTGAATATTGCGTATAATTTTTTTCCAATTATCTGTATGGGAGAAAGAGTCAAAATGGAGGAGACAGGAGTGAAGGCAAGCCTTTACCCAAATACCCTGTTACATACGTTCTAATTTGCAACCGTTTAACAATCTTACATAATCAAAAAAAAAAAATAAAGCAGAATCAGAAAGTAAAAAGTTCCTAAAAATCAAAACTAATAAAACTAATTATATATCACGATTGATTTAAAATGTATTTTCTGTGCAGGTTAATCCATAATGTGTTTGTTTTATCTGTAAAAATTAGAGTAGTATGTTTGAAGGAAAAATTGAGCTGCAAAGAATTCTTGAAACTCATTCAGCTTTATTTTATTAACAATGCTGATGTTATTACATTGAAACTAATTTATTTATAATTGGATAAAGTCAAGAAGTAATAGCATTAACTTTATTTTGGAACCAAAATTTTCAATAAAAGAGAAAATGAACATAGATTTAAAAGAAAACAGGTTAGATAAATATCCTGCGGTAGAAATTTAAGTTGGAGATACGTTATGAACACATACATTTGTTTTGTTTCTAAAGTAATTTTTACTAGCTCTGTCTCTTGAAGAGACCAAGAGGTGACCACCACCGAGTGGCATCCAGATTGTGATTTCTCTAAATACCTTTCACCGATAAAAAGAGCAGTAAAAGCTGCAGGAGGAAATATAGACAACTGGCCGAAACATCTCATTGTGCCAAAAAACAAGGAGGCTATGGAAAAAAAAAAAAGTTACATCAAAAGAAAACAGAGGCAATGGCAATAGATGGGATACTTTGGGCGCTATACAAAAAATATTTCCAAGAAAACTGTTAGATATCCAAGTAATAGTATTATATAGATATTTCAGATCAACTAAGCAAAAGGGGAACTCAAGGTACTAGTCTGTTGGTCTTCAATCCAGGCCTAACCTACCACCACTACCCTCACCACCCCCCCACCCCTACCTCCCCATCATCCCCACCCTCATAGCCCCACCACTACCCTCACCCCCCCACCCCTACCTCCCCATCATCCCCACCCCCATAGCCCCACCACCACCCTCACCCCCCACCCCTACCTCCCCATCATCCCCACCCCCATAGCCCCCCACCACCACCCTCACCCCCCACCCCTACCTCCCCATCATCCCCACCCCCCACACACACCCACCACTCCTACCCCACTACCACCCCCACCTCCCTACCCCCCTCACCCCCGCCCACCACTACCACCACCACCCCTGATCTTAGCCCTTTAGAGCCAGGCTATGTCCTGGACAATGATTGTGGGGTACCTTTACCAAAACA
The DNA here is from genome assembly GCF_964270905.1 of Leucopleurus acutus. Lineage (NCBI taxonomy): Eukaryota > Metazoa > Chordata > Mammalia > Artiodactyla > Delphinidae > Leucopleurus > Leucopleurus acutus. Next base: position 7,399,915 of record NC_139146.1, read on the forward strand.
AAGGTGACTCCCCAAATAAATGTTATTTGGGAAACAGAGTTGGAGAAAAATGCAATTATCACTTTTTTTTTCTTTTCTGAAATATTTTATTTATCCCTTCTACATGGGTCTTTCTGTATTTCTACATGGTTTCCTTCATCAATGCATTTGATTAATTCACTCATTATTGCTTTTGGTTACTTCTTTCTGTAAACTGAACAAGAATCTTATGCATGGCTGATCATTTAAATTTAATAACCAGGAAGTAACTGTCAATAATAATAGTTAAACATATTCAGCAGTTATTATATGTATTGGTTTAAAGCCTCTAACTTTAATTCTCAGAGAAATTCTATAAGGTAGATACTGTTATGACTCCCATTTTACACATGAAAAAGATTAGAGGTTGGAAGCCTTAACCAGGTTAGAGTCAGTGGCTGAGCCAGGGGGTAGACTCAGACAGTAGGGCGCTGGAGCCCATGCACAGGACACATCCTGAGAGCATATTTTTTGTAGTTACCTGATTCCCTCAGCTCTCTTCCAGAAGAGAATTGTTTCAATCACTCCCATATATGCTTCTATTTAACTTAATGAATATTAAAAAATCCGTTTTATATAATTGTCTCATAAAAATAAAGAGTGTGGTTAAAAAGAATTAATGCATACTTTGTAATCTTAAATTGTAATGATTTGTCACTGTTAAAATTTGCTGATCTCTGTTAAGGGACCCTTTGATGGTCCTTATACATCCTTTTTAGTCAATTTAGGAATACATGTGTTTTCTCCATATAAAGAGTTTTCAGGTGCTACTAATTAGTGGGCTCTTTTTTTTTCCCCAGTTCTTTATTTTAAAAGAAAGTAAAACATTCTTTTAATAGATACAGCTGGTAGATATTGCCTCTCTTTACAGTACACTTTAACAATATGTAACATTTACAAAATTTACAGAGCATAAAAAGAGCTTTCTCTTATCTTTTGAAAGCTTTCTAATTTATTCTTTTTATTAAATCTTCAAAAAAAAGCTAAAAATCAAAAATGTGAAATTTATAAATTAACTTGTATTAAAGACAACTTTAAATTCTTTGCGTTGAAGAGTAGTGTATTAACACATAATTTGAAGTGAATTAAACAGTCTTAAGCAAAACCATTACACAACTATTTATAGAACAATCTTAACAATTATGAGAAGTTAAAGAGCAGTGTAAACAACGTTGAATAAATTTACCTCATTGTGGCCCGATGTGTTATTTTAAACAAACTATCAGTGGCAAAAAAAAAGCTTTTGGAAAAATGGTCTTTTCTTTTTTAGCTCCAGTGGGAGAATGCACTTTTAAGTAATTTCTATTTAAATTGGCCTATTTATAATTTATTTAAATAAAAATATATGGAGTAATCGATTTTACAATGTGTTTTTAAGGCAACATATTTCCTTATAAAGATATCTCACAAGAGACTTTATGTGTATACTTTGATTTTATAGTAGGAAGGAGATGACATATTACTTCTCTTTACTTTTCTGAATCTATGTAATAATAATCAAATACAGCTTGGGTTTATGATGTATTTTTATTGGACTTTGACAGACATAATTTATGTTACTAAATTATAACATAAACAGGAAAATAATATTATCTTAAAATGCTTATTTTTCTGTATTCATGTGTGCACACACACAGATAAAAATGGGGCCACGAACACATGAATTTAATTATCTATCATTATTGCTACAATCACCTATCTAACACTAAATTCCCATATGCCATGCATACTTACCCCAGAAGGAAAGTGTTGCTATTTCTAATTTGTGGCATTTTTAATTTGTCTGATTAACATTTACCTCCTTTGAATTATAAACAAATTTTAATAATAACCTTATGATTAGTGAATGACTTTTCCTAACTCTAAATGGGAATGAAAAAGAATGTAGATGTCAAGTACATTAGCATATGACCTCTAGCTAATTAAATTAGCTAACATTTTTGAGCAAATTTACAAAGAACTTTCATATACTTTATCTCCTATGATAGTTGCAGAAGCCCTGTGAGGTTGCTATTACTAGTCTCACCTCCATTTTACAGATGGGAAAAGTGAATTTCAGATAGTACATGAGTCGTCCAAGGTCATATAGTAGTAACTTGGATTCAGACTAAGTTCAGATTCTACATCTAGTCAATTTCTATTATTCCACTGCAGCTCTTCATTGTAAGTAAATATTTTATTATTGGAAAAATATAAGCTTGATCACTTTTAAAAATATAAGCACTCTCAGCTTGACACCTTTCCTTCGAAAATAGATATGGTGTTTGTTGATAAAAAAGTCACTGTAAAATGTGTTATTGAATTTTTAAACAGAACATCCAATCAGTTTTCTTGTACTATGAACATCATTTACATGATTCCTCCAATGTAATTCTGAATCTCTATAACTGCTGATATACATATTACACATTTAGATAGCTAGAACATAAATAAATTAGTGGATATACAAATCATTTATAAATAAGTATATCTATTATATATAATTTACATAGATACATTTATTATATAATTTATTTATGAACCCTTTAAATTAGGATTTATTTTATACAAATGAGGTGCTGTAGAGGACATGTGATATTTAAGATTCAGCGCTTCCCACATTCCTTTATATCAGTTCTAACACATAACAGAAGACATTGTCTTTCCTGCATATGAATAAAGCAGAAGAGCTACCTAGAGCTAGTAATTAACCAGTGCAGCTAAACTGAAGAACAACTGTTATGTAAGTGCTGAGAGATATTTTAACTAGTTGTATCTCTCCCTCATTTAAATCCCATATAAGCAACATGAAAAATACACTGCTGGAGTCACCATCCACAACTGCCATGTCCTATGTCCAGGAGAAGCTCAATGCAGTTTGAAATAACTGGGAACTATAATAATCACATGCAAACATCCTCATTCTGTTGTTTATACTTGTAACATGATTGGAAACTGCAAGGTTATGTTAAAAAGTTGTGTTTTAGACAGAAAAATCAAATCATAAAATAAATCAGAGTACTCTAAATCCCTGGGTAAATTTGAAGTCCGATGTGAAAAAAAATATGTCATCAAAACAGGGTTTTTGATATTTGGGATGATTTCCTGTTAATATATTATTTGCTTTATAGAGCTATAGGGAACATTCTTGATCTAAGTGGCAATGGAAGGCAGTAACGATCGGCCATACTCTGTGGAGGGCTGCATCTAACTTGTGAATTATTTCTCTTCATATGAGTTTTGGAGAATAGATATCTTTGAAGCATATATTGTCACCTATCAATAAAATTCGAAACCAATCATAGCAAGAGAATCACTTTATATATTTCATGAAAATTATTAGATAAAAAGAAAGGCAAAATATTTAATTCATGATAGTCAACACAGATTTTTATTCAATTCAATTTTATTATTTCTGTTATCAAAGTAAAAATTACAGATGGTGAAAGTCAAATGATGCAGAAAACGTGCAAAAAAAAGCAGCAGCTTTTTTATATATATATATATATATATATATATATATATCCCAGAGATATATATCCCATATATCCCTTTCTGAATCACAGTTTGTTTTCTATCCCTCTGTAGACACAATGAGTTCTAAATGTCTACACTTGGGGTTCTCTGTTTTTCTCCACAATACTAAGTCATTTTTTTATACTAGCCTTTCTTGAAATATGAGTGTTAGTTAACATTTTTGTGTTACTACTTTCTATGATAGATAAAATTGAGAACACATAGAGTTCACTTCAAGTTGCCTCTTTCACTTTAATTTCAGGTTATATATAATAATTTTGGTCGTTTTTATAATCAAATAATATTCTGGAAAGTTAATATTTCATGAATTCATGCTTTTGTTTACTGTTATCATAAAAACTTTCACATATACAAAAAAGCAAGAACCAGAGCAAAATTACTATGCATATATTCATACTCCTCATCATATAGGCTTAGCTAATATATTTTTCTATACCTGCTACATTTATATATTTTAGGATGAATTATTTTAAGTTGTTGGCATTATATATCACCTTTGTATACTTATGTGTCTTTCTTAAAACTTAAGACATTTTCTTACATAATCATAATACTATTTTCATATTTAAGTGAATGATTTTGTATATAATACCTAGTTCATATTTAAATTGTTCAATTTTAGATTTCTCTCTTTTTTTTTTTTTTTTTAAATATGGCCAGCCTGGGTGCCCTCCCAGCTGAAAGGCGTGGCGTTGAGGAACAGCACCGCGTTGGCCAGGACGTCCTGACCTAGTTCATATTTAAATTGTTCAATTTTAGATTTCTCTCTTTTTTTTTTTTTTTTTTTTAAATATGGCCAGCCTGGGTGCCCTCCCAGCCGAAAGGCGTGGCGTTGAGGAACAGCACCGCGTTGGCCAGGACGCCCTGGAAGGCGGTGCTTCCGCAGCTCCGTCAGCAGCCCGGCTGCGCATGCCCGGTCAGCAGCCCGGCTGCGCATGTCCGGCAGCTGTGCTGGCTGCCTCCGCCCAGGCACGTTCCCGCTCGTGTGCTGCCCGGTGCGCCTCTCTGACACGGCTCAGCCACTGCCTTCAGTAGCTCTTTATGCCCATTATATAAGGTAAGAAGATTAACAAACCTTCTTTCTTCCCCCTCCTTCCCAACTTCCTCTCTCCTACCATCTACTCTTTATTCTTAAACTCATAATTAGGTTTTTCTGCTTTGTAGTTTGCCTAGAAAAGTTAAAGCAAGATTACGGTAAAGAAACAGTGGACTGGGGCAAATGAAGACCTGTAGCCAACTGTTGTCTTAGGTCCAGGTTGGAAACAGACTACGAGGTTCACTTTGAGTGCCTGTCGTCTTGGGGGAAGTGGCCCAGGGTCTCTTACGGAGGAGTGAAGGTCGGGGGATTGGGTAGAACGGGGGGTCGAACAGCCAAGCACTTGGAACGAAAGCACAGGCCTCAGCTGGTCTTGCACGGAGCTCGAGCTGGGTGATGTTCAACTTGGTGGGCGGGGGGAGGCGGGGCTTTCCATCCCCGCTTGTACTGGTTATGGCGCCCAGGCTGGTTGTGGACGGGGTGTAACCTCGGGCCTTGGCAGCTTCCTGAGGCTGTGGGAAGTTTCTGGCAGCCACTCACCTGCAAACTCTGAGAAGCCAAGGCTGTTGAAAGGTCAGGGCAGTGCCAGGGTCCTGAAGGGGTGTCTGCGCGGCAAGTCCCAGCATCTGCTGCGTCGCGAGCTGAGCTGCCGGGTGCTGCCCAGTGGTCAAAGCCAAAATGAAAGTAGTCAAGCCCTTAATGCCATACTGCAGTGACGTAAGTACGAGGCTAACCAGGAGAAAGCATCGGTCCCCGAAATCTTTCACTGGGCCAAGGAGGTGCGAGGCTCAGGAAGGTCGGGAAGCTCAGTGAAGACCTGGGGATTGTCTCACTGCTGAGGGAAACCGGAACAAAGCTCCTGGGGGGTGAGAAGATGGGGGGGGACTGGGTCCTCGATTGCTGCTCCCCTCCGAGACTGCAGTGCCTTGGCTGTGCTCCAAGTCTGGTGTGGGGAGGGCGCCCCTCCCCCCCCCCACCAGGCCTGCCAGGGAAGCCTTTGTCATTGCCCACGGTTGGGTGCGGAAAAATCCCACACGGGCTTTTGTTCCAGAGCTAGACTCCTAACACTGCAGCTCATTCTCCACTGTTACCAACACTAATCTATCTGCGTGTCCAGATTTGAAATCTGTTGGAAAATAATGGTCCGAATTAATCCTTTGGCCCCAGAAAACCGATGTGGCGTTTCTCAGCTATGGGTGAGGCAAACTGTCTGGAGTCCATTGTCAGAGAATCTTTGGAAGATCACAAGGGTGCAGGTCCTGAGAAAAATGTGCCCCCTCAGAGCTCTGGGGTCTGTGGTGGGAAGGTTTAAAGTTAGCCCCGTGGATGTCCTTGATCTTCTAAATATCTTAGCTAGGAGCTGGGACTGTGGCCTGCCTGATTCTGTGTCACTGGTGCACTGATGGAGAGACGCCGTTCCTTTTCACTCGAGGGATTGCGCCTAGTATTTTCTGAGACTAACAGGATGGGCCAACATAGCTGAGGCCGCCAGAGACTGAGTAAGATTCAGCACTCAGAACACGTGACGGTCATAGTAAAGATGCTGGAGGAGGCTGATAATTTGAACAGAAAAAAATTAATTACAACAACTAAGGAAATTCGATGCTTCACCACACATCCACACACTTACACATGCATATAGTTAAGCAGGGAAAACAAATCTGAATTCTGAATAACAACGAAACACTTCCCTTATATAGTTAGAGGATCGAATTGTCTTTTGAGGCCTAAATTAGTGACCTGGCAAACAAGTTGGAAGAAATTTCTTTAAGTGTACTGTAACAATATAAAACGAGGGAGAAGCATATGGTGCGTTAGATTAACTTTAAGGAAGAAAATGAACATAGAATACAAGCAATGAATAAATACATTAAAATAGACCTGAGTATTCAGACCAAAGGAGCTTACCAAAATCCAGGGAGTAATGGGAGACTGGAAACACAGCTGGTTCCAGGCATTTATTTGTATCTGTGGCTTAAAACATATGTCCTAATGCATTGGCATATGATTGTAAGAGCATGGGGGAATATAATTATACACCAGGTTATGAACAGGCTATTAAGTTAGTAATATAGCAGGAGGTGAGGGTGGATTATATGGGTGAGGATGAGAGGGAGAGGTAAAAGAGCCAGCCCAATAAGAGAAAAAAATGGGGCCTCCCCTGAATAATCATGATTAACGTGCTTCATCTGTTAAATTTAGCATTCATCTTAATCACTTGTCTCAGTTGTTTTCAATTAGTGTTGGTTAATTTAAAAACAAGAATGCCTGAATACTATTTTTTCAGAAGACATAAAAACAGAGTAATTAAAAGCTCAAGTTTTAGAGCCATCCTATCTATATTAAAATCTCAGATCAGCTCTGTGATCTTCTTAGGATCTTCTACTCCTGAGCGAGGATAGTTACTAATTCTCGTCTTTTTGTTCCCTCTTTCCCTTGATACTATTCATCACATATTGGACTGGCACAGCTAATCTTTGTGTCACATATTTTCTCACAGTTTGTCTCCTTTTATTATAATTTTAAAGAAATTGAAATATAGCACATACCCCCAAATGTACAGGCATAAGTGTACAGAAATTATTACAAAATGAACATACATCTCAGTATGATGCAGGGAAAGAAATAGCACAAGCTCCCCTCGCATTTCTTCCCCAAACTACAGTCCCTACTCCCCATCGGTAACTATTGTTATAACTTTGTTATACTATATCGAATAATATAGTTTATCTGTACCTGTGTTTGAAATATATGTAAGTTAAAATCAAGCAGTATGTATTCTTTGTGTCTGACTTCTTTTCCTAAACATAATACTTGTGACATCGTTACAGATTGTTAGGTGTAGATGTAGTTGTAAAGATTTTTCAGGATTATGTCCATTAAATGAATATACCGCAATTTATCCATTGTACCATCAAAATTTTGTGTCTGTGGGTGAGCTCTGGAAATTTTTCCTTGTGCCAATGTGCATATATTTTATTTGGGTATATACCAAGGAGTTGAATTGCTGTGAGATAGGTTATGTGTATATTTCAAATTTATATAATGCCAAACAGTATATAATGCCACACATTATTTCCAGAGTGTTTGTACAAATGTACAGCTCTTCCTTGACTTGTGACAGGGTTACATTCTGATATACCCATCATAAGTAGAAAATATTGTAAGTCAAAAATGCGTTTAATACACCTGAGCTACCGAACATCAGTGCTTAGCCTCACCTACCTTAAATGTGCTCAGAACATTTATATTAGCCTACAGTTGGGCAAATTATCTAACACAAAGCCTATTTTAAACAAAATGTTTAGTGTCCCGTGTAATTTATTGAATGCTGTACTGAAAGTTAAAAAAGGAATGGTCGTAGGGTACGGAATGGTTATAAGTGTTTCGGTTGTGTACCCTCATAATTGCTTGACTGCCTGGGAGTTGTTGCTGCCCAACATCAGGAGAGCATTGTATTGCATATAGCCAACCCAGGAAAAGATTAAAATTGAAATTCGATGTACAGTTTCTACTGAATGCATATCGTTTTGGCACTGTTGTAAAGCAGAAAAATTTTAATTGAACCATCATAAATTGGAGACTGTGTATTTCCTCCAGTAGTGCATTAGAATACTTACTGTTCCATATGTTTTAAACACTTAAAATTGGGGTCTGTGTAATGCTATTTCAGTTTTAATTTTCATTTCCCTGTTTACTAATGAAATTGAGTAGTTTTTTATGCATTTATTGGTCATTTGATGACTAATTCATTTGCATTTCAAAAAAATTACATTGAATAGTTTTATTTTTTCATTTTTTTCAGGGAGTCAACCTTTATGTATTATGGAGTAAACCCTTTTTCATTTGTAAAAGTTAAATATCTCCCATGCTGTAACTTCCATTTTCACACTCTTAATGGTATATTTTGTTGAAAAGGAATTACTATGTATGATGTATTCAAATTTATCAAGTTTTACCTTCCATAGTTAGTACTTTTTTGTTCTGCTGAAACTTTTTTCTTTCTTCATATCATGAAAACATTCCATATGATTTTTAGAAGCATTATTTACTTACATTTCACAATCCATCAAAACTTTTGTGTGTGACATAAAGTATGTCTTAATTTTTATTTTATTCCTGTATGGATATCCAGTTGACTCAGCACATTTTGGGAAAGATCTTCCTTTCCACACTACCTTGTGGTGCCAGCTTTATGATAAATCCAGTGTGTCCATAAGTATGGGTCTGTTATTGGATCATCTATTCAGTACCAGTTGCTTATTTCTATATTCTTGCATCGGTAGCATACTGTTTTAATCATTGTAGCTTTATAATATGTCTTCATAATGTTACTGTAAGTCCTTCTGCTTTACAAGAGTGCTCTTGTTATTTTTTTGACCGTTTGCATTGCATACATATTTTTACCAAAATATAAAACGATTTTGCATTTGGAGTTGCACTGAATCTGTAGAATACATTGAGGAGAACTAGAAATTACAATACTGAGTCTTACAACACAAACATGAACATCCCTACATTTACTTAGGCCCTTTGTAAATTTTCACAATCATTTTACAGTTTTATAGAGATCTAATACAATTTTTGGTATATTTACTCCTAGTCGTTTGATTTATTCCTAGATGTTTTGATTCTCTGTATAGTTTTATTTTTTTATGAATCTATGTTCTACTTAACTGTTGTTGATATAGAGAAATGAATTAATTTTAAATTACAGATCCAAATAATTTTCTCGACACAGGCCATTTCAGTTTTTCTGGCTATGCTTGTGTCTGCTTTGTTAAGTTTTTTCTTGTTTTTCTGTTCATTTAATCTAGGTTTTTTTTTTTATGTTGGCATAAAGTTTGTTTCATTTGTTTGTTTTTCTACCTTATGAATTTTTAAAGTTGGTAGAGTCCGTAAAATATCCCTTCTTCCATTAGTAACATTTGTAAATATTTCTGTATCAATCATCCCATGAACTAATACATTTTACTGGTCTTTAGTTATAATAGTTATTAATTAAGAACCTACTCTGACTATTGATGATCTCTATTGTACTCTAATTATCTATGATTTTATGCTCTTAATTATTTTATTTTTATTTTTTTTGTGGTGAAGGAAAGTGCAGTGTTTATTGTAAACTGCTGTACAGGGAGAAAGGGGTGGCTTATGCTCAAAACCCCAAGCTTCTGCTCTTAATTTTTAAAATTTACAATCTTTTTAGGGTATAACTTGCTGCTCCTTTTCAAACTTCTTGAGATGGATGTTTAGATCCTTGATTTCCAGCCTTTCTTCTTGTTTAATAATTACATTCAAATCTATAAATTCCCTTTAGCAGGGTTTAGCTGTATTACACAAGTTTTGATACATTGCACTTTCATTATCATTCAGTTAAACGTATTTCCTATTTTTAATTGTAATGTTTTCTTTGATCTACTGGTTTTTGAAAAATATGTTGCTGAATTTCCAAACACACGGGAGTTTCTTTTTTATTATCTTGTATTTACATTATGTTATGAGAATACACTCTGTATAACTTTAACCCTTTATCATTTTTGAAATTTACTCTATTCATGTCCCAGCATACACTGAAGTTTAGTAAATATCCTGTGAATATTTGAAGAGTGTGCATTCTGTGGTTTTCTGTTAAGGTGTCCACTTATGCCAATAAAGTCAGTTTTGTTTATTGTATTGGTCAAATCTTCTTGTCCTTCTTTTTGTCAGCTTGTCCAGTCAGATACTGAGAAAAAGAAGTTAAAAAGTCCTCCCATAAAGATGATTTTTCTTCTTTTTTTTTGTTGCAATTAATTTTTGCTTTATGTATTTTGATACCACTATATGCATATTATACTAGGTTATATTATCAGGTGCATAGAAATTTAAAATTATATGTTCCCAGTAATTTTAACCTTGATCATTATAGAGAATTCTTCTTTTTTGCCTTAGAATCTATTTTGTATGTTATTAGCTCAGCACTAGCAGCTTTTTTTGGAAAAAGTTTCTATGTTATATCTTTTTCCATCTTTTTACTTTCACCCTTCCTGTGTCCTTGTATTTTTAAAATACATTCATTCAGTTTTTTGAAGACTGATAATCATCTTCTAAATGAATCATTAGTTCATATTGTGAAGTAATCATATAATTATTTGGGTTTAAGTCTGTCATCTTATTTGCTTCTTTTTTCTACTATTTTGCTTTTCTTTTAATGCATCTTATTTTGAAACAGTACAACATTTTTACTCATTTTCCCCTATTAACTAGCTTGTTAAATATTCACTTTTCTGCTGTTCAGTTAGCAATTATCCTGGAATTTACAAAGTCATACTGGATCTGTAGACCTTAATATAAATTAGTACTTTACCTCTTCCCAGAAGCAGCATGGATATTTAAAACATTTTACCTCTCTTTAAAATTTATATTTTTCTTGTATGTTAATTATATATATTTTAAATCACAATGCATTTTAAATATGGAGTTATATAGCATATATTTACTTAGAATAATCCATATATTTATGCTTTTTATTGTTCCTAACTCTGTGTCCAACTGGACAGTTACTTTTGGCTTGAAGAATAGTCTTGTATGTCCTTCAGTGTTGGTTTACTGGTGACATACTTTTCTTAGTTTTTGTTGTCTGAAAATGATGTTACTTTTACTTTGGAAAGTTATTTTATCT